>NC_083590.1:17218445-17563098 GCF_027579695.1 Neoarius graeffei | reverse complement strand
GGTGCGTCTGGGCAGGGCTCAAAATGACGAGTTGACACTTTGGTGGAATAAACAGAGATGGACTGGAAGATTATTTACTAGTTTAACATTCATTATTATTATTATTATTATTATTATTATTATTATCTCTATTTGAAAATGTTGAAATCAACAAAAGGATTGTTGTCGTGGCTTTCAGTTTATTGGAAGTTCTTTTCTGCTCCATTTTATTTTTTATTTCAAAGTCTTTAATTTTTTTTTTTTTGCTGCATCAATTCTATGGCATTAACGTCCCATTTTACTGCTGTTTTTACACGAGCTCAATCAAATACAACCACGTTTCTCTTCAACAAATCGCTTACTTTTAGCACTCCATGCTGGGGTTCATTAATGCCACCGTTTCTGCCTGGAGTTGGAGTTTTTATTATTATTTTTCCAACAGCAACAAAACGGCGTCGAGACTTTTGGAAAACTGATTCACTAGTGATGTGTCATTCAGGGACCGAGTCGGCTCTTTTAGATGATGGTCAGAAAAATAAGAATCCGAGTCTTCGAATCATGTGTCGAGTCTTAAAGCGCGTGCCAAATGAATCCCCGCTTCGAGGCGTGTGTCAAGTTGCATAAAACCACGTGACCGATGACAAACGACGCCTCGCAGAACAATAGTGACGCTATTGCACTGAGTCCTACACCGTAGGTGCTAAAAGAAGGCACCTGGATGTGTTTGAAATTCTTGAAGATGTTTCATCTTTCATTCGAAAGGCTTCTTCAGTTCTGTCTGACGAGTGGACCAAAAAGCAACCCTACAGAGTTTGGGTTGTTGAGTCATCCTGTAGGTGTAGGTCACTGCAGGCCGGGTGTGAACGGTGTTAGCAGCCTAGAGAGCCATGAGAGTGATATGTGGGTCGTTGGTTCTCTCTGCCATCGTGTGAGTCATTGAAGTCAGCTGAGTTTTGGTGTGAGTGTGCCAAGGACTGCATTGTAGGTGGCTGATAAGTGGTGTCTTATGCCGCTTTTCCACTACCAACGCGGCTGAGCCGTGCCGTGATGAGTCGGGCTGAGTCGAGCTGAGCGGGGCTGTTGGAGTTGCATTTCGACTACAACCGCGCTAAACCGTGCTGGCTGGAAGTGGGTGGACACATTGGGTGGAGTTAGCAAAAGTGGGTGGACGTCACGTGATGTCGTTAGGCGGCGCAAACAGTGACATCAGTGATCTTTTAAGCGGTAGTCTCACGACCCGGATAGTAAACAATAAACATGGAGTCGTTAGTGTTGCTGGTCTTGGTGCTGTGGCTTGTTGTCGCCAACAGATACTGGCAAGAGCGTATAAATGAGGCGAGGTGCATAAGGCTTCAGAAATTCTCGTAATTCTTCTTCCGGGTTTACGGTGTTTACAGATCCCAGCGTGCTCACGGGGCGTGTGTGGGCGTGTGAGGACACTCCTCCTCACCAATCAGTGCACAGGGGAGTGTCTCCTCACGCCCCCAGCCTCACTCGGCTCAGTTTGGCTCGCTTCAGCCCTACTCCAAAACCGTGCGAGTTTTGGGTGCTAAGCAGGGCTGAAGCGAGCCGAGTCGTGCTGTTCTTATGGCCCTTTTCCACTACCCTTTTTCAGCTCACTTCAGCTCGCTTCAGCTCACTTCAGCCCGACACGGCTCGCGTTTCGACTATCTAAGAACAGCACGACTCGGCTCGCTTCAGCCCTGCTTAGCACCCAAAACTCGCACGGTTTTGGAGTAGGGCTGAAGCGAGCCAAACCGAGCCGAGTGAGGCTGGGGGCGTGAGGAGACACTCCCCTGTGCACTGATTGGTGAGGAGGAGTGTCCTCACACGCCCACACACGCCCCACGAGCACGCTGGGATCTGTAAACACCGTAAACCCGGAAGAAGAATTACGAGAATTTCTGAAGCCTTATGCGCCTCGCCTCATCTATACGCTCTTGCTAGTATCTGTTGGCGTTGTCGGTGACAACAAGCCACAGCACCAAGACCAGCAACACTAACGACTCCATGTTTATTGTTTACTATCCGGGTTGTGAGACTACCGCTTAAAAGATCACTGATGTCACTGTTTGCGCCGCCTAACGACATCACGTAACGTCCACCCACTTTCGCTAACTCCACCCAATGTGTCCACCCACTTCCAGTCAGCACGGTTCAGCGCGGTTGTAGTCGAAATGCAACTCCAACAGCCCCGCTCAGCTCGACTCAGTCCAACTCAGCACGGCACGGCTCAGCCGCGTTGGTAGTGGAAAAGCGGCATTAGATAGTCGAAACGCGAGCCGTGTCGGGCTGAAGTGAGCTGAAAAAGGGTAGTGGAAAAGGGCCATTAGACCACCTCCACTGTTCAGTGATGATCGTTCCAGGTTGAAAAAGATGGCTTCTTTTACTCCTCCCACTAGAGGATAAATACCTGGAAGTCCCCACTAGTCAGACAGAACTGAAGTAGCCTTTTGGATGAGAGGTGAAATGTCTCCAAGAATTTCAAGCCTTCTTTTAGCACCTATGGTTTACTATGACCTGAGAATCTTCACAGACATTGAGCTCTATAATATATAGATTTAGGCACTGCCTAAAAGCGGAGCTCCCATCTGTTTCTGGGTTGTAGAAATTTCTTACATCATAGCCAGCTTCTTTTGCTTTATTTCTTTACCTGCTAACACTGGCCACGAGGCGGCGTGTATGACTGCAATTACTAACACTGGCCACGAGGTGGCGTGAACATTATTTAGGAACCAGCTTTTGATTTCTGTTTAATGGAAATAAATAATCATAATTATAATTAGGGTTTGGACTAATTGTTCTTTATTATATATTCACTACAACAGTAAGCAAAGACAGTGTCACATTAATCTGATCTACCAGAAATTAAGCCATTATGTTCATTTTAAACAAATTAGTCCCTGCATGTTCATTAGTCAATTGCTGTCTAGTCAACTGCTGTCTAGGCATCATTCTCGGTGTTGCTGTCATCTAGTTGAGGTCCTCCATTCTGGGTTTTATTCTGTAATAAACCAATGAAAAAATTATTGAATAACACACCAATTTATAACCAAATAACATACGAGTTGACAACTGATTTTAAAATGTTACACCACAAGGTATGCATGTTTGTATGTATGTGTCCTTTTCTTTCCCTTTTATATAATTAATTTTGGGGGTTTGTTATTCACCTTTGGTGACTTGTACTTAGACCCTCCAGGCCTGTGGGCTGCGTACTTCATGACATCGGCGACTTCTTGAAGCACATAATCTTTTTTCAGATTCTTCTTTTTGTATGCAAAGGTTGCAGCCTCTGAAATAATGTAAACAAAATTAAATGATTAAGGACAGTAGGCATCTTCTTATTTTCAGTATCTAAAAGTTGATTCAGCCTATGTGTGTCCTGACAATATCAAAAAATACTTACTGACTAATACCCTGCATAACTGCAGGTTCTGAAAAGGCACTTTGCCTTTCCTCCCCTTCATGCTGTACTGCTCCCACAGCCTGTTTTCTACAATGTGGCGGCACATCAATCTTATCCCTTCTGGTATGTCACGTCCTCCCAAGGCAGCCAGGGCCTTTATCTATGTGAAATAAAACAAGAAAATAAACAGTAGTCAATTATTTCAAAGAATTTTTCATCTCTACTTATTGACCCATTAGTTTGCCATTCATTTCATGGAAGTCATTTTAGAGTGAAGTGAGTACACAGTACACAGCTAAAAATATAATAAATAATACCAGCAGATTAGATCCATCTAGAGGACTCGTCATTTATAGTGGATAGATTTACCATTTAGTTACCATTTTGCCCCTGTATGTGTCGTCCTGTTCCAACTTGTCACAGAGCTCCTGGAGCTCGTGTTTGGTACGCAGTGGGTGGGGGATGAGGTCCTCAATATCTACAGGCTCACCGCCATCAAGAGAGTTGGCCGACATCCTCCTGAGAAGGTGCAGGATTTCTCCTTGGTTTTCAAGTAGAGTTTGAACCTTAATTTTCAGCTGGACGACTGCAAAGATAAAAAATGACAGGCCACCATGTGAAATAGACGTGTTGTTCCCAAGCAAATAGCACTATGGTCATGATCAATAACATCAACCTTAATGATTCGGAATATATGCAAAATATGACTCACTTTCATTCTCAAGCCTCTGCTCTCTTGAGGCAGGAGTGCTTCTCTTAGGTGTCTCCATCGACAGGCTTTGCCTCCAGGGGGTTGGTGAGTGCGGCTGCCTGGTCCCTGATGTGCTCTGCCTCAGGGGGGTTGTTGAGCGCGGCTGCCTGGTCCCGGATGTGCTCTGCCTCGGGGGGGGGGGTTGTTGAGCAGGACTGCCTGGTCCCTGATGTGCTCTGCCTCAGAGGGGTTGAGCGTGACTGCCTGGTCCCTGATGTGCTCTGCCTTGGGGGGGTTGTTGAGCACGGCTGCCTGGTCCCTGATGTGCTCTGCCTCGGGGGGGTCATTGAGTGAGACTGCCTGGTCCCTGATGTGCTCTGCCTCAGGGGGGTTGTTGAGCGCGACTGCCTGGTTAGGGCCAATGATATTCTGTTATTACCAGTGATGAAACGGAATTAACGGAATTTGGGGTTTTGGAGGCAAATAATCAATTTCATATTTCAAAGCCTTCTGCTGTCTCTACAGCAATTTTGACTTCTTAAAGTAACTTTTATACTCAGTATTTAATGTGTTATATGTTTTGGCAACACTACGAGGTCCCATTACTAAGATGTATCTACTTCAGATTTTGGGTGAAAATACCCGAAAGTGCCCGAAACGGAATTTTTATATGCAAATGTACTAAGTGAAATGGAATTACACTTTTCTGAAACGGAAAACATCAATTTTTGAAACAGAAAATCATTGGCCCTACCTGGTCCCTGATGTGCTCTGCCTTGGGGGGGTGGTTGGTGAGCGCGACTGCCTGGTCGTCTGTGACCCCAATGTGTTCTGCCTGATCCTGTTGGCAGATGAGCGGTGGGAAGAAGTGGTTGCCCCATCAAAAGCAGGAGGATTGGGCATGGGCACAACATAGTCCTCTTTCATTCTCTTCCTTGGTATTGGTAGCTCATCATCTTCATCAAAAAATCAGCCAAACATCACAAAATTCAGACATTTCCAAAACAACTGAATTTTGTTGAATTGCAAGACTTGCTGCTGTCAAGGGGGTATGACTTGTAATTACTAACACTGGCCACGAGGCGGCGGGTATGACTTGTAATTACTAACACTGGCCACTAGGCGGCGTGTATGACTTGTAATTACTAAAACTGGCCACAAGGCGGCGTGTATGACTAATTACTAACACTGGCCACAAGGTGGCGTGTATGGCTGGTAATTACTAACACTGGCCACTAGGTGGTGTGTATGACTGCAATTACATTGGCCTCTAGGTGGTGTGTATGATTTGTAATTACTAACACTGGCCACTAGGCGGCGTGTATGACTGCAATTACTAACACTGGCCACTAGGCGGCATGTATGACTGGTAATTACTAACACTGGTCACTAGGCGGCGTGTATGACTGCAATTACTAACACTGGCCAGTAGGCGGCGTGTATGACTGGTAATTACTAACACTGGTCACTAGGCGGCGTGTATGACTGTAATTACTAACACTGGTCACTAGGCGGCGTGTATGACTGTAATTACTAACACTGGCCACTAAGCGGCGTGTATGACTGTAATTACTAACACTGGCCACTAGGCGGCGTGTATGACTGCAATTACTAACACTGGCCACTAAGCGGCGTGTATGACTGTAATTACTAACACTGGCCACTAGGCGGCGTGTATGACTGCAATTACTAACACTGGCCACTAGGCGGCATGTATGACTGTAATTACTAACACTGGCCACTAGGCGGTGTGTATGACTGCAATTACTAACACTGGCCTCTAAGCGGCGTGTATGACTGTAATTACTAACACTGGCCACTAGGCGGCGTGTATGACTGTAATTACTAACACTGGCCACTAGGCGGTATGTATGACTGATAATTACTAACACTAGCCACTAGGCGGCGTGTATGACTGGTAATTACTAACACTGGCCACTAGGCGGTATGTATGACTGATAATTACTAACACTAGCCACTAGGCGGCGTGTATGACTGGTAATTACTAACACTGGCCACTAGGCGGCGTATATGACTGTAATTACTAACACTGGCCACTAGGCGGCGTATATGACTGTAATTACTAACACTGGCCACTAGGCGGTGTGTATGACTGTAATTACTAACACTGGCCACTAGGCGGTGTGTATGACTGTAATTTCTAACACTGGTATGGTGACACGCACAGGACCGAAATCATCAGAAAAGAACTCGATGGGTTTGTTTGTGTATCCCCGCTCTTTGCCTGTGAGGCTCCGCTCGCGCAGGAGCTCCGCTATAAAGTCTGGAGAGCTCATAGGCTCGTCAGAGTGAACCCAGCGGGCCGCCATCTTACCACTCCCATCTCGGAGCAGTACTCTCATTTAGGCTACTGGAAGCTTCACAAAATTGGACAAGTTATTTATGTAGTTGGTGAGAATTTCGAAGAAAAATCCCTACATGTGCAGCAGTGAACTGTACAAATCGTCAAGTTAAAGGTTGTGGATGGACATTTCACCTGTGAGTATTGATCGCTAGTGATCGTGAAGTGAGCAGTGACAGCTAGTCATTTTTACTCATGTGCACAGTGCCATTTGCGTGGACCCCCTATAGGAAGAGCATAATAATAATCTGTCTCATTGACTTGTCTGTTTTTGTTGAAAATCTGATATTTTGATATCTGGGATGAACACTGACTGTCAAATTTCCATCGAAAATTTGACATGGCCTGTTTGTGTGTGTTACAAATATTGCTTCTTCCATTTTATAAGAGAAAAACTGAAATAATCTCTGTAAAAAATAATGATAGTAAAAAAAAAGCCATTAAAAAAAGGATCAGAGACTGACCTGGAAAGGGGGGGACTAATAACAGTGAAGAGGAGCACTATAAAGATATGTAAAGAATGTTGTTAAAGTTGAGAAAATAAGAGGAGGGAATGAAAGGGAAAATAAAGTCAAGAGATATCTATGAACAGTTCCAGTCTGGCTTTCACCCACTTCATAGTACAGAAACAGCTCTTGTCAAAATCACCAACGACCTCCTCATGGCTGCTGACACTGGACTCCTTACCGTCCTCATCCTCCTCGACTTGAGTGCGGCCTTTGAGACAAAGGCCCAATCCCAATTCTAATTTCTACCCCTCCCCCTCCCCCTTCCCCTTGGCCCTTCCCCTTGAAACTGAGCTACAAGGGATAGGGCTTGAAATTCAACCCCTACGTATTGGGATAGCCCTTCAACGATCGCATACGTCATCGCGTACCTCCGTCAGCGTTTACGTTAGCAAAACGCTACCAAATGCGTCATTGGCTGCGACCAGCCGCTACAGTCAGAGCCGAGGCAGAACCAGAAATCTCTGCTGGCAGGGTGTGATAACTAACACCACTGAATGGGATATCTTTGGCGCTTCGTGCACCACATCCGACCGAATGAGGTGTCAGAACACTCATGTAAACAATAAAAGCGAGAATAACAGAACAAAACGTACGCAGTCAAGCAACCGAAAACAATACTCACTCCCAAAGCTTTTTAGCAGCAGCTTGGATTTCAGAAATCGCTGCTCATTCTCAGCTCGAAAGCGAATCAAGCGGCGTGTTTCCTCTGGATAACAACTTAAAACACGTAAATAATGGAGAAAATACATTTATGACAATCTTTCGCCGCGGGAACCGCCATCTTTCTGAAATCCGCATGAAATCTCGCTGAAATCCGCATGGCATTGTGGGAAATCACTCAAACCCCTTCGTTCGGAGTCAGCTCCAGGAAAATCTCCGTTTGGAGGGGTACAGAAGCCCTTCCCCTACCCCTTCGCGTTAACTGGGATTGGGATACCCCTACCCCTTCACGTGAACGCGCAAAAAGGAGGGGAAGGGCCAAGGGGTACGTCCAAGGGATGAAATGGGATTCGGCCAATCTCCCACACCATCCTCATTGACAGATTAGCCGCTATTGGACTATCTGACACGCCCCTGGACTGGTTTAAATCATATCTCTCTGGCCGCACTCAGTTGGTCCAACTGAAAACATTCACATCCCAACCATTCCCCCTCTCTTCTGGTGTACCCCAAGGTTCTGTGCTTGGACCTCTTTTATTCATTATCTACCTCCTCCCTCTTGGCAGTATTTTCCGTAAATTTAACATCCAATTCCATTGCTACATGGATGACACCCAGCTCTACCTGTCCACCAAACCCACCTCCCTCTCCGATTGCCTACAGGAACTCAGATCCTGGTTCTCCCATAACTTCCTTAAACTTAACAGTGACAAAACTGAGGTCCTTCTCATTGGCACTAAATCCACCCTTTCAAAAATAAACAGTTTCTCCATTTCCTTTGACAGCTTCTCAGTTTCCCCCTCCCCCCAGGTTAAGAGTCTAGGTGTCATCCTTGACAGCACTGTATCATTCCAGTCCCACATAAATAATGTCACTCGGTCAGCTTACTTCCATCTACGTAATGTCTCACACCTTGTGCCTGTCCCTCACACCTAACAGTACCGCTATCCTGGTCCACACCCTGGTTACATCCCGCCTTGACTATTGTAACTCCCTTCTTTTTGGTTTACCTGACAAGTCCATCCATAAACTGCAACTGGTTCAAAACTCTGCCACCAGAATTATTTCCAGAACCCCCTCCTTCAGTCATATCACACCTGTCCTGCAGCAACTCCATTGGCTTCCTATCAAATTTCGCATCATCTATAAAATCCTACTTTTTACCTTCAAGGCCATCAACACCCTCGCCCCCCAGTACCTTACTGAGCTCCTCCACACCAACATACCCAGCCATACTCTCGGGTCCTCCTCCTCCATCCAACTCACCCTCCCATCTGATCGCTTGTCCACCATGGAGTCGAGAGCCTTCAGCTGCTCGGCCCCCCGCCTCTGGAACTCCCTGCCACAGGACATACAACACTCTGATTCCATCATCTCCTTCAAATCTCGCCTCAAAACCCACCTTTTCCGACAAGCATATTCCCTTTAATAATAATACATTTTATGCTGTTATTGTTTTCTTCTTATTGTTTTCTTTGTGGCACAGCTGTTAGTTAGTTCACTATTATACTGAATATTTGCACATATTTTTACTTTTATTTCTGGTATTTATGAACTTCACACTAAGCATTTTGAGCTGCATTTTAAAGGTATGAAAAGCCAAATGAATAAATTCATCATCATCATCATATTATTATTATTATTATTATTATTAAAGTCACATTGATTTACTGTGGGGCAGCACAGTAGTGTAGTGGTTAGCACTGTCGCCTCACAGTAAGAAGGTTCTGGGTTTGAGCCCAGCGGCCAACGAGGGCCTTTCTGTGTGGAGTTTGCATGTTCTCCCCGTGTCTGTGTGGGTTTCCTCCGGGTGCTCTGGTTTCCCTCAGAGTCTAAAGACATGCAGGTTAGGATAATTGGTGGCTCTAAATTGACCGTAGGTGTGAATGGTTGTTTGTCTCTATTTGTCAGCCCTGCGATGATCTGGCAACTTGTCCAGGGTGTACCCTGCCTCTCGCCCATAGTCAGCTGAGATAGGCTCCAGCTTGCCTGCGACCCTGCACAGGATAAGCGGCTACAGATAATGGATGGATGATTTACTGTGAACTGTGATGTGGGCATAAAAACCGGAAGTGTCCTGTTTGCACTTGTTCCACCTGGACTTTTTACTAAAGCTTGTATGCTTCATTTTTTCACCACTGATTTTATCTTCTCTAATACACCTGACTCGGTTCATAAACCTGTTAATATACACTCTGCAGTGTTTAAACCGCTGTGTTTTTTAAAGAAAACACATTATAACATGGTGAAACACTCTGCTCACTAGGTGAAGCTGTGCTAGCATGCTAGTCTGGCCCGGTAACAGCTAGTCAGAAAAACCTGGACATGAACTTAGTGATGGCCAGATTGGCTGGAAAACTTCATGAAACACTGAAGTTTTCCAGCCAATTGTGTTGAGAAGTGCTTAATTTCTCGAGGCTTCACCACTGAGCTTTTTATAAAATCTGGAGCGCTTATAGGCTCCTCAGAGTGATGCCATCTGGCCGCCATCTTACCACTCCTATCGCGTGTATTTGGTTTATGTTACACCATCATATCTGATCAAATTTGCCCCAAGAAAAGTATCTCCTGACTTTTTTCCCCTTTCAATACCTCCTCTTATTTTCTCACCTTTATCCCCATTCCTTATATATCTTTATATCGCTCCCCTTCACTGTTATTGTTTTTTTTCCCTTTTCCAGTCCAATCTCTGATCAATGTTTTTGAACAGGTCTTTTACTACTGTAATTATTTCAATGGAGATTATTTCAGTTTTTCTCTTATACAGTGTATCTTTCTCTTTCACAGAGTTCTTCTTCCTCTATCTATCTATCTATCTATCTATCTATCTATCTATCTATCTATCTATCTATCTATCTATCTATCTATCTATCCCAACACAAAGCCTGTACAATACTTCCTTTCTGTTTAGAACAGTTGTTAAAACAGGATTCTTTTCTCATGTTGCCATTTTCACTTCATTCTCACAGTCGTGTCTTAACAGTGTTTATTGGTCATATTGGTTGCAAGCTGCATGAATATTGTGACAGTAAATTAGGACTACAGTTGACTTGCTAACTTTAGAACTGCAGTTGTCATGAACAGTTTTGCACTCAAGTTTCCATCAATTAAGAGTTTATAACATCAATGAAACTGACTTCATGTTAAAACTGTTAATGTTATGGTCATGATGTCTGTTGTTGCCCAAATGAGGATGGGTTCCCTTTTGAGTCTGGTTCCTCTCGAGGTTTCTTCCTCATGTCGTCTGAGGGAGTTTTTCCTTGCCACCGTCACCACAGGTTTGCTCATTGGGATAGATTAGGGATAAAATTAGCTCATGTTTTAAGTTGTTCAAATTCTGTAAGCTGCTTTGTGACAATGCTTATTGTTAAAAGCGCGAAACAAATAAACTTGACTTGACTTGAATTATGTGACCAATAAATACTGTTAAGACATGACTGTGAGAATGAAGTGAAAATGGCAAATAACATGAGAAAATAATCCTGTTCCAACAACTGTCCTAAACAGAAAGGAAGTATTGTACAGCCTTTGTGTTGGGATAATGAAATAAAATAAAAAGATAGATAGGAAGGAAGGAAGAAGAGATATACAAAAGAGAAAGATGCACTGTATAAGAGAAAAAGTGAAATAATATCCGTTGAAATAATTATAGCAGTAAAAGAGCTGTTCAAAAAATGATAAGAGACTGAACTGGAAAAGAAAAAACAACAATGAAGAGGAGCAGTATAAAGATATAAGGAATGTGGGTAAAGTTGAGAAAATAAGAGGAGGGAACAAAAGGGGGAAAACAGTCAGGAGGTATTTTTCTTGGGGCAAATTTGATCGGATACGACGGTTTAACACAAACCAAATCCACGTGATGTGAGTGGTAAGATGGCGGCCAGATGGCTTCACTCGTGTCTACAGCGTGGATTGGACAATGAGCTCTCCATATATTATATAGAACTCGGTGGGCTTCATTTACTCACTAGAGACGAATAATCACACAATAATCCAGACAATCCAGAGGCTGGAGCACAGAAGTTCATCAAACCAGGGTTATAGAAAGATTCATTTGGAAATGTATTCTAAATATCTCATCTCATTATCTGTAGCCGCTTTATCCTGTTCTACAGGGTCGCAGGCAAACTGGAGCCTATCCCAGCTGACTATGGGCGAAAGGCAGGGTACACCCTGGACAAGTCGCCAGGTCATCACAGGGCTGACACAGACACAGACAACCATTCACACTCACATTCACACCTACGGTCAATTTAGAGTCACCAGTTAACCTAACCTGCATGTCTTTGGACTGTGGGGGAAACCGGAGCACCCGGAGGAAACCCACGCGGACACGGGGAGAACATGCAAACTCCGCACAGAAAGGCCCTCGCCGGCCACGGAGCTTGAACCCGGACCTTCTTGCTGTAAAGCGACAGCGCTAACCACTACACCACTGTGCCGCCTTCTAAATATCTATATTCTGAATTTCAAAATGAGCATATATTTAAAACAAAACAATAAAATTTCTCAGTTTTAACACTTGATATATTGTCTTTGTACTATTTTCAATGAAATATAGGGTTTCCATAATTTGCAAATTCTTGCATTCTGTTTTTTTTTTTCCCAGCTTACACAGTGTCCCAACTTTTTTGGAACTGGGGTTGTGTTTAATTTATCTTACATCCAGTTTTATAGTTGTAGAATTAAAAAAAAAATGTCAGAGTGTCAGTTTACAGTGCGCCAGTCTACACTTTAACAGTGCCCTTGGCAAAGGTACCTTACACTTCTGTGATGGAGCATTAAAGCAGAAAAGTACAGTGAGATTTCGGAGCAGCATATGCTGCCTTCAAGACGACATCTTTTCCAGGGAGGTTTCAACAAAGATAATGCAAAACCACATTCTGCACACATTACAAAGGCGTGGCTGTGGAAGAAGAGGGCGTATCCCCTCTGTCCCCAGTAGAGAATGTGTGGTGAATTTTGAAATGAAAGATATGACAGTGACGACCCTGTACTTTTACACACCTTAAGACCTGTTTGCAGAAACATTGGGACAAAATAACACCTGAAACACTTCATCACTTGGTATTTTTGGTCCTTAAACATCTTATGTGTTGTGAGAAGGAATGACAACATTTTAGTGGTAAATGCCTTACTGGTCCAACTCAAAAAAATTGAAATAAGTATTTAATTTGAAAAAAAAAAAAACCTTCATGAGTCAAAACATCAAATAATGTGCTGGTGTATTGTTTTGAGTGCAATACAGGTCAAAGATTATTTACAAATCAGCATTTTCAGTTTCAATTTCAACATACCATCCCAACTTTTTCTGATTTGGGGTTCTGCTAAAGATGTATGCTGTATGATCATTCTGCCACAGAAAAAAAAGTGCAAAGAAAGTTCAAAGAAATTATTGAAATTGCATTATTGCCATGACATTCATGTCCCTGTACGTAAACTTCTGATCACAACTGTGTCACATATCAGATCCGGAAACAAATGGGAAAGATTGAAATTTGATTTGGAAAAGGAATTTATCTTTAGAAATGGAAATATTTGTATATAAAGACAACTGACTCTTTCTTTCTTTCTTTCTTTCTTTCTTTCTTTCTTTCTTTCTTTCTTTCTTTCTTTCTTTCTTTCAGAATTTATTTTATTGTACTTTTTAATAGTCATAATGTCAGTAAATATTGATGTGAAATAGTTTAACAGTGAAGTGATTCAGTTTTAAAAAATGCTTGGACATCTTTAAAGAACTTATTGGATGAGTATCAGTTGATACTCAACGTTTCAGTATCAGAGTGAGAAAAGATAAAGTGGACTCATGCCGTCTCTAATCAGAACCACACCATAAAGTATGAGATGGGACGGAGGGACAGTGCTATTAGACAGATCAGTGCACACGTGATATTAGAAACACAATGGTGCAGTTTAACACTACAGACATAACATTAAAGGAAAGGCAAGACAACAGGGCAAAAAAAAGTGTGTGTGTGTGTGTGTGTGTGTGTGTGTGTGTGTGTGTGTGTGTGTGTGTGTGTGTGTGAGACACGCAGACAGATAAAGGAGAGAATGAGGGTGAAGGATGTTACTGTTCATTTCAACATGATGCGGAAAATTTTTCTCTTCTGCCTGTTTGCTGTTCAGTGTAAGTAGCCTAAAAGTTTATGTGGTTTAAGTTTGTGTTGAAGACAAAAAGGTTTTCAAAAGAGCGATAGATAGATAGATAGATAGATAGATAGATAGATAGATAGATAGATAGATAGATAGATAGATACATTTCATGGATTTCGAGTAGAAATTGGAATATTTATTTGTTTGTTATTAGTGTTTATTTAAGAAGAAATTAATTGGATTCATAGAAAATCAGTCTCAAGAGGTATATAAACATACAAAAAAACCCAGCACATACAGTATTTAGCTATATTAAAGCACTTACACCCTAAAAGACTTTCCTTCAAATTTATTAATCACAAAAATACTATTCAGGATTGAATTTCAGGATTGAGTTTGGTTTTTTAATACACAGTAATTATAATATCATTAATGTTAATATTCTGTCATGTACAAATGCACTACTTTAATATTAAAATGTAAGTAAATGTGTTATTTGTAATGTCATTCAGTGTAACTCATTACAATGTGGTGTTGGTGTAAAGTTATACTGAATGGCAGAAATCTTTCTTTGAGTGATGGATTTCTTACTTAAACATAACCTTAAGATGTTTCTCAATGAGCATTAAATATAAAGTTTATTTATATTGTGTAGTTTTTCAAACAGTCCTGTGCAGAAGTCTTAGGCACATGTAAAGAAATGCTGTAGATCAAAAATGGCTTAAAAATAATGAAATGAAATGTTTCAATGTTAAAAAAAAACACTATAAACAGTAATCAGTGAGCCATAATAAATGAAACTAAGTCAATATTTGGTGTGAGACCAAATATTGACTTTACTTTAAAAAAAAAAAAAAGTATTCTCAGGTCCAGTGAGTGCAGTTTTATGTGGAAATGAGCTGTAGGTTTTACTGAGCATCTTACAGAACTAGCCCCAGTTCTTCTGGACACTTTGTCACACTTGCTTCTTCATTTTGTACCAAAACCCAGCAGCCTTCATCATGTTTTATTTTTTAATCTGAAAAGTGCTCTCTTATGGAATACGCTGCTCAGATACAAACTTTTTTTCTGTAAGATTTAATTTTGTGCTGGAAAACGAACGTTTGGACTCTAAAATGTTTTTGTAATGTTTTGACTTGATAATATTGAAGTCATAAAATAGAAATCTATAACAAAGTTTGTATGAAAAAAATAGGGGCCTAAGACTTTTGCACAGTACTCTGTGTGTGTGTATATATGTGTGTGTATATATATGTGTGTGTATATATATATATATATATATATCATCTCATCTCATTATCTCTAGCCGCTTTATCCTTCTACAGGGTCGCAGGCAAGCTGGAGCCTATCCCAGCTGACTACGGGCGAAAGGCGGGGTACACCCTGGACAAGTCGCCAGGTCATCACAGGGCTGACACATGGACACAGACAAGCATTCACACTCACATTCACACCTACGGTCAATTTAGAGTCACCAGTTAACCTAACCTGCATGTCTTTGGACTGTGGGGGAAACCGGAGCACCCGGAGGAAACCCACGCGGACACGGGGAGAACATGCAAACTCCACACAGAAAGGCCCTCGCTGGCCCCGGGGCTCGAACCCAGGACCTTCTTGCTGTGAGGCGACAGCGCTAACCACTACACCACCGTGCCGCATATATATATATATATATATATATATATATATATATATATATATATATATATATATATATATATATATAAAAATATACACATACACACACAGTGGATATAAAAAGTGTACACACCCCATTAAAATGATAGGTTTTTCTGATGTAAAAAAAATGAGACCACGATAAATAATTTTAAAACTTTTCCCACCTTTAATTTGACCTATAACCTGTACAATTCAATTGAAAAACAAACAAATCTGTTAGGGGGAAAACATAAAAAAAAAAAAGTACAATAAGCTGGTTGCATAAGTGTGCACACCCTTAAACTAATACTTTGTTGAAGCACCTTTTGATTTAATTACAGCATTCAGTCTTTTTGGGTCAGAGTCTATCAGCCTGCCACATCTAGACTTGGCAATATTTGCCCACTCTTCCTTGCAAAAGCGCTCCAAATCTGTCAGATTGTGAGGGCGTCTCTTGTGCGCAGCCCTCTTCAGGTCACCCCACAGATTTTCAATTGGATTTAGGTCTGGGCTCTGGCTGGGCCATTCCAAAAGGTGAAGTCATTTTTTTGTTGATTTTGATGTATGCTTTCTGTTGTGCTGAAAGATGAAATTCCTCTTCATCTTCATCTTTCTAGCAGACAGGTTTTGGGCCAAAATTGACTGGTATTTAGAACTGTTCATAATTGCCTCCACCTTGACTAAAGCCCATGTTCCAGCTGAAGAAAAACAACCCCAAAACATGATGTTGCCACCACCATGCTTCACCATGGGTATGGTGCTCTTTTGGTGATGCACAGTGTTGTTTTTGCACCAAACATTCCTTTTGGAATTGTAGCCAAAAAGTTCAACCTTGGTTTCATCAGACCATAACACATTTTCCCACATGCTTTTGGGAGAGTTCATGTATTTTATTATTTTTATTTTTTTGCAAAATTTAGCTGGGCCTGGATGTTTTTCTTTGACCCAACCTCATAGTCCAGACATATGGAGAATACGGGAGATTGTTGTCACATGGAGTACACAACCAGTACTTGCCAGAAATTCCTGCAGCTCCTTCAGTGTTGCTGTAGGCCTCTTGGCAGCCTCCCAGTTTTCATCTTGTCTTTTCATCAATTTTGGAGAGGTGTCCAGTTCTCAGTAATGTCGAAGTTGTCCCATATTTTCTCCACTTCTTGATGCCTGTCTTCATTGTGCTCCATGGTATATGTATCTAATGCTGTGTAAATGTTTTTGTACCCTTCTCCTGACTGATACTTTCAACAATGAGATGTCTTTGATGCTTTGTAAGCTCTCTGTGAACCCTGGCTTTTGCTGGAGGATGCAACTGAGTAAATGTCTGAACTTTATTTAGGGTTAATCAGAGTCATTTTAATTGATGGCAGGCGTGAACCCCAAAAGACTGAGTGCTGTCATTAAATCAAAAGGTACTACAGCAAAGTATTAGTTTAAGGGTGTGCACAGTTATGCAACCAGCTTATTGTACTTTTTTTATTTTTTATGTTTTTCCCTCGACCGGATTTGTTTGTTTTTCAATTGAATTGTGCAGGCTATAGGCCACATTAAAGGTGGGAAAAGTTTAGACATTATTTATCGTGGTCTCATTTTTTTTACATCAGAAAAATCTACCATTTTTTTAACAGGGTGTATACACTTTTTATATCCACTGTGTGTGTGTGTGTGTGTGTGTGTGTGTGTGTGTGTGTGTGTAAGAGTGAATCAAGAGTGTTTTACTCTTATGTATTTATAACCGTTGCTTTAATATTACACGATCCTCATACGGTAGGTGATTTTTCTGACAGAGGGTTGCATGACTTGAGGGTTCAAATGGCTTTTTGGCTTTTGACAAGAATACAAACCTCTAATAAAATTCTCCTAAATGATGCAATATAAAAAGAAAAAAAACATTATGAGGGAAATTTTTGTTGCATAAAACTACCACAAATTATTTTTTATTATGTTTACACATTTTTAAATTGTAATGTGGATTATTATTTATTTTCTTCAGACTGACAGATTTGCACTGTTGTACATTTTGCAGCTGTTTCTCTCGCGATGATAGTTCAGTCTCCTGCAGTCGTGAAGGTGTTTCGTGGTGAAATGGTCTCACTGATGTGTGATTTAGTGGAGCTCCTGATCAGCTGTGATTCAATCACCTGGTTTAAAGTGCACTCGAGAACCAGAGAGCTGAGCCTGGCCACTGCTGTTCACAATGATCCCAGAGCGAGCCCATGTACAGGACTCATCTATAACACCAGCATGGCTGATTCAGGGCTTTACTACTGCGCTGCAAAACACAGCGTTCTCTCCTACTGGGGCAGCGGCTCCACTGTCATCATTACAGGTAGGATGAGTGTGTGATCGGATGTGTGATTTACTGCATAAATCAGTTCTGACTCAGCTGTACAGTGTTTATTAGGAACATCTGGACACTTGCTCAATCATGTATCAGCAGCACATTGTATAAAATCACGCAGCTCCTACAGGTCAAGAGCTTTAACTGTCCAGTTTGAGAGAGTCTGGACACTCTGTAGCCTCAAATTCGACACTTTGTGCTGTTCTGAGATGCTTTTCTGCTCACCGCGTTTGTAAAGAGTGATTATTTGAGTTACTGTGCTGCTTACGGTATGTTCCTAATAAAGTGGATGGTGAGTGTAAATGAAATCAGGACATCCCAGAATGTTTTATACATTACTTAGAGGTAACAGGTAAAAGTCTTTTCCAGAGCGCCGTCCTCGTCCTATCATAACGCTCTACGTCCCGGCTGAGAGTGTTGGACCCTCCATCCCTCTGCAGTGCATGGTGATGGGGGTCGTCCCATCTGAAGTGAATGTTTCCTGGGTCGTCGGTGAATCAGAGATGACCGGGTGGACGGAGTCGGGCTGGACACACACCAGCGACTCAGCTGTAGAATACACACTCGCTCATATCAACATTCCCTCAGAGAACTGGGCGGAGACTCCGAATGTGGATTGTGTGGTTGAGGTGGACGGCAGACGTGTCTCTAAATCTCTTCAACAAGGTGATTATTAGATTTGTAGCATTGGTTAAAAAACTTAATACATTTTTAAACGTCTGAAGTTACTTTAACAAACTTAAGCTTCCAATAGGTGTGAGGTCTGGTCAGGTGTATTCATGGCTGCTGTATTTGGGGTCTGCTGTGGCTCTTACTGTTGTGACTGTGATCACTATTACTGCTGTTTCCTTAAAGCCAGGTAATTATAAATACAGCCATGCACAACCTCTAGACATTTTAGATCTGCTGATGTGTGGTGGAGCTCAGGGTTGGACTCTGGAATATTAAACACAGTTAGTGCATAGATCCATGAAGTGATGTACAGTGTTTTGGGTTTAAACTCTTAGGAGGCAATAAGAGGACACGCACAGCTGAGACAGCCGAGAGATCAACCATAACGGTATGAAGATCTCTACATCCTGTTGCATCTTATAACATCTGGAAAGAGAAATCATTCTGATTGTGTTTCCTTGTTTATAGGAAGTGCAGTATACATGTTTGGAACCGATCTGAGTTGGAGAACGTGGAAGTAAAACTTTAAAGCAGTTTTGCTTGATTGTGAATGAATCTGTGTGGGTGTGAAAAAATAAAATCATTAACGCACATGAAAAATACTGTTTTTACATTACTGATTGATCTGTTCCCTTTTCCACCTTTCCACCATGCACCTGAGCACCGAGTTGCAACACTACTAAATATTAATCCATTCGATGTTCTACCTTTCATGATGCATTAGATTTAATACCAAGCATGGCCTTTAAAAAAATGTTTGTGAATCTGATCACACATGTATATTCTAGAGAAAGGTTGTAAAAACCACAGTGAGTCAAGGCGAGGATGTGTGATGGCCCCTGTACACTCCAGCTATGCTCATCTGCGGCCGATGTGGTGAGAACAAGGCGAGCTGCATGAAACAAAACATCAAAGCAGAATGTGAGCCTGTGCATCTGTGAGCAACTTAACGGACAACGTGTGGCCTGAGTTTTTCCAAAAGGAAGTTGAGCAATAAATAAAAACTAAACACTTAAACTCAGTAATGAATTTTGAAAGAAAAGGCTCAATCTAGCACCATAAAGACAACTTTATAGGAACACATGTAGACCTGCTCATTCATGCAGTTATCCAGCTAATTAACTGTGCAACACAGTGCATTAAAATCATTCAGATCACGTTTGCATCGGACATCACAATGAGGAAAATTTGAACCCGTGTCCTTTTAGAGGCTCTGTACATTTCAGACACAATATGACAATTTTTTCCCCCCACCAGCCTATATATAGTTGGGTAGAGCCTTGTGTGTTACCATGGCAATGTACTGACTGACTGACTGACAGACTGACAGATAGCCCCTAATAAATGTAATAACTGTTTCAATGTAAAGACCTATATGAGTTATATTTTATTAAGCGAACACACACACACACACACACACGCACACAGAGTGATACACACAGTGAAATGTACTGACACCAGTACTAAATATCAGCACTCTTGTCCAGTCAGATTACTGACCTGGAATGAAGTTATACAGTATAATTAACAGTTATTCCGTGAAATTGAGTCGTACATGAGTTGATGGCGACGAGGCACGTAGCACTGAGTTGGCTATAATCCATGTACGATGAAATTGAGTTGAATAACTGTTTTATTCTATCAACATTCACTGGATTTTGAGAAACGGAGCATTTTTCTATTTATTTTTTGCAAATTCAATAAATAAAACCTTTATACAAAACGTCCGACAAAATCATTTCCGCTTAGAATGTAAACAAACCGGCAAAATGATGGTAGCAATTTGTGAAAATGCAATAATAATAATTCTTGAAAAATAAAAAAGGTATGTTCTTACCATCAAATACCTTTATTCCACATTTTGTTGCTTTTTAAATTTTTTTTTTGGCATTTTGTTTTCAAGTAGAATTTTTATTTCGTCCTCGGTTGGTTCAGCAACACACGCCGCCATTTTCTTCTTTTTCTTTAAGGTTTTTTGGCAGTCAGCAAACCAACTTAAAGGTGCATTACCACCACTGACTGGGCTGGAGTGTGGAACCAGGGGCGTGTTTAGCCTATTTTTGGGGGTGCTCAAGCACCCCCAAAAATGAGCTCAGCACCCCCTAGCTCAGCACCCTCAAAAACACTGCTTTTGGACGTAATTTTCAGAAATATGTGCCCTTGCGCACTGCGCAATGAATGTGTGCGTGGGCGTGTGTGTGTTCTTGAATTCACCTGTTACGTGATAGTTCTATGACCAGTAAAATACCTCTCCTCCTTGCGTCCCCTCTGATTGGGTTGCCTGTTCGCGCGAGTGCTTGCTATGACATGGTGGTTTTTTTTAACTGGATTCCACGCCAATGAGGAACTCGAAGTAGCACCTGAGTATTACTGGCATAGCGAGATGTGAAGGTACGGACTGGAGTTACAATTGTTAAACACAACACAATAATATGCATAATGCAATATTGATGTTCCCTGGTCTATGAACAGAATGATAAAAACGACATTTATCATCCATATCGAGATACTTCTGTGCAGAGTACAAGTGCTACGGTGCTAGACCACCGTGTGTTAGTCAATTTTATTTAATGTAACATAGCATTTACTAATGTAAACTAATGTAAAATCATAATAATACACACTATTATTACACAATACACAATAACACATTAACAATTACCACTGTTCAAAATGAATAGCTCCAACATTACAAATGCAGTAGTAGGTCTTGTTTAGTTAAAAATATAACGTAAATATTTGTGTCAGTGGTTGTAAATGTGTAGATATCATAGTTTATTGGGTCAGCTTCTGTTAAAACATTGCATAAGTCTAGTATAGTCTTCTTGTCTAGTTAAGTCTAGTCTAAATGCGGAATAAACATGGAAACACTGTCGTTCAAGCCAGGTGCCTCTGTCAGCTCTGGGGGCTAAGCACCCCCAAAGATCAGATGCTAGAATCGCCCCTGTGTGGAACAGGACATATTGGGGGGGGGGGGGGGGGGGGGGCTATATTCTTTTAGCTATTGCTGTTTCTTTTAAATACATAATAACAAAGTGATATATCTGACTTGAAGTGCGCCACCGTTTTGTTTTTCTCTACTCACAGTATATGAGCTGATATCCTAGTAGTAGAGTAGCCAGTCAGAATGTGTGATTGCTCATATCCAGTGAATGTGGATAGAATAATGGAATTTCTACTACACACTTTTGGTCTGAAAGGTGTTGATTGATTTTCTATTGATTTTCTCTGATCTTGACATATATATTCTTCATAGTTTTACATACAGTACAGGAATATCTTGTATATGATCTTATGTAGGGGCAGCACGGTGGTGTAGTGGTTAGCGCTGTCGCTTCACAGCAAGAACGTCCTGGGTTTGAGCCCAGTGGCCGACGAGGGCCTTTCTGTGTGGAGTTTGCATGCTGTCCATGTGGGTTTCCTCCGGGTGCTCAGGTTTCCCCCACAGTCCAAAGACATGCAGGTTAGGCTAATTGGTAATAATAATAATAATAATAATAATAAGTTAAACTTATATAGCGCCTTTCAAGAAACCCAAGGACACTTTACAATTATAGACAAAGAAAAAAATAACAATAATAAATAATAAATAAATAAATAAATGAATGAATGAATGAATGAATGAATAATAAAAAATAAAAGTAAAAAGTCCACCAAGTAGGAGTCAGGATGTAATTCCAGTGGTGTAGCAGCCACAGTCCCACCAAAAGGCGCATGAAAACGAATCCCACATCTCCAGCACCGCCGCCGTGACGCCGTCAGCCACATCGCCCGAACACCATGCCGTGGATCCACAAAGTGAGCACAGAAGCTCCGCCACGCAGAGCGCTGGTGTGTCCCAAACCGCCTGCACAGCCGCTGCGACGCCACCGAGCAACATCGCTCGGAACATCACGCCAAGCGTTAAAGCACAGAGCACTGGACAACCACGAATGTTAAATGAGCAGCGAGCTCACTGCAGTCCACAGCTGGGAGCGCAGGCATCACCCACAGCGAACCAAGGCTTGGAGGGAACCAACGCCCAAAACTGAGTCCGGAGCTACACCACAACCGGCGGACAAAACACTCAAACAAACACCAAACTACACAAACACACAGAAAAAATAAATAAATAAAATGAAAATTGAAAAAGAAAGAAAATAAAAATAAAATTAAAAAAAATGCTCTGGTGAGAAGCGGCAGCCAGAATGCGCACGACGCACTCTCAAACGGAAACGAAAAAAGCTCTAAATTGGTGGCTCTAAATTGACCGTAGGTGTGAATGTGAGTGTGAATGGTTGTCTGTGTCTATGTGTCAGCCCTGCGATGACCTGGCGACTTGTCCAGGGTGTACCCTGCCTCTCGTCCATAGTCAGCTGGGATAGGCTCCAGCTTGCCTGCGACCCTGTAGAACAGGATAAGCGGCTACAGATAATGGATGGATATTATGTAGGTATGGTCCAAAAATAGTATCGTGAATTTAGACTTATTCTATTATCTGTTAATCTAATACATGTTAGATAATTATCTATCTATAACAGGAAAGAAAACTTTATTCAATTGAAAGCATTGGAGGTTACTTTACACATGTGCAGTTTCAGTAAGCTAGTGAGATAATAAAATGTGAAGCACTTGTTAAATTCTATGAAGTAAGTGCTGATTTCTGAAAAGCCTGCACGCTTTTCTACAAGCAGTGTAATGAAGAAACCACAGTGAGCTGAAGTAAGAGGTGTAAGCAGGCCTGATTGTCATGTGGTTATGACAAAGCGAGCTGTGAAACACAGCACCAAAGCTGAATGTCCGTTAAACAAAGAACTCTTAACATTAGACATTTCACAGTTACTTCCCTTCTCTTTACCCCAAATATACAGTCGACTATTATAGTTGATTAGACAAGTCAAAAGTTTGGAGACACTTTCTAATTCAATGGTTTTCTCTATTTTTATTCATTAAAAGTCACTTCATGTCTTAAAGTAATGATGGATGTCGTTTCTCTTTACTTAGTTGTTCGGTTCTTGATATAATACTGTATGGATTACTACAGCTGTGGTCTGGAATAGGACTATTTACTGTATTGTTATAATTTACTATTTACTGTTTGATCTCAAACATATTAAGAAGGCAAGAATCTTGTCCATTAATTAACTTTTGATGAGACATGCCTGTTAATTGAAAAGCATTCCAGGTGATGACCTCATGAAGCTGTTTAAGATAACACCAATAAAGCAAAACATCATCAAAGTCTAAAACATCAAACATATTTTGTTTTTAACACTTTTTTTGTTTACCACATAATTCCAGATGTGTTCCAGATGTTATTTCATAGTTTGATGTCTTCAGTGTTGTTCTACAGTGTAGAAAATACAAAATACAGAAAATCCTATATGAATGTGTAGGTGTGTCCAATCTTTCGACAAGTCTTTTGTTCATAGTAAGAGTAGCAGGACAGCTTCCATGTAAGAGGCAGAAAAAAAAAAGCACCTGACGCTTCACATTTTCATCTGGAGATGTTTGAGAAAAGAGAGACGGAGCGCTTCAGCATGACAGCTCCACTGCTGCTTGTCTGCTGTGTTTGTATTCTCAGAAGTAAGTGTTACATCTCTTCAATTCACTCCATTATAAACCTTTATAAATCCTTCAGGATTCATGTGGTAAGATTTGTACAATATTAATTCGCCAGCTAGAATCAGGACATCACATACAGTACTGTGGAAAAGTCTGAGGCACATGTACAGAAATGCTGTCGACCAAAAATGGCTTAAAAATAATGAAATGAAATGTTTTGACATTAAAAAAGCATGATAAACAGTAATCAGTGAGCCATAATAAATGAAACAAAGTCAATATTTGGTGTGAGACCAATTATTAACTTTGCTTTAAAAAATAGTATTCTCAGGTCCAGTGAGTGCAGTTTTATGTGGAAATGAGCTGTAGGTTTTACTGAGCATCTTCCAGAACCAGCCACAGTTCTTCTGGACACTTTGACTGTCACACTCGCTTCTTCATTTTGCACCAAAACCCAGAAGGCCTCATTATGTTTTTTTTTTTAATCTGAAAAGTGCTCTCTTATGGAATATGCTGCTCAGATACAAACTTTTTTTCTGTAACATTTAATTTTGTGCTGGAAAATGAAGCAAACATTTGGAACTCTAAAATGTTTTTGTAATATTTTGACTCAAGAATGTAGAAGTCATAAACTAGAAATCTATACCAAAGTTTTTATGAAAAAAAATAGAGGGACTAAGATTTTTGCACAATACTATGTGTGACATAAATTAAGTCTTTCTTGGGGTGGTAAGAAAAAAAAAAACACTTTGCCAAGAAAAAAATATGTTAAAAGTTAATACGGTGCTCAACATACCAAACGCTTCCAGATGCAGAATGCCTGGACACAAAAGCAAAACCTGTGTGAGATGCATTAAACACAACATGTTCCTCTGTGTCTCCAAAAACGTCAGAATGTTTCATGAAAAACCACCAAGAGTGAAATGTCTAATGAAGAAATCACAAGAGGTTCACGCAAAATGGTGAAGTTAATCCAAAAAACTGGAAAATCTGTTTGTTTTGTCTGTGTCATTGCATTTTTGCAGGATGATTCTAGTGGAGCTTTTCATGCACATAGTGTTTGAATCTTTCATCCTCGAGAACAAGAAAATCCTGTTGTCCACTACTTGTTGTAAAATTTGAAAAAATTAAATTTCAACAATTTTTTTTCTTTGCAACATGTTTTTACCACTCCAATACTTAATTTATGTCAGAAAATATTTCCTGGGTCTCAGGAGGATATACACATTATTATAGTTGTACAGTTTAAGTATAAAGTATATATACTACTAATACATTTTATATACTAAAAATGTAATTAAAAATATAATTACTTGATTGATTGATTGATTGATTGATTGATTATATTTTTAAAACATTTTTAAAAAATTTATTTAAATATTGTAATCTGAGACAATTTTAGTGGCTATGCGATGCTATTTATTTATTTATTTATTTATTTTACAATAATTTTTTGCTAAGATGTCAAGTTTAGCTTACTTTTAAATATGAATCAGGGTAATGCTAAAGTATCTCTAAGTGATTAAAATATATATATATGGGGCGGCACGGTGGTGTAGTGGTTAGTGCTGTCGCCTCACAGCAAGAAGGTCCGGGTTCGAGCCCCGTGGCCGGCGAGGGCCTTTCTGTGTGGAGTTTGCATGTTCTCCCCGTGTCCGCGTGGGTTTCCTCCAGGTGTTCCGGTTTCCCCCACAGTCCAAAGACATGCAGGTTAGGTTAACTGGTGACTCTAAATTGAGCGTAGGTGTGAATGTGAGTGTGAATGGTTGTCTGTGTCTATGTGTCAGCCCTGTGATGACCTGGCGACTTGTCCAGGGTGTACCCCGCCTTTCGCCCGTAGTCAGCTGGGATAGGCTCCAGCTTGCCTGCGACCCTGTAGAACAGGATAAAGCAGCTACAGATAATGAGATTATATATATATATATATATATATATATATATATATATAACTTAAACTGTACAACTATAATAATGTTTACATTTGAATAATGATGTCTTTATTTCCTATTGTCCATGAATAAAAAGTAACTCCTTCATGAACAGTAGCTCTCAGTAAAATGCAGAGTTTTGATCTTTTTAAGGACAATTTAAACACTCACTTCAAATATTGTAGTCTTTCCAACAATCATCACAAATCAAAGACATTAAAATTGTTTTTTTTTCTTGCAGCATCTCTCTCGGCTGTGGTTACTCAGTCCCCTGAGTTCATTACTGCATCCGTCGGTGACTCTTTCGCAATAACATGCACTCAGGACCTGCCGATTTCATATTGTTACAACTCAGTAACCTTGCATAAAGTGAACCCTAGAACTGGAAAACTGACCGAAGCCAGAAAAAGCGAGGAAAAGTTAGAAGATAGTAGACGATCATGTACCAGAACAATAACTGACGTCAGAGTTCAAGACTCAGGCATTTATTACTGCATATCTATGCATGACAAAATTATTTTTATTGGATCTGGAACCAGAGTCGTCATTACAGGTGAGTTTATTAAACGTTATTCATCATAAACTGCACTGTTGGAAAAAAAATTCACTTAGAGATACTTTAGCATTACCCTGATTCATATTTAAAAGTAAGCTAAACTTGACATCTTAGCAAAAAATTATTATTGTAAAATAAATAAATAAATAAATAAATAAATAGCATCGCATAGCCACTAAAATTGTTTCAGATTACAATATTTAAATAAACTTAAAATTTTTTTAAAAAATATAATCAATCAATCAAGTAATTATATTTTTAATTACATTTTTAGTCATTTTATTAACTCTGTTAGCTTGAAAATGATTACAAGTAAAAATAATCACAGGCTGAATTAACTATAATAACTTTTTTTTCCATGAATCAATCCACTTGTTAAACTCAGGTTTTACTCTGTGTAATAAACATTTTCATTCGAGAAACTACATTAAGCATATAAGATTTTGTATCTCTATTCTGTGTGTGTGTGTGTGTGTGTTTATAGACAACTGAGGACCAAATGTTCCCACAAGGAGAATAAAATCTAACAATTTAGACCTTGTGGGGACATTGAGATGGTCCCCACATGGAAATTGCTGTTGTTGTTTTTTAAACAAAAATTGAAAAAAAAAAGGAGCCAAAAAGTTTCCTTTTCATTAGTATAGGTAATCATATGGGGCCGAGTAAAATTAAGGATTAATTTCACGAGTGATTTCAAAGTTTTGAAAATTGCCCAAGTTGCGAAGCGACGAGGGCAATTTCAAAACTTCGAAATCACGAGTGAAATTGATCCTTAATTTTACAAGGAACCATATGATTACTTGTTTATAATATATAGGGCCAAATTCACACTTCGAAAGCCATTCAAGTTCACAACATTTGTCTTTCACGTTTTCTGAACCAATCAGGGCGCGAGACTATCTTGCACGTTTGAATCAGTTTCTAAAGCGTCTTTCATCATGACACGGCGACACGACACGAGGATTTTAGACAGGATTTTAACATCTTTCAGGATTGATCCCGGATATTTCTCTTGTCTCAGATGCCGATCCAATGCTGCCTGCATTACTTTAAGAAAGTCTGGTTCGTAGTTTTCCCCATTTTCTTTCCTCACTTCTGCATAAAACTGCGATAACACCTTGTCTAACTCATAGCATTCATATGCCACCAGAGAGTCGTTTATTTGTCTTTCTGCAGCCCATTTCTTAAACACGGAAAGCCAAAAATTCGTACTTTTTTTTGGTATTTTCATTTTTGCTTGCAGCTTTCAATTGGTTTATCATTTCTTCGTCAAATATAGCGAAACGCGGCATTGCTGAGTCAGCAGAGTCAGCCATTTTGTTGACAAAATTTGCTAATTTTTGTAACCGTAACCAAGCAATGAACTAGCCAATAGCATTTCAGAAATACGGCCCCGTGTTAAGGAAAAAAGCCCTCCTTGATTGACCAATCAGAATTGAGTAATTTGGCCCTATGTATTATAACTGAGGTTAAGGTTAGGATTGAGGTGCAGCACAGCACTAATTAACTGCAATAATAATTATGTCAATGCAAGGTCCTCACAAGGATAGTGAGACAAACATGCGTGTGTGTTGTTGTAGATAAGAGTCCATTAAAGCCGTCTATCGTTCTGTACACACCGATGGAGGTGGACACTCCCTCTGTTCTCCTGCAGTGTGTGGTGATGAACGCCGTTCCGTCTCAGATCAGGGTTTTGTGGTTAATTGATGAAGACGAGCGCACAGGATGGACAGAATCAGGCTGGACAGGACATGACGATTCAGCCTCAGAATACACTTGAGCTCAGATCAGGATTCCTGTAGAGGAATGGAGGGAAGCGGCTCACGTCATCGAGTGCGTGGTGACTTATGGAAACGAGAGCATGTCGCAAACTCTGCAGAGACAAAGTAAGCAAACTTTAATGTCTCTAATTATAAACCTGATGAAGACTGAGTGGAGAATAAAATGGTAATCCATAGCTTGGGTGGGTGGAGAATTTGATTTTGACACGTTATCTAAACTTTCACTGAAGTATCATTTCACAGTCCTTTTTTCCATCCCTACATATTTCATGATTTTGTCTATTTCATAGATCATTAGACCATTATCACTTTAGGAACGGAGAATAAAAGACTAACAGGTTCTCCATTAGTTAAGGAACATTTTAAATTATTTGTCCTTCAATATTTACACTTGTAAAATGTTTAACTTTTACTGATGAGATGTTTGTTGGTTGGTACGAAGACTTATTCACGATCAAGCTCACTTTTTCAAAACTCCTCCAATGTCTCTTTTTACAAACATGCAGTTTAGCACAATTGATGTGTAATGTAAATAAACCAAACACAATATGTTTCACAAAAACATCTGCTCAGGTTTGTGTTAACGTTATAGACGGCCTGCCGGGGAGCAGGTCATCAACTCACTGCACACAAACTCACTGCACTTCAAGTCATCTCACTGCACCTGACCAACTCACAACATCAGCTCAGTGGTGAATAGTAAACTGAAAATCAAGAGGTTTTTTTTTAACAAATCAATGTTTTATTGAAAACACCTTTTACAAATGCATCATATTGTTATAAAAATATCACAGTACAATAATTGTTTCAAACAGCTTGACTATTGAATTACACTGTAAGGCTTAGGGGTGAGGGCTGTATCTGTGAAGTGTGTGTTTATGTCCATTGTTTATTTTATTTATGGATATGAGTGTTTTACTGGGAAATATGCCACTCATATTTATTTTTCATATGAGCTCCATCCGGGACATGGAGAACCAAAACCGTGGCATAAATATCTATATGTCACTCGTGAGGAAATCGAGGAATTGTTTTGATAAATTTGGGTACTTTTTGTTTGTGAATGTGTCAATATAATAAAAAGAAAATCACACTCTGGCTTGAAGATATGAAGTTTATCTTCTTGTGTTGAAAAACTCGCATTTTTCATACGCAATACATTGTGGACCTGAGTGATTTATTTAAATAATAACTAGTTCAATATCATGTTAGCTGAATGGAATATATCTGATATACCATGAAAAAAGCCAACCATTATTATTATTATTATTATTATTATTATTATTATTATTATTATTATTATATACACATTCCTTTCAGGTGTTCAACACATCTTTCTCTTTCAAAATTCTCTCAAAATCTTCTGTATTTAATGAAGCAAACCTGGCGGTCATGTTTGTTTACAAATTGTCACAGTTGCTTGCTAGCGTGGAAGTTTTACATCTCCGATGTGTTTCTTTTCCAGTTTTTCAATGTCCATTAGTATGTTTTTCTCTTGTAAATATGCGTGAAGAACATTTAATTAAGTTTTGGTAGCCTTTCAGGTGTTCAACACGTCTTTAGTTTCAGGTCATTTATTTAGTGCTTAAACTGGATTCAGTTCGTCTTCTCTCCCTCCCGGCTGACAAAGAAATGATTGTGGGAATGCACAACTGAAAAGTTTTGTCATTGGATCTCTGCATGTGATGTAGTGTTATCTTGACAATGTACAATATAATAACAATATTGCATGCTCATTCTCCATTGGGTAGCATGATGTAATACACGTAGGATAAGTGATATGAAAACAATATTGTATGCCATCAAACCGAATGAATGAAACCCACTAGAAGGGAATAGAACACACATTTTTATTCTATTGAAAAAGTGTCCTCTATGTATAATAATTCCCAATATTTCACTCCCAGTGTTTTCCCGCTGACTAGGCGCATGTTGTCAAAATGGCGAACTGGTTCAAAATTAAAATTATTTGATTAACTTGCGCATTTTTTGTGGATGTGTCCATACAATATAAAGAACATTACACAGTGGTGCGAAGATCTCATCTCATCTCATTATCTCTAGCCGCTTTATCCTTCTACAGGGTCGCAGGCAAGCTGGAGCCTATCCCAGCTGACTACGGGCAAAAGGCGGGGTACACCCTGGACAAGTCGCCAGGTCATCACAGGGCTGACACATAGACACAGACAACCATTCACACTCACATTCACACCTACGGTCAATTTAGAGTCACCAGTTAACCTAACCTGCATGTCTTTGGACTGTGGGGGAAACCGGAGCACCCGGAGGAAACCCACGCGGACACGGGGAGAACATGCAAACTCCACACAGAAAGGCCCTCGCCGGCCCCAGGGCTCGAACCCAGGACCTTCTTGCTGTGAGGCGACAGCGCTAACCACTACACCACCGTGCCGCCCCTGGTGCGAAGATATGTAGTTTATCTTCTTGTGTTGAAAATATTTGCATTTGTTCACTTTGCTCACTCGTGAATATGTTCACCACTCGAAGATAAACTTTATATCTTTGCACCACCGTTTATTATCCTGTATTTATACTTTATAATACAGGGTTAGTCAAAATTATGTTAACACTAATGGATTATTTTTCTTCTGAATGTGTGGCGCGCCATGACCACTGCTGGTGTAATTGGGCCCTACTTTTTTGACACCCCAACAATGACGTCAGACGTCTACTTACAGCAGCAGTATGCCATTGATGAACTTCCAGTGCAGATCTGATTGGCGGTGTATTTCCAACAGGATGGCGCACTGCTGCATTTTGGCCGTATTGTTCGTGCTTATCTCGACCACACACTTCCAGGTTGATGGATAGATTGCGGTGGACCATTGCCGTGGCCTCCATACTCCCATAATTTGACGCCCTGTAATTTCTGGTTATGGGATATGGTGAAGGAGTGCTTGTATAGCAGGAAAGTTCATGATATCAGTGACCTCTAGGACAGAATAAGGACTGTGGTATCATCTATTACCTGTGAAATGTGTGTCCGGGCTTTAAATGGTACTGTTGCTCGCTGGCTTTTGTGTGTTGAACACAATGGCGAACAGGTTGAGACCGTCCTGCAAATGCATGTTTTGTGAATAAATAGCTTCTACCATTTAAGTCTTAACATAATTTTGACTAACCCTGTACGTATATATTATATAGGGACTTATACATATCATATATATATATATATATATATATATATATATATATATATATATATATATATATATATATAATAAAGCAGTGAGTTGAGAATGCAGTGAGTTGACACAGACCCCTGCCAGTGGCTCATATTATCTGTATGGTGAATTCAGTTCACTATATGGTGAATAGTGTGATTTCAGACACTTACTAGAAAATATCTTGTGGGATGCTTCAAAATATAAAAAAAAAACCCAAACACGACACTATGTAATGAGTGTATAATGAATGTCTGATGGTAATCAACAGCACTGAGCCATTAATGTCACTAGCAGGTCATTCAGACTCTCCATGTGCGACGTGGCTGCTGTATGGAGGCTGTAGTGTCGTCGTCTTCACCATCGCCCTGATGATCACTGTGGTTCTGTGTTTATGTAAAGGTGAATAAAAATCACATATCTTTGTTTGAGGATATAGGTTACTCTATGTGTGGAGTCTAAATGAGTTTCGGTCTAATTTTCCTTTAGTTTCATTATTTTCTGCATGATATGACTCATCATTCAGACGTTATCAGGTGTGTAAGAGCAGGAAACACTGATCAATGTTCTCACCTGTAAATGTGTGTCTCCACAGAGAAACAAAACACATGTGGGATGAGTACAGAGCAACCTTCTACCATAACGGTTAGAGCATCAAACCCACACGTTCCCCACACTTCCAACAGTTACTTCCACTAAACAGCATGTTGAAGTTACTAATATTTGCTTCTCATCTTTTTGTCTTCTTACAGAAAGTTGAATTTTCCTGTTGGACCCCTGACAGAGTTAATCAGCTACTTGAAGATTAGCACTAGTTACAGTAAACAATAAACCAATCAGTAAGAACCAGTTTCTGTAACCTGATTATTAAAAGCTTTTTTTTGGTCATAAATATCAGATTAGTGCTGCAAAGTAACGCTTAAATAATAATCTTTAATATATTTTTCAAAATCTTCTTTCACATGTAGGTAGGCTATTTGAATAAAAAATAAGAATCTAACTCTAGTCAAATTCACATGTTAAATAAACAATAACAAGCATAATTAAAGCCGCTAGCGGCCTTGACAGGCCCTCGCATGTGTGGTTCCGCAACCCAGGACATTCTGCCACCCAATAAAATAGTCACATGTCATATATTCATCAAATGTTCAAAGGTGATGTGCATGTTGCAAATGCCATGACTGCTTGACGGATGAGAGATAGACAGACAAAGACTGTAAATGTGTGTGTGTTTCTGTGGTGTGAAAATGTACATTTATATATGTACAAAATTATACATGTGTCTCCTCCTTATCTCCATCTCACGCTGTATTCTTAAGTCATCTTAGCTTTCTTGTGTCTGCAGGGTGTGTGTGTGTGTACATTCAGAGTTTTCATATGTCTGCAACAGAATGCACAATGATGGCAGGTCACTATTAGTGTGTGTGTGTGTGTGTGTGTCTGTTTGTCAGAGGGAGAGAGAGAGAGAGAGAGAGAGAGAGAAAAGCCAAGCGTGACAGAAAAAAAAAAACTTCAAAAAACAATAGAGTCTTCACACCGAACGGTGCTCAGGCCCTAATTAAACTTGGGGTCCCACAGTGGTGTAGTGGTTAGCACTGTCACCTCACAGCAAGAAGGTCCTGGGTTCAAGCCCAGCGTCTGACAAGGGCCTTTCTGTGTGGAGTTTGCATGTTCTCCCCGTGTCTGTGTGGGTTTCCTCCGGGTGCTCCGGTTTCCCCCACAGTCCAAAGACATGCAGGATAGGTTAACTGGTGACTCTAAATTGACCGTAGGTGTGAATGTGAGTGTGAATGGTTGTCTGTGTCTATGTGTCAGCCCTGTGATGACCTGGCGACTTGTCCAGGGTGTACCCCGCCTTTCGCCCGTAGTCAGCTGGGATAGGCTCCAGCTTGCCTGCGACCCTGTAGAAGGATAAAGCGGCTAGAGATAATGAGATGATGAGAAGTAGGATACCAAATTTCCTTGTGTAAATGCTCCTATGAATGGTTTAAGCCCCTTGAAATGCATGTAGGAGCTCCAAGCTGTATTTCTGGAACATTCCATGAAATTTAACAGTGGTATATTTTGAAATATATTTAGCTTTGTTGAGGCTTTTCTTGGTATTCACTGACTCAGTGATGCTTATTAGTGAGGCAAAGATTAATTTGTGGATAAAATCAAACCATTAAAATTACAAAATGTCCAATAACTCTACTGAACTATCCCAATATTTGAGTGGTTGATATGATTGTTACTGTATTTCCTTTGCCTTATGGTTGTTGTGCCTTTTGTAGAACACAATTCTGGATTTTAAATAAAGTTTTTCTGTCTATTACCTTCCTACTCAGCCTCTTCCCACCCTGGTGGTGTCATTATAAGCTCTATGATCAGTGTGTAAATATGGTTCAAAAGTAAAGAAACAATAACATGTTTAATTATAGTTAATTGTGATTGATACAGTTGGTGTGCAGTATTGAACAGCAGCTCTATTGTTCCCTCTGCTGGACAATAACCATTACTACACCAACTCCATTCACTGAGTGCGTATTTATTAAATTTATTGCTTCATAAATTTATTTGTTAGTATACTAATATCATCATACTGTAGTCAGGGTAATATGGTATTTACTCAGCTTGAGGAATTAACCTTTTTGATTGAATTGTGTTTCAAGTATGGAAAAAAAAGAAAAAGTGTATTATTGTTGAGAAACTGCTTCCATGTTTGCATCATTTTCTGAGTACCATAATGTTTTAGAAGCTACAATTTTTTTCAGCCTTTAAATACTGAGTTAAACCGTGTGCTGTTAATCAATAAACATGATGCAAAGGATTTATTAGAACCATTTCTTATTATTTAAAAGCCACTAAATCAGCCACCTCTAACAATGTGTCCAAACTGAGAAAGAATATCATAAAATAAACTTTTCCACAAATATATGATCACTAATAGCACACATTTAATGAACTATTTCTTTATTACTGTAAAACGTGTAAATAGACTATTTGGTCAAAAGTTTGTGGACACCTGACCATCACATACATATGTGGTTCTTCCCCAAACTGTTGCCAAAAAAAAAAAAGTTTCTGTGTGCTGTAGCATTAAACTTTCTCTTCACTGGACCTAAGAAGCCCAAACATGTTCCAGCATGAATGACGATGCTCCTGTGCACAAAGTGAGCTCCATGAAGACATGGTGTGTGAAGGTTGGAGTGGAAGAACTCGAGTGTCCTGCACAGAGCTCTGACTGAACTCAACCCCATCTGAACACCTTTGGGATGAACTGGAACTGGAGCATCCTGGAACACCCCAACATCAGGACCTGATCTCACTAACGCTCTTCTAGCTGAACTAAATGAACACAAATCCCCTCAGCCACACCCCAAAATCTAGTGGAAAGTCTCCCCAGAAGAGAAGAGAAGAGAAGAGTGGAGCATATTATACTGTAACAACAAAGGGAGAAAAACCCGATATTAATGGTCATGGTTTTGGAAAAGAGCACCTATTATTCTGTCAACAACAAAACTATGAAATTTAATTTATTATTTTCTTACATTTTTTAAGATATTGGAGAAACCATTCTTGACCCAAGTCATAATAATAATAATAATAATAATAATAATAATAATAATAATAATAATAAACTTCTTTAGGCACAGGGTTTCAAAAGCTGACACTTATTTACATGAAAGCTGTGCATATAAATGAATATAAATAAATTAATGACAAATATATAATAATGCATAGAATAAATTAAATATAATAATGTGGATAAAAATATTAAAGCTCAACGGCCTTTCAATTTCATAAAATCAGTAAAATTTAGTTCCCTCTGAAATGTGGTCATTGTGATATATGTTTATTTCTGTAATATCTCACAAAATATCAGGCCATTCTGTGGCTGGGAAGTTATTTAATTTGAAGGGATTAAAGCAAATAATGTGCATGAAATCGCTCACTTCGCACAGTCAAGCAGACAGAGGAAGTCCGTCGCGCATGCGCAGGTTTACCTTCTTCTTCTTTTGGGTTTTACAGCAGCTGGCATCCACAGTGTTGCATTACTGCCATCTACAGGTTTACCTTTGAGCGTGCACTGACAGTTCCATCATTCTGTTGCTAAACGAACAGCTGATCACACCGAGGTGCTTGCTGAGCGCCCATATTTATTAGTTTGGTCCTGTGTTTCCTTTCCTTCGTATATAACATAACGCCTTTTCTTCTCGCTTTCTGTTACTGTTGTCGGTCTTTCACATTTCATTCGCATACTTATGTCCTCCATTTTTCTCTCCTGTTTCAAATTTGTATCCCACAATGCCTTGCACGAACGGGGAAAGCCCACCACGTGATGCATGACATAGTATCTTGTATTGGGTCATGGTGAAGCAGGAAAAAATAGCAGAGAATTTAGGGCCACGTGGAGGTAAATTCATTAATTGTTCTATTAAAAAAAAAACTAATAAAATTGGAAGTCTGTGATTCCAGTTCAGTAGCTTTTGGTCACTAAATAAACATAATTGGGTGTCGGGGAAAATTCTTTTTATGACCTAGACATGAAAAATCTGAAAGGCCGTCTACCTTTAACAGCCAGTTTTTGTACAGTATTTAGTACATTAGAAAGTAAGAGCTGGTTTCAGATCAGTGTGGAATAACTAATATCCAAAGCAAGTGACTCAGTACTGCACATGGTGTAACATAGCTGAATCAGGAAAACAGATCAGATTTTGTTTTTCCCTTGAAGGATTAATCCCAATAATATCACCCTGCCATGTTTACTGTCTCTCAACACTGAATATTACACAGGAACTGCCATCACACCTCGATTAGGAAATCCTTCTTGTTCCACCACGGTCTCGTGTGTGTGTGTGTGTGTGTGTGTGTGTGTGTGTGTGTGTGTGTGTGTGTTACTATTCATCAACTAACCTTTCGGTGACACCATTTCAAGCTGCATGATGGAAAGTGTTCTCATGGTTCAAGCTGAAAACACCTGTATACATGTATTTGTTACAGGTTGCTACATTTATTTGATGCTCCAGTGCCTTGCATAAGTATTCATCCCCTAAACTTTTCCACATCTTGTAGTGTTACAAAGTAGAACTGAATTGGACTTAACTGGGATTTTATGTCATGATGTACACTACCGTTCAAAAGTTTGGGGTCACTTTGAAATTTCCTTATTTTTGAAAGAAAAGCACTGTTCTTTTCAATGAAGATCACTTTAAACTAATCAGAAATCCACTCTATACATTGCTAATGTGGGGCGGCACGGTGGTGTAGTGGTTAGTGCTGTCGCCTCACAGCAAGAACGTCCTGGGTTTGAGCCCCAGGGCCGGTGAGGGCCTTTCTGTGTGGAGTTTGCATGTTCTCCCCGTGTCCGCGTGGGTTTCCTCCGGGTGCTCCGGTTTCCCCCACAGTCCAAGGACATGCAGGTTGGGTTAACTGGTGACTCTAAATTGACCGTAGGTGTGAATGTGAGTGTGAATGGTTGTCTGTGTCTATGTGTCAGCCCTGTGATGACCTGGCGACTTGTCCAGGGTGTACCCTGCCTTTCGCCCGTAGTCAGCTGGGATAGGCTCCAGCTTGCCTGCGACCCTGTAGAACAGGATAAAGTGGCTAGAGATAATGAGATGAGATGAGACATTGCTAATGTGGTAAATGACTATTCTAGCTGCAAATGTCTGGTTTTTGGTGCAATATCTACATAGGTACAGTATAGGTACAATATCTACAGAGGCCCATTTCCAGCAACTATCACTCCAGTGTTCTAATGGTACAATGTGTTTGCTCATTGCCTCAGAAGGCTAATGGATGATTAGAAAACCCTTGTACAATCATGTTAGCACAGCTGAAATCAGTTTAGCTCTTTAGAGAAGCTATAAAACTGACCTTCCTTTGAGCAGATTGAGTTTCTGGAGCATCACATTTGTGGGGTCGATTAAATGCTCAAAATGGCCAGAAAAATGTCTTGACTATATTTTCTATTCATTTTACAAAGGTGTATACTCACATTCACACCTATGGTCAATTTAGAGCCACCAATTAGCTGAACCTGCATGTCTTTGGACTGTGGGGGAAACCGGAGCACCCAGAGGAAACCCACACAGACACAGGGAGAACATGCAAACTCCACACAGAAAGGCCCTAGTCGGCCACTGGGCTCGAACCCAGAACCTTCTTGCTGTGAGGTGACAGTGTTAACCACAAGAACAAGTAAATTTTTTATTAATGTTTTTTAACTGAAGCAATATTTCATATATTTCATTGTTTTCATGACAGTAATATATTTATAGTGATTTACAACTATACTACTTTAGGACAATGAATATCATTGTACAGGGTGTTTCAGAAAATTTTATATAATTTCACAATCTAATAACTTTGCCAATTCTCATTCAATTGACTTCAAATTTTAACAGCATGTGTGGAAACAGGTCAAAATTTTATGTTTAATGTTTTTTGTTTTTATCTTTTTAGGTATAGAAATGCCATTCAGTGGAAAAGAAAAGGCATTGTGTGTGTGTTAGAGTGCGCTCGAACACAGTCAAACAAGACTGCAGTGTGCATTTATAAGAGAATTCTCTAAAAATGCACCAACTGCAATGCAGATTTGGACATGGGACAAAAAGCTCAAAGAGGAAGGCTGCCTGTGTGTCTGTGTCTCAGGTGGTATTGAAAATTTGTGAAAACATTCATGGAATCCGCATACCTTTGAATTTCTCATTCAAAGTTTGAGGAATAAATCTTATATTGCTCAACATTAAGCCTGTTCAGTTTCATTTGCCTAGACTATGTGGTTACTGGGATATTTACATCTCAATTAATATCAAATTTTTTTGAAACGCCCTGTATAACAACTTAATACATTAATGGCACAGTGGTGTAGTGGTTAGCACTGTTGCCTCACAGCAAGAAGGTCCTGGGTTCGAGCCCAGCGGCCGATGAGGACCCTTCTGTGCGGAGTTTGCATGTTCTCCCCATGTCCGCGTGGGTTTCCTCCGGGTGCTCCGGTTTCCCCCACAGTCCAAAGACATGCAGGTTAGGTTAACTGGTGACTCTAAATTGACCATAGGTGTGAATGTGAGTGTGAATGGTTGTCTGTGTCTATGTGATGACCTGGCGACTTGTCCAGGGTGTACCCCGCCTTTCGCCCGTAGTCAGCTGGGATAGGCTCCAGCTTGCCTACGACCCTGTAGGACAGGATAAGTGGCTACAGATAATGGATGGATAGATGGGACTTTGCTTAAAAACATTTAAACAATTATAATGTTTTCTAATTCCTGAATGAAAGTTACACATACAGTACAAATGTGTGTTTATAAAGTTACCAGATTGCAAAAATGATGAGTGCGTCTGTGAAACATTAGTTTTCCCTGAGTACTTCAGTGGTCTAATGGTTGCCCTGTTGGGTGTCCAAAGACAAAAACAGTTGTACCAGTGGCAGCTTCATTCCTCCTGAAGTCATGGAAAAAAAACCAAATGCAAAAACACCTGAAAGCGTAATAACATATAACTATTCATTCACAAATTCATAGAAATCCACCTGGATGTTACTGTTGAAGGTGTGAGGTTTCTCATGTTGATGCATTAAACATATTTAGTTCAGGTATAAAAATCATGCCAGCAGAGCAACAGGCAAAATCATTCACTGAGACTTCAGCGAGATCTGAGAAGTTTCTTCAGAGAGATTTGGCAAAATGGCTCAAGGTAAGGCTTTAATCTGGTGTTGCATTCCGACTGTGGCATTTCAGTGAGGAAATAAGGATCTTAATGTGTCACTGAACTACAGGTATTCCTGTTTCTGAGATAAGGAGTAGCTTGGAGTTTCTTCAGAATGACTTAGTGGGATAGCTTTCACTCATTATGGCACATGTCCTGGACATAAAGTGGTATATTTGAAAGGAAAACACTGATTTTGTGCTTTATTCCTTAAACACTCCATAAACTCATCCTGTAATGTACGCTAATCTGTTCTTTTTTTACAGTGTTGTTGTTGCTCTCAGTGGTGGTGGCGAGTTTGTTCTTTAGTCAAGGTGCAACATTCGAGACCCAGCGACTCTTCAACAATGCGGTCATCCGTGTGCAACACCTTCATCAGCTGGCTGCCAAGATGATGGATGACTTTGTAAGCTGACCCCATTTATATTAATTGTGTTCATGTATTGAAGTCTGCTTTGTCCACTTGCTAATTTGCTTGTCGTGTTACAAATATAAAGGAGGAGGCTCTGTTACCTGAAGAACGCAAACAGCTGAGCAAGATTTTCCCCCTGTCTTTCTGCAACTCGGATTCCATCGAAGCTCCGGCAGGCAAAGACGAGACCCAGAAAAGCTCGGTAAGTCACAAAACTGTTTCAGGAAACATGCATTTTCTTTATACTGCATTCAATATCATATTATATTAATGAACAGGTATAGACAAACAGTCAGACATGTAGTTTATTAATGTAATAGGTGATTTATTGCTTATTACCTGTGACACAAATTATTTAAAGGTGCAATATGTAATATTTAAAAGTGCTTCAATACTCATAACCATTATATCGTTTCAAGGATGCAGAAGAAAGGGTTCTCTAAGGATTCTTTAATTTTAACTATCCAGTGAACCCTTTCTTCAACCTTTAAACATTCCCCAAAACGGACAACCAAAAGAGTAGCCATGCAATGCAAGGCGTCTTTGTTTAAAGCTTCTGTTTACATTTTTCTGGCCCTGAAAAAAAAAGTTCCACCGCCAGCCAAAACCAAACTGGTCAGCTTTGAAGATTTTTTCCAAAGTTCTAGTCAAAGTGGTTAGGTCGATGAGGGAAAAAAAAAACAGTATAAGGCTTGTTGATGTTTTCATACCTCTAAAAATCACAAACTGCTCCTTTAAGTTTCTTTTCTTCTTTTGCAGTCCGTCGATAACGACGATGACTGTTTCATGTGGCATCAGGGACAAATCAAAGTCCTCCACTTTTGTCTGTTGTTGGCAAATATGTTCCACAAGTGCGGGTCAATGTTCCTACGTTTCAAGTTCCTCTTTACAGTGTCTTTAAACCTAAGCTGAGGCTTTCCTCAGTCACGTTTCCCTCAGACAGCTGAGAGTAGAGTAGCTGCCTAGATAGGCGATTATGTTCCATTCTTTCCACATGGCCTAACCATCTGAAATTCATTAGTGTTCGTATAATTAATTATTATAATTAGAGGCTAGTTCTAAAAATCACAAATGGCTCCTTTAAGTTTAGAATCGTGCAGTATATAATGAAGTGTAGTAATGTTTATAAGGAAGTAATTTTCCTTGTTTGCCTTGTAATTAATGTTCTAGTCTCACACTGATTGTTTATAAGCAAACATATGCATCAGTGAGACAGAATACTGCTTTGCATTTAAAGTCTATAAACTTTAAATGAGTATGTTGTTTGTTTGTTTTTTTACAAGGTGCTGAAACTGCTGCACACCTCCTACCGTCTGATCGAGTCGTGGGAGTTCCCGAGTAAGAACCTCGGCAACCCTAACCACATCTCAGAGAAGCTGGCTGACCTGAAAATGGGCATCGGCGTGCTTATCGAGGTAGTAACTGCATTTAGAGTCCAATGTTTAATAAATTTCACTAACACAGATTTTATTCCATTTCCATCAGATGTAATTTGTTTGAGTGACTTGTTGGTTGATTATTTTCCTATAACAGCATGTTATGACAATGTTGTTTGATGTAGCATTTGTTTATTGACACGGCAGTAAAATTATATCAACCTTAAAGTAATAAAAGTTTCGAGCACTGGTTTGAGTCTCTCTCACTCAATCACTCGCTCAATAGGGATGCCTGGATGGACAAACCGGCCTGGATGAGAACGACTCTCTGGCTCCGCCCTTCGAGGATTTCTACCAGACCTTGAGCGAAGGAAACCTGAGGAAGAGCTTCCGTCTGCTGTCCTGCTTCAAGAAGGACATGCACAAAGTGGAGACCTATCTGAGCGTGGCCAAGTGCAGGAGATCCCTGGATTCCAACTGCACTCTGTAGGGGGCGCGAGAGAGAGCACGATTTAGCCACAGACTCTGATCTGAGACAGGTTTTGTATTCAATTTTTTTAAAAATCTGTTTTTAGCAGAGTCTGGGCATGGCTAAATGGATCAGCCTCTTTCCTTGGATTTCACTTCTGACTTTCTGTATTTATTCTGCTCACCGAGGAGAACTCCTCCATTCACATGTTTACCAGATTTCTCCATTTCTGCAACTTTAAGGTTGTAAAACGGGACCAATTTCACGATGGTGCTTTGCAAATTCGGCTTTGTGAAAAAAAAATCATGGCCAAATATTAAACAGGTCTATTTCTTTTTTGGATAATCTGATTAAACAAACGTGTTAACTTTGGAATGAACGAGTACGCTCCTGGATAATGAATGTGAAATATTCAAAGTGTATATTTTCCTATCAAAGATGACACTTTTAATTTATTATTCAGCTTTGACTATTTCCTGTGTGTAAATCTCTCTCATTGTTTTTGTGGATTTCCAATAAATCTAATCTCTGCATTAAGAGCCGATTTTTTCCCGCATGCTTGTAAGAATAAGAGTTCTTGTCATTTTTATGCACAATAATAAACCTTCATAGATGACACCATGGAGTCAAATCTGATAGGTCAGAAAGTATTTCATCAATAAAAGCAGCTAAGAGAGAAACACAGCTGCAAGTCACAGGTTTTTATTTGTTAATTAATTGATTGATTGACATGCTGTTTGTTATTTAACAAAATGATGTGGCGATAGTTTGTGTAAGGAGAGATTTATTTAACATTCACGGAAGGAGTCTCCACTGTCAGAATTTTCAACCTGGTAAAGTCTAAATGAGAAGAAAAAAAAAGTGACTGGTGAGGAGACAACTGTTTATAGCTGCTTTATCATAAATAAGAACAGAAACTAATGTTTTGTGTACAGTCCACAATATTAAGCATAACTATAAACATAACACACAATGCTCTTTACTAAATAAATAACCTCGAATGCTTGGTGGAAAAATGACGTGTTTGGAAAAGAAATATCACTTCAGCCAGGTTAAGAATTATTTCATGGTGCATGACAACACCGATCAACAATTCTTCTTGTTTAAAATACCAGGATAATAAAAAGTCAGCTTGAATCCGGCTAGTTTTGTCTTCAACAAGTGTTAAATGTGCATAAATACAGTACTGTGCAAAAGTCTTGGCACCCTAATTTTCTCTTCCTCCCCCCATCATCATACAACTTTTGTTATAGATGTCTATTTTATGACTTCTACATTATCGAGTCAAAACATTTTAGAGTCCAAATGTTCACTTCGTTTTCCAGCACAAAATTAAATGTTACAGAAAAAAAATGCTTGTATCTGAGCAGCGTATTCCATAAGAGAGCACTTTTCAGATTAAAAAAGAAAACCTGTGGTTGGTAGAAGAGAGCAACTGGACTTGCTTGACGATTCTTGAAAACGTTTCGCCTCTCATCCGAAAGGCATCCTCAGTTCTGTCTGACTAATAGGGAGCATCAAGTATTTATCCTCTCATGGATCATCATAGAATCCGAATCAGAATGCTGATGGCTGCATTGTAGGTGGCTGATAAGATGTTTTAGACACCCACCTCTGTTCAGTGATGGTCGTTCCAGGTTGACAAAAATGAACGATCCTCTCTGGCTAAGATGTCTGCCAGTTTTCTGGAAGTCCTCTCATACTCCCGCACCAGTCGAAGGGATCTCATCCCAAAGTGCGTAGAAACATATCTGTGCGGGAGTATAAGAGGTGCGGGACAGAACTGAGGATGCCTTTCAGATGAGAGGCGAAACGTCAAGATTTTTCAAGCAAGTCCAGTTGCTCTCTTCTACCAACCACAGATTACTATGTACAGTAGTGGGAAAAAGTTTACATACCCCAACAGAATGTTTCGTTTCTTGCCTATTTCTAAGAGAAATTGAATGATAATACACAAAAACCTTTATTTCACTTGTGGTTAATGGTTGGCTGAAGCTATTTATTGCATTCATTACTGCGTTTACTCTTTGAAAACCATGAAAACAAGAAAAACTACCTAAATGACCCTGATCAAAAGTTTACATACCCCTGTGAATTGGCCTGAAAACCTGTACACAATGACATAAACAGGACTGAATGGTAATTAAAGGCAACTACCTTCACCTGTGATCTGTTTTCTTCTAATTAGTGGGTGAAAATAAAAATCAGTAAATTGCTGGACTTTTGAGAGAACCTTTTATCCCTCATCCAGCGCTGCACGTCATCTTTGAGATTGAGCCATGGGAAAATCAAAGGAATTGTCAAAGGACCTGCGTGAAAAGGTAGTTGAACTTTATAAATCAGGGAAGGGATATAAGAAAATATCAAAGCAATTAAAAATGTCACTCAGCACTGTTCAAACAATAATCAAGAAGTGGAAAGTCAGGGGCTCTGTAGACACCAAAGCCCGTTCAGGTAGACCAAGAAAAATTTCACCCACCACTGCTAGAAGAATTGTGCATGATGTAAAGAAGAAGCCCCAAATAACATCTGGTGAACTTCGAGATTCTCTGAAACAAGTTGATGTGGATGTTTCAAAGAGTACAATTAGGAGACTCTTGAGAAGAAATGGGCTGCATGGGAGAGTTGCCAGAAGAAAGCCCCTTCTATGCAAATGCCACAAAGACGCCCGTCTACGATATGCCAGACTGCACAGAGACACACCCCAAACCTTCTGGCAAAAAGTTGTGTGGAGTGATGAGACCAAAATTGAACTTTTTGGGCACAACACTAAATGCTACATCTGGCGAGGAATCAACAAGGCCTATGATGAAAAGTACACCATTCCCACAGTGAAACATGGTGGTGGATCTCTGATGTTTTGGGGATGTGTGAACTACAAAGGCACTGGAAATTTGGTAAGAGTTGATGGCAGGATGAATGCAGTCACTTATCAAAAAATACTGGAGGAAAATCTACACGCCTCAGCCCGGAAGCTGCGCATAGGACTAACTTGGACATTCCAGCACGACAATGATCCAAAACACAAGGCCAAATCAACTTGTCAGTGGCTACAACAGCATAAAGTGAAGGTCTTAAAGTGGCCATCTCAGTCTCCTGACCTCAACATTATTGAGCCACTCTGGGGAGACCTCAAACGTGCAGTCCATGCAAGACAGCCCCAGACTTTACAGGAACTGGAGGCTTTTTGCCAAGAAGAATGGGCAGCTTTACCATCTGAAAAGATAAAGAGACTCATTGACAACTATCACAAAAGACTTCAAGCTGTTATTGATGTTAAAGGGGGAAATACACAGTATTAAGAATTGGGGTATGTAAACTTTTGATCAGGGTCATTTGTGTAGTTTTTTTGTTGTCATAATGGTTTAAAAAGAGTTAACATTTTCTTGACAATAAATGGCTTCAGCCAACCATTAACCACAACTGAAATAAAGGTTTTTGTGTATTATCATTCAATTTCTCTTAGAAATAGGCAAGAAACGAAACATTCTGTTGGGGTATGTAAACTTTTGCCCACCACTGTACCTGGATGACTGAGTATCTTCACAGATAAAAAAGAAAATGTAATGAAGGCTACTGGGTTTTGGTACAAAATGAAGAAGCGACTGTGACAGTCAAAGTGTCCAGAAGAACTGTGGCTGGTTCTGGAAGATGTTCAGTAAAACCTACAGCTCATTTCCGCATAAAACTGCACTCACTGGACCTGAGACTAATATATATATATTTTTTAAAGGAAAGGGTCATCTCACACCAAATATTGACTTTGCATTTATTTATGGCTTACTGCTTATAGTACTTTTTTTAAATGTTGAAACATTTTTCATTATTTTTAAGCGATTTTTAGTCCACAGCATTTCTTTAAATGGCCTAAGACTTTTGTACAGTACTATATGTCTACTTTTTAGCTTCATGTCTGTATAATCAAGACACAGACACCAGAGGAGACACCAGATGTTGTGTAATTAATGATGCTGCGTAAACAAACATGGGATGGAATACTTTATTACTTTTTTTTAGTGCAGTAACCAGTTACGCATATTTATATACATTTACTTTCATACACAAATCACTTGGGAAAAAAAAAAAAAAAAAAAAGCACAAGACAATGTAACATGCTTTTCAAGTAACCACTACTGAAATTAAAACCAGTAATAAATACACACACACGCGCTCTCTCTCTCATACAAGTTTTCAGTACCAAAACATTACGCGTAAAGAAACAATAAATACAACACAACATTGGTGGCTGTTATAGAACGTAACATCCTTAAAAATAGTCACTCCTTAACTCACACTGCGTTATAAATAATCTGCAAAATCCTACTACACCTTTCAATCTGAATCAGAGCCCCAGCAGCTCACTATAGCGTACCACCTGGATAATTATGCAGCCTTTCCACGGACATCAGAATGATTCAATACTCAATAAATCTCCTGAAGCGTCTGAACCGTCTAGTTTCCCCTGTACCAGTGTACGTTAACTACTTCTCCCAAACAGTGTTATCTCTTACAGTTTTCTCTCCCGTTCTGCCGAGTGTCTATCCCAAACCATTTCCTCTCCAGGAAAAGGTAAACAATTAACCTATTTGGCCGACGCAAAACGTCATACAAGTGAGGAGTAATTCAATCCAAGCTTACAGCTGAACAGTTAAGGGGTTAACATTCTCACTCAGGGCCCCAATAGTGGCCCTCGGTCAGTCTTAGGATTTGAAATCAAAACTTATCCGGTCATCTTAACCACCGCACAACCACTTTAACCGCTTAAGCTAAACCAGAGACAGGAAACTGCACAGTGGAGGGGAGACAGCATCACCAGAACTGCTCTGAAGCTCTTGGAAAGGTCACAGGTAAGGGCAGGTGTCCAAAAACATTCAGACTTCCCCCTGAAAGGGAAAGTGAAGAAGCGAAGGCAAAGCGGGTTGTACTGAGAATTAACAAAGCAAAAGAGAATCATCGTCACTCGTTTCTGTTCTAGCCGTGGCCTCTAAGCACACGTCAGGAATCTGAGCTGTGTGAACCATTCCGCAGTGTTCGCAGGGCCCGTCCCGAATCGCCGGCCTGCCTCGGAGCGATGGAGCTGCGGAGGGTGCATCCGAGGTATCGGTTAAAGGAACGAGGAGCTCGACGTCTTCGTCGTCGTCTTCTTCGCTTGCCGTTCCATTCTGCATCTGCCTCAGAGGGCTGCGGTTCTGCTGCGCGAACCGAGATCCAAGGGACATCCGGACCCAGCGTAGCCCGCGTGCCACAAACGAACCGCGCCCACTAGGAGGCGGGGCCACTATATCATCACTCTCGGCTACAGCCTGCGGGGCTGCGCTTGTGGAAACGGACACGACGGTGGCGGTAGGAGGGGTTTTGTGAGGCAGAAGAGAAGCCGATGCTCCGCCCACCGCCCCCTGCTGCTCGCTTTCCGAATCATCCGAGTCCAGTCGCTCAGAAATGTGGGCGGAGCTTCCAACACCATTAGCGCCAGTTCCTGAGTCTGACTCCACCCCTGCACCAGAGGACACCAGTGCTAAGGAGGCGGAGTGGCGAGAACGTGTGAAGTTGAAGAGCCGGCGCCAGACGTTGCCGTGGCGACCGGAGGACGGGAGGCGGATGGAGGTGAAGCCGAGCTGGGAGCGAACGGCCAGCCGGAGATTCTCCAACACGGAAGCCTGAGTGAGACGAAAATATTTTCAAGATTTATTTATTTTAAGATTTATTCAAGAACCTTTTTCTTTTTTTAAATGTCTAAAGAGTGAAAAAAAAATTGAGGTCTCACCTGGTTGCCAGAACAGACGGGGAAATCCTCCACAGGGGGGATCAAACCCTGAGCGATAAGCTGACCGTATGAGGGTGGAGCTTCTCTCCTCAGTAACTCCGCCTCCACTCTGGACAACTGTGTCTCAAACGACCTGAAACGAAAGAGAGAAAATAATGAATCAGCTAGAACATTTTTTTAAAATGAAAATGATTAGAAATAAAATCACTGACGTTTTAATATAGCTCTATTGAACGAACATATTTCGATTTCCATTTTAGTTTTATTGACCTGCGCTCAAAGCTCCTGAGAGAGTAGAGTTTGCAGGTGCAGCCGAGCGCGATGACAAGCAGCAGGCCGCACACCAGGCTCCCGATAACTGCGGCGGCAATGACCCGTGTTGGCACGGCAACAGGGCACGTGTCCTCGTCGCTGGCGTCACCGCAGTCATCCTGCGCATCACACACCCAGCTCTCGAACACACAGCGCCCGTTCCTGCAGTGGAAGTTCCCGGGCTGGCAGAAAGCGCAGTTCTTCTCGTCCGAGCCGTTGGGGCAGCGGTTCTGGTAGTTGCAGCGGTCAGATCGCGGGTAACACGCACCGTTTCTCGAGCATGGGAACTCATCTTCGCCACATCCACTACAGTTTAGCTCGTCTCTGCCGTTAGCGCAGTGCCAGTATCCATCGCAGCGCTGCTGTTCGGTGTAACACCCCCAGTTTCCTCCACATGGCATCTCCCAGGGCAAACAAAACCCTTCAACCTGATAGGTCGCGTTAAATCCTCGCGCCGTGTTGATCTTATCCGCGTAAAAGTGCACCCGGAGCTGCCCTGATGACGAAATTATGGTTATGACAGAAGTGCGTGAATCGAGCGCCGTCAGGACCCGAAGGAGGCGTCTAGGCTCTGCCTCTAAGCCATCATACACTTTGACAAAATCTCCATAGTAACCAGTTCCATCCAATTTGAAATCCAGGAAGCGCAGGACGACTTGGCGGCGATCGCCTGTATCGATTAGCCATGTGCAGTCGCTACCTGGAGGATAGAAGTCTGGATAATTTGGAGAGTTAAAAGTCCCATAAAAGTTTTGAAGGCGGAGCTCAGAACACGCCGGAGCGTCACAGTCGATTTCGTCACTCAGATCCTGGCAATCGATGGCACCGTCACAGCGGAGAGAAGACGGGAGGCAGGTCAGGACTCGGGTGTAGCGCGACACGCAGGGGAACTGATCGAAAGAACATGGCTGGAAGGAGAAAAAGGATGACGAAGAGGAAGGAGGGTTGGGATGAACACACAGCTCTTCGTCCGAGTTGTCTCCACACTCGTCCATGGTGTTGCACCTCCATGACTGGGGGATGCACTTCCCGTTTACGCAGTGGAACTGATCCGACTCGCAGCTCGCCTCCTCCGACTTCCCTGAAGAGAAAAGAAAAAGGACTTTGTAAGAAACAGAACTGAGCAAATCTTTGAGACGTTATAAAATCAGACAACCAACGTGTTCTTAATCACGAAGAGCACATCATGTGTAGATGATCACATTAACATCTGCTGTAACCATTGCTCGAGGACAGCATGGTGTTGAACATGCAAATGAAAAACAATTCAGAGTAAAATGGGGAACTTCCTGCACCAGAGACATCATTCTGACAAATCAGGAAGCGTAATCAGTTTTATTCTATCCACATTCACTGGATATGAGCAACCGCATGCTCTGATTGGCTACTCTACTACTACGATATCAGCTCATATACCGTGAGTAGAGAAAAACAAAATGGCGGTGCGTGTTGCTGAACCAACCGAGGATGAAATAAAAACTACTCGAGAACAAAACCACAAAAATGCAAAAAAGGCAACAAAATATGGAAAAGTATTTGATGGTAAGAACGTCTTTTTTTTTTCAAGAATTATTATTGCATTTTTCACAAATTGCTCCTGTCATTTTGCCAGTTTGTTTACATTCTAAGCAGAAATTATTTTGTCAGACGTTTTGTATAAAGTTTTTATTTATCGAATTTACAAAAAAAAAAAGCTCCGTTTCTCAAAACCCAGTGAATGTGGATAGAATAAAAAAAAGTTATTCCGCTCAATCTCGTCGTACACGGCTTATAGACAACTCTGCTACGCGGCTCGTCAGCTATCAGCTCATGTACGACTCGATTTCGTGGAATAATTTAATAATTAAAGAAAGACTCATTGTACATTTAACGTTTTGTGTGCTATTTATATGTTCTAGCAGCTATGAATAACCTCAGTTATGCTAATTATAGTTTAGCACAGTACATTACACATAATATTAAAACAGTCAAGTCTATTTGTATTGCACTTTTAACAAAACACATTAGGGGTGTTCACACGGCAACTTTTACTCCGGTGTAGCACTGGGGCTGCCCCAGTAGAGCGTTCACACGGTACAAAGTTATACCGGTGTAGCCCCTGAAAGCTGCTTAAACCGGTGCAAATCTAACCCTGCTCGGGAGGTGGTTTAAGAAATTTACTCCGGAGTAAATGCTAGTTTGCGGGGCAGCACCAATATAAAATGGGACGTCTGAACGCTACAGGGGTAGACTCGCTACGCGTGAGGAGAGTTGATTACATACGGGCATTGCATAATTTGCATCCTGGTATTTTGCGCTTCCAAAATGGCGAATATCAACAACAACAGAACTGCGTGTCTTCCAGTGTTGCCAGATTGGGCGGTTTTAAGTGCATTTTGGCGGATTTGAACACATCTTGGGCTGGAAAACGTCAGCAGTATCTGGCAACACTGGTGTCTTCATCCACGTTGTTTTCCCGGCGCTTGGTGATGCCATGACAACCGGGAAAAGGAAGTACATTTTCACGCATGCGCATATTTCATTTCCGCATTATTACTATCATATAACACGGTCGCAAAAACTGCCGTGTGAACGCAAGTGGGGCTGCACCGGTACTAACACGCTTCTCTCTAGTAAGCAGGTTTGTGACGTGTGAACGCTCCACAAAATTTACACCGGTGTAAGATATATCGCAACAAAAAACATCGGTGCAGCATCGATGCAAATATGTGCCGTGTGAACACCCCTATTAATCGCAAAGCAGCTCATCTCATTATCTCTAGCCGCTTTATCCTTCTACAGGGTCGCAGGCAAGCTGGAGCCTATCCCAGCTGACTACGGGCGAAAGGCGGGGTACACCCTGGACAAGTCGCCAGGTCATCACAGGGCTGACACATAGACACAGACAACCATTCACACTCACACCTACGGTCAATTTAGAGTCACCAGTTAACCTAACCTGCATGTCTTTGGACTGTGGGGGAAACCGGAGCACCCGGAGGAAACCCACGCGGACACGGGGAGAACATGCAAACTCCACACAGAAAGGCCCTCGCCGGCCACGGGGCTCGAACCCGGACCTTCTTGCTGTGAGGCGACAGCGCTAACCACTACACCACCGTGCCGCCCCAAAGCAGCTTTAAAGAAAATTAAAGACTTTAAACAGGAGTTAATTTTATCCCTAATTTATCCCCATTTTAAACCGTGTAAGAGTTTGTCATACACTGTCCTGTGAACGAGCTGTTACTATAGACTTGATTTCGTGGAATAAATGTTAAATAGATGCCCAAGACAAGCACTGCAAAATACCAAGGGGGGTTTAAAAAAACAAACACCCACACACAATACTATATACACATCCAAAATATTTTTTAATTGCAGTGATAAACAACTTCTGCTTTATCTCATTTTTGTTTTGCGCGTTACGATTAATCATATACTTAAATTTAATCTTATTGTTGAATTACTTTGTTGAAGTGCCATGTGAGTGGTCAATAAAGTCCAATAGACAAGGGTCTTGCTACTGGAATGAAACACAGCATCATGACAATAAAAGTGGATTTATTTTTAAAAGGTTTCGCTTGAAATAAAGGATTCTTCACTAAAGCTCAGCCGAGTCCTTGTTAGAACAGACTAATCAGTTCAAGGGCACTGGGTTCGTTTATTAAAATACAGTCTGGTGAAGAGTCAGTGATTTCCGTGACCACTTTTGAGAGCTGAGGCGAACCCGTGCCTTCTCATCCACTGAAGGAAAAATCCTGTAAAACCACCAAGCAGTCACACAAATCAGTGCCATATGAACTTCATAAACTCTGGTCCACAAAAGAAGTCACTAATAATAGAACAAATCATTATGTACTTTCAGACTAAATGCTTTTTGGACCTTAATCTACGGAGCAAAATGGAACAATGGTGTCAACTGGAGCCAAAACAAAATAAAGGATTTTTTTTTCTTAGAGAAGTTAAATGCAGACAATGTGAGACTAAATCCAGAACGGAGGTGATTTGCAATACGTTTACGCAACCCAGCCTGCTGTGCACCTCCTTTATCTGTGTGTTATAAATAGCAGTGTTTATTTTCTGCACTACCTGTGATGTAAGACAGCCTGAAGCCTTTGCCAGTGAGCGTGTCGTCCGAGTGGAATTTAATCCACACATGGTCCTGAGAGGAGATGTACGGAGCTGGGATGGAGGAACCGCACGCTCGGTAACCGTCCAGGTTCTTATAGGTGCCGATGGAGATCCAGTCCAAACCGCAGCGGTGTGAGCTCTGGATCTCAAAGTCCTGGAAACTGAAGATGGGGGAGAAAGGAAAATGAACTCAGACGACCTGACTTCCTGTGCTGTGGCTCTCACTTGGTCCTTACAATCTGTTTAAAGTGGAAGCGCCGAGTAGGAAATTAAACCCTCAGTGTTGTGCTGTTACAGGAAAATGATCAACACCAGGGTGGTGTGATGAAGTGGTGTTACTGTTACCGCCCTGGAGTGGATTATTTTTCTTTAACAAACACCACATCATGACATGTTCTATTCCTTTTACATCACAGCAATTCGTCAACTGTTATCATCGTTATTTATTAAAAAAACACATCATACTGTTTATCCGTTTAGAGTTACATTTAATGTTCCTGTTCTAAGTTACATTACAGCAGCTACAAATGCACATTCCATCACCAGCCTCTCTTTTTTTCTATGTCTTGAAGGAAAAAAAAATGCAGCTTGTCATGTTTCAGAGAAACTGCAAAGCTCAAGGTTGTTCATTCTGAAAACTTCAACTGTTACACAGCGCTGAAACCTGAGGCTCCTTCCATAAATTGCTAAATAAACATCTCCTCAAGGACACACTTTTTCATCTGTTTATGTGGCTTGTCTGCTGTATGAGCTGTAACTATAGAAACGAGATAATTAATATAAAACCTGTAATCTGGGGGAGAAAAAAAAAAATTCACTACTATTTGAGCTGCTGTTACAGGAAATGAATCAACCCCTTCAGTGGCATGAATGTATCTAATCTAAACATATTACCTCGATAGTACGTTTATGGCCCTTTTCCACTACCCTTTTTCAGCTCACTTCAGCTCGCTTCAGCTCACTTCAGCCCGACACGGCTCGCGTTTCGACTACCAAAGAACAGCACGACTCAGCTCGCTTCAGCCCTGCTTAGCCCCTAAAACTCGCACCGTTTTGGAGTGGGGCTGAAGCGAGCCAAAGCGACCCGAGTGAGGCTAGGGGCGTGAGCAGACACTCCCCTGTGCACTGATTGGTGAGGAGGAGTGTCCTCACATGCCCACACACGCCCTGCGAGCACGCTGGGATCTGTAAACACCGCAAACCTGGAAGAATAATAATTACGAATTACGAGAATTTCTGAAGCCTTATGCGCCTCGCCTCATCTATACGCTCTTGCCAGTATCTGTTGGCGTTGTCGGTGACAACAAGCCACAGCACCAAGACCAGCAACACTAACGACTCCATGTCCTCCATGTTTATTGTTTACTATTCGGGTCGTGAGACTACAGCTTAAAAGCTCACTGATGTCACTGTTTGCGCTGCTTAACGACATCACGCGACGTCCACCCACTTTCGCTAACTCCACCCAATGTGTCCACCCACTTCCAGCCAGCACGGTTCAGCGCGGTTGTAATCGAAATGCAACTTCAATAGCCCCACTCAGCCCGACTCAGCCCAACTCAGCACGGCACGGCTCAGCCCGACTCAGCTGCGTTGGTAGTGGAAAAGCGGCAATAGTTTTATTTTAGAAGAAACTTTTATTCGTCACATGCACACTTCAAGCACAGTGAAATTCATCCTCTGCATTTAACCCATCTGAAGCAGTGAACACGCGCACACACACCCAGAGCAGTAGGCAGGCCAGAGCGCCCGGGGAGCAGTCAGGGGTTCCGTACCTTGCTCAAGGGCACCTCAGCCCAAGGCCGCCCCACGTCAACCTAACTGCATGTCTTTGGATTGTAGGGGAAACCGGAGCACCCGGAGGAAACCCACACAGACACAGGGAGAACATGCAAACTCCACACAGAAAGGCCCTCGCCAGCTGCTGGGTTCGAACCCCGAACCTTCTTGCTGTGAGGCGACCGTGCTAACCACTACACCACCGTGCCGCCCGTTACTCTGAAACTTGTTCAGTTTAACAGACTATTACTTAAAATGTTTTTCTGCTCATAGGGTCTTGAACTTGTTCACAGTCTGTGCACCGCAAAACCACAACCCTGTGGAGAAAGAAGTGTGTGTATTTCTGTACTGGTTACCACAGATACCACTTGTCTTCGACTCGTTCAGTATCATGCTAGCTGAATGGAATACATCTGATATACCATGAAAAAGCCAGCTAATATTATTTAAAATAGGTCACTCAGATCTGTGATGTATTTTCTATGAAAAATGTGAGTTTTTCCAACACCAGAAAATAAACTTCATATCTTCAAGCCTAGGTGTGATTTTCTTTTTATTATATCAACACATTGACAAATAAAAAGTACTCAAATTTATCAAAACAATTCATCGATTTCCCCATAAGCGACATAGAGAGATTTATGCCACGGTTTTGGTTCTCCATGTTCCGGATGGAGCTCGGATGAAAAACACAGAGTGTCGTATTTCCCAGTTAAAGGAGAACTGAAGTCATTTTTAAACTTGCTTTATTTCTTAATTAACGTGTTATTCAATTACGTTTTCGGTTTTAGTAACCTTACTGTATATCGTGACTCTTATTGGCAACTAATTGCAATTAAATATTATACTTATCGGCCTATTCAGTTTTTATCCATGTTGAATTTAGTATGTTTGGTCCACGGCAGGCGTCGCTTATCTGCGCGATCTTCACGAGACTTGTGTGTGATTTCAAAACGTTAAGTGTCAGCGCTGCCTTTTTGAAAACTGTTTGTTTTCCAAATGAAGTATTGCACAAAAACGAGTTTAAATGATTACTGCCTACTTTTTTCAAACCTTCCTGATTGCTATCAAAACAAACAAAACTTCCAGTTTGATTACATCAGCATTTGAAAGAGGGAGCGCGCGTCTTTTGACAATGTTGGCAGATGTTGGTCACTTTGATTTCCGCTGTACGTTTTACTTCCGTCCTACAATGTCTCGCACAGGTCTCGACGAATCTCGTTTACGGCCACTGTTTTGACATATGGACTGATATATTACAGAGCATATTTCACACACATAACTTGCTATAGCAGCGACAAAATAGCGATCAAAAATGCATTCCTATATTTAAAGGGCAGCATGGTGGTGTAGTGGTTAGCGCTGTCACCTCACAGCAAGAAGGTCCAGGTTCGAGCCCCGTGGCCGGCGAGGGCCTTTCTGTGCGGAGTTTGCATGTTCTCCCCGTGTCCGCGTGGGTTTCCTCCGGGTGCTCCGGTTTCCCCCACAGTCCAAAGACATGCAGGTTAGGTTAACTGGTGACTCTAAATTGAGCGTAGGTGTGAATGTGAGTGTGAATGGTTGTCTGTGTCTATGTGTCAGCCCTGTGATGACCTGGCGACTTGTCCAGGGTGTACCCCGCCTTTCGCCCGTAGTCAGCTGGGATAGGCTCCAGCTTGCCTGCGACCCTGTAGAACAGGATAAAGCAGCTAGAGATAATGAGATGAGATTCCTATATTTAATAAAATTAGATAAATAGAATTTTGATTTTAAAAAATTGCCTTCAATTCTCCTTTAAACACTCATGTATGTGTAATATTATGAGTTATGAAGGGTACTATGAAAGATAAAGCTCTGATGCTGTTTTGAAGTGTGTGTAAATGTCTGTTTGGGTGTGTCTCTACATCCAGGTGAGGAACTCCGATTTGAAACAAACCACAAGTGTGTTAGAGAGAGAGAGAGAGAGAGAGAGAGGTGTGTTCTGGTACCTGATGGTGATAATTTCTCCAGGATTTGCTCGGATGTTCCAGCTGCAGTTGATGCGAGACGGATACTCAAAAGGCCACCCAGGACTGGTGATCACACCACTGGAGGCCCTGATCTGCTCCACCACATCTCCACAGGCTACACACACACACAGTTATGACTTCCCAGTTTATAAAAAATTATGATTCCAGTTTCGGGGGAGTTTTTTTTTTTTTTATCTTTACTCAGATTACACCACTCACCGTTAGAGATCCCTGACACGTACACATTATCCCCGCGCTGAGAGCAGACTGCTTTATCTGGTAAACAGAAAAAAAAAAAGTCAGAGAAAACTATACATCATCTGGAAAGTCAGAGGCGCTGCACTAGTAAAAGTTTGAGATGCTACACATCGCAACAAGCCATTTATATGGTGGCAGAATAACATTTCACAGGAGGAAATTGTGTCCTCTATATGACAGGGTACTGCTGCACTCAGCACAATCATAACCTTCAGGGTCTCCTGTAAAACCATAAACACTGAGGCTTAACCTCAGGTGCTGGATTCATTGCTCTGAATGTGTTACTAATACTTAATTAAAAAAAAAAAAGTGTGTGTGTGTCAACCTTTTTCCATTTCCCTAAAACCATTCTTCTTTAAGAGCCTGGACTACGGACCTACAGATCATTTCAACTTAAAACACTGATATAAAAGCAGTTTCTGAGTCTTCCTGGGAACACACATCCCCATATGGGCCATGACGGAGTTGGAGTCTGCTACCACACGATCTAGATCTGAAAACAACATCTAGATCTATTAATAACATTGGCGGGTAAAATTTAACACTTTCATGCTCCGTTTTAAAAAAAAAAAGTAAAATACAAGCTGTAAATCATTTCCAAATCATTTTAATCAAACTTAAATCATTCTCTTGATATCTGCTGCTCATATCTGGTAACAAACATTCTGCAGAAAATACTAAATTAGACATGATAAACATATCTGTGGCAGAGTCCAGGGAGCTTCTTTAAAAGCCTTTTTTTTTTTTTTTTTAAACAATGACGTCAACATGCTTTCCTCTCCCGTTTGTATTTAAACAACATTTACAAACAAATTTAAGGAAATAAATAAATGACAGTAACAGGTTGATGGGATAATATAAATTTTGTACTTAACCTTTAAAATTGTAGAATGTGCTTTAAAAAAAAAAAAAAAAAAGAGTTATTAGAACTTTTCAAATTATTTTTTCATGCCGTTTTGATTGGCTGAGCGAACTGCAAATAACCTCCTACAGATAACGGTCTGCTCATGCACACTTCTGTCAACATGACTCAAGTTCTTTGTTATCGTTTGAGTCGTCGTGCGAACTTTATAATCAGCATTTCAAAAAATTTTTTAAATAATTTGAATGATAAAAATCACTGAACTTGGTTTTCACAAAATATCATGATTTGTTCAGGCCTCGCAAGCATTTATCCGCCTCTGCCTTCAGCATCGGTATATAATTAATTGTTTGCTTGCCACTCATGATACAAAACACGATAAATTTATTCAACCTCCTCCAATAATTGCTATTTATTTTTTAATAGTTTTCATTAAAGTATTTATTTTCATAAATGTAATATCTTTAATCCAACAAACCTAAATATATCATGATGCATATCAGGTATCGGAGAAATATCTTATCGCAAATATCGCGATATACATATTATAAATACTGCTCAACCCTACATGTGAATAACAAAAATATTTGACTTGCTATCATTTTTGGTTAAGATGATGCATTTTTTTTAAACGTACAAACAAATCGTTTTGGTTTTTTTTTAACTTGTACATTGTATTCCTAAGTAAGTTTTAAGTGATAATTAGGAAAAGTGAATTTTTAAAACATCTCTGCAGAACATGGCCGAGTTTAAATAATTTGTGGATATGAAAGGATTAAAGATGTAGCTCAAGTTGATCTTTATAGATTTACTTCACATGATTAAATTAAGTAGAGATAGTGTAATTAGTGTAATAAGTGAGTGTGAGAACAATAGAGGCTCTTTGTTCCTGTGACTTCAGCTTTAAGCCATTCAGCTGTGTTTTATCTCTCTCTCACACACACACACTTAACCCTTATGATTTAAAGCTTTTACTCACTGAGGAAGACCATGATGAGGATGAAGAGTGAATTTGTCCATGATGAAATCTTCTTAATGCCCCAAGTGCAGGCCATAATACCAGTCTTCCCAAAACCTCTCTTTTATAACTGTCTGGTTTTGTTTTGCTTTGTAAACTTTATATGAAACCTCACACACTCTGATTTAAGGGATTTGTTCAGAAATATAAAGTAACACTAAAACAAGAGGTTTAAGTCGACATGATGCTCAATAAACCCTGCAGACTGCTAACTTTGACACTGATGTGATGTTAAACAGCTCTACACAAATCCAACTGCATGCTTTACGCTTACAGCACGCAAATAAATAATAAATATAAATAAATACATATATAAATACATAAATTTAAAAAAAAAATGTAACCTGAAGCTAACACTATTCTGAATGACCAATAAGCAGCCAAAGATAAAACGAATAGCAGGACATTTCAACTAGAAATAATATGTTAGTTAAGGCTCATGAGGTTCATGAATTAAAGCTGAATTCTGTTTAAACGTTAAAGAAAAAAACAAACCGGAAGTGGATGATTCTGATTGTGTCTTAGCGATAGCTAGCAATGCTAGCTTGAAATGTTAGCCACTGAGCTACACACACACACACACAAAAGAAAGAAATGAAGTGAAATAAAATAAAATGAAGATCAGTCAGCCGTGTCAAATCCACAAATATACTCAAAATAACATCACAGTGGCAAACTAGTTATTTAATTCTATACCTAGGTTGTGTTAGCTAACTAGGCTAGCTAGAGCTAACTAGTCCGTTTCTTTTTCTTTTCTCTGCTAGTGAAAGTAGCGCAGGTTAAAACACTTAGCTGTAGAAAAAACTAAGTAAAAAAATCTGCTTGGGTTTTAAAACAGAAAAATTAAATCTGTTCGGTTTTGTAAAACTAAAAAAAAAAATAATTAAACTACAAAAAACCCCAGTCCGTTATCCGTTTCTGATCCAAACAAAGAGCCGGTGACATTGTCGGCTCTGCGGCCCACAGAACACAACAAACCCCGGGGTGAGTGTTGTTACATCCGGGTACTTCACCCTGGACGCGTCCCAATCCGTTCACTCCTGTTCTTGTCAGAGCTATGGCGCCTCAAATCCTGGCCTCCATTACGGAATGATCTTCAAGGAGAGCAACACTCAGGATACCTCATGTTCATGAGAGGAATATCTCATCATCTCTAGCCGCTTTATCCTGTTCTACAGGGTCGCAGGCAAGCTGGAGCCTATCCCAGCTGACTACGGGCGAAAGGCGGGGTACACCCTGGACAAGTCGCCAGGTCATCACAGGGCTGACACATAGACACAGACAACCATTCACATTCACACCTACGGTCAATTTAGAGTCACCAGTTAACCTAACCTGCATGTCTTTGGACTGTGGGGGAAACCGGAGCACCCGGAGGAAACCCACACGGACACGGGGAGAACATGCAAACTCCACACAGAAAGGCCCTCGCCGGCCCCGGGGCTCGAACCCGGACCTTCCTGCTGTGAGGCGACAGCGCTAACCACTACACCACTGTGCTGCCCTCGAGAGGAAAGTCGAGATGAATTGATCAGTACTCAAAACTCAGTACTTTATGCAGCCAAAAATGTATGGACACATAATATTTGATAAGTTTAAGATTTATTTCTCTGTTTTTCACAACACACAAGTGGTTATCACTGTCGCCTCACAGCGACAGTTCACAGTTCCAGGTTTGAACCTCACGGCCAACAGGGGCCTTTCGGTGTGGAGTTTCCCTGTGTTCTTCCTGTGTCCAAAGACATGCAGGTTAAGCTAGTATCTCACTGGGCTGCGACAGCTTACGACAAATTACGAACGTCATTCGTGAGAGAGTTTCAAAAGTGTCTTGAAACATTCGCGGGGATTCTCAATTTCCTCGCGTGAGTCGCAAAGTGTCGCTCCTTCGTCGCTGAAATTTTCAACATGTTCAAAGAATTTGTGCGACAAAATTTCTCTCAAAATAGCCGCAAATGCGTCGCTGGTGTCGCAAAGCCGTCGCAAACCCTTCTCAAGTCAGTTTCCATGAGGCTTCCTCTACTTCCCTGCCTGCTGAGGGAAAGCCAAGTTGCGACAGCCTGCGACTAGTTGGAGACACAACAATTGCAGCAAAATATGCGAATATCAATTCAGTGTGATTCCAAGTGAAAATTGACGCTAATTCGCATATTTTATCGCAATTGTTGTGTCTCCAACTAGTCATGAGCTGTCGCAGCCCAGTGAGATACTACCCTTAGGTAAAATACCCAGATGCTGGGGTCGTACAAGCCAGTGCATACTTTGTGCTGGTCCCAAGCCTGGATAGACTGGGGTTGGGTTGTGTCAGTAAGGGCATCCAGTGTAAAAACCTATCCAGTGTAAAACCAAATCAAAAATGCAGAACAGATCTGTTGTGGCGACCCGTAACGGGAGAGCTGAAAGAAGAAGAAGGAAGTTCCGACCAGCACACAAAACTATTATTAGGATGCAGTGCTGCAGCACAGCAACCTATGGGCTCCCCTAGGGGAGCCCATAGGTTGCAGTGCAAAGCACTGCAACTATTGTTCTTCTACGTGTTTCTTCTTCTTCTTCTTATATTTCTTATTATTCCTACGCAAATTTTGATTTCGAATAACTCAATAACCGTACGTCGCACACAGACAAACAATATATCAAAACGTGCGGCTCGATCGGACTCGCTATGCTATTACTTTTCTCTCCAGATTGCGATTTTTTCGCGACGTAGTCACGAAAAAATCGCCCAAAAAAACCCCATTCATTTCTATGGAATGAATTGAAAAAAAAGCACTTTTTCAAACATCCGCTGCTCTGGCATGCTTTCACCTAGAGACGTGATTCAAACTCTAAAATGTAGGAAAACTTCTCCTCTGTGGATCTGGCATTGAACTTTTCTGCTGGGTTCTACACTTTCGGATCAGTCCCAGCTCAAACGCCATGTGGGTTCTGGGAGAAAATCTGGCTTTTGAATGGGTGTCTATTGCGTTACACACCAGTGAGGGTCGTTAAGCTTAGAGTGGAGAGAGGTTGAAAATAAAGCTCAAACTTTCTCGCTTAAACTGTGTTTTCATCCACAAATTTCACTCTACAGACATGATTTTCTCAAAAGTAGTAGGAAAACTTGTCCTGATTCACACAATGTGTCTACCTAAACGATAGGATTTACGGTTTTTGAATGAGAAGCCTCAAAGTGAGGAGAGCACAGGTGAGCGGCCTCATTGACTCCTATTTTAAACGTGGCTGAAAAGTCACTCGTTTTTAACTTCCTGTAGCGTCCTCATTTTTAAGAATACAGACAAAAAAATTATATCATTTTATTCAGGAGACCCTTCTAGCGCTCACTGTGAAAGAATTTTGTGAATAGCTGCTTTCGTTGTCGAGTTATTTGTGATTGTTCGAGGCCTACTCCTTAGCAAAACACAGCAGACACCTGACATAATCTTGTGTGTGTGTCTTAACTCTCCTGTTCAGGCCCGTCACCATGCCGATTGGGGCCAGTGACGGGGCAGAGGGGGGCTGCTGTCTCAAGCACACACACAAATCATGCTCAAAATTTCAAACTTAAACTGTTTTCAGCCACAAACTTCACACTACAGACATAATTTTCTCAAAAGTAGTAGTCACACTTGTCCCAAAAAAAACCCATTCATTTCTATGGAATTAATTGGAAAAAAAAGCACTTTTTCAAACATCCGCTGCTCTGAGAAACTGAGAAGAGGGCAGCCGACAGGCCTCACCTTAGCCGCCCACTTTATTAGGAACTCTTCTGTTCGTACATACAAACTACAAACACTCTTCTTAGAGTTTATTTTATTTTTAAAAGGGACAGTGCACAAATTAAACATTATCCTTGTGGTAAGGACAGATGTCTGTCCCAGGTTAAAGCAGTACATGCTAATTTCCGCCTGTAGTCACTTTGTTTATACTGTTGAATAGCTCTTCTTCATGACGGCTGCTGTCTCAAGCACACACATAATCATTGCATTGAAACATCATTGCGGGTCACACATTCACGGCCAGCGAACATGCGTGACCGAATTGCTTCGCGCACTGCATCCTCTCACAATTTCCCCCGGGGAATTGTCCGGTCTAGTTGTCTATTGTTCCATACTTGCCAACTCTACTGATTCATGCGGTAGTCGACTGATTTTGACAGGTGAATGCCGTCAATTAGTCCTGGGTATGACTTTAAACTGCAATCGGTGGTGAGTCTCAGGTCTGGGAAGACTTAAGTATTGGGGAAAGTGGAGTTACCCCTTGATCACCATTGCTCCCAGGTTTGCTCTGACTCGGAGTGGTAGCACCTGCCTGGGTTCCAGCTATGGGCTAAATAGTCCATCACCAATAAGGCATTAGCAGCAGGGCACTTTTCAGTGCAATACAGCAGATGAACTCAACAGGGTCAATGGCACACCACCAGATGGCATACGGACGAGCCACTCAAATGGCCAACGGATGGCAACTGACTTGCAGAGTGATGTCACTGTGGGAAAAATTCCATACCTGTCAGGTCTGTGGCACTTTTGTGCACCATTTGGCATCAGGTCTGTAGGTCCAGAGAGACAACACGATGGGGGCTTGACATCGTTTGTCTTACCTTACTGTGCAAGGCACTTTGTTATGAGAGGAGAATAGTATGCGAGAGCTCACGAGGCCAGACATTCTGTGGCAGCTCGGCCAGGCCATTCGTGCCGCTGGTACGGGCAACTCTGTCGCTCTTGTGCGTGGCCTATCTGTGTTTCTGTGCATCTTAATAAAGCAGTCATCATTGCTAGTGATGGACAGCCAACGATTTACTGTCAAATAATTTTAGTTCTAAAAAAATACTGCATTACAAAATAATCAGTGAACACTGTTGGATTCATTCGTCTGATCTCGCTTCAGCTGTTTTCAGTACAGGGGATGCAAGTATATAATGTCAAATAGTCATATTAAGTGAAGCCGAGGACAGACATGCTTTACAAACGGCGCCCCATAGCCAGTGGAACGGTGCGATAATAATGTTGAATCTAAATTGTATCACTCTATTGTGTCATTCCATTCGTTCTCATTATGGTTCTAGCCAATCATCAATGAACTCGCGTTACAACAAATCGTGCCAGTGTGTGTAAAAACCAAATACACTGGTGATCGCAAACAATGAAAACTCAGAAGAAAAAAGATTTGCTATGACAACAAGTTTAAAGAGACTTGGTTGTCAGATCAGCCAGCATCAAAGCATCGAGGCAAGGTGAGAAACATACATTTTGTGAAGTATGCCGGTCCGATTTCTCGATCAATTTTCTTCAAATATGGCACTCAGAATGCAGGAGAATGCACCATTTTACACCTTTTTTTTCAAACGTTTTTTGGGAGAGCATGCCCCCTGACTCACCGAGAAGGGCACAACTATATCACACAATCTGATCTACCACTTTTCATTCTCGGGGGTTAGCAAGTATGTTCTTCTGCTCCCAAGGTAAACTCCTTACTTGGCAGTGCTCCTCTCTAAACTCCTTTCTCCATTTCTAAACACATCATTTATTTGCTGCCAGGTCTTAACCAATCATACAAGAATATATCCATTTCTTTGTTTTGAATTGACCAATCATGTTTGTCTCCCCACACCCTTATATGTGAGTAAATACTCATACTTGACCTTAGAATAAACTAAGAAACATCTCTGAACCTGGGTTCTGTCTTCAGTGATGTCACTCCTGGGCCTGTGAAGAAACCAATCGCTGAGCAGGAGATGCGCAGGGATTATATATTAATATTAATATTATTAATTATTGTGTGGAGGGCTTCATACAAGGGACTATCAACATCTTGTCCTAAGTCTTAAAATAAAATGATTCAATTCTACATAATTGTATAGAATGTATTTGTATACTGTAGCATTATAATTTCCTTTCACTTGAACTAAGAGGCTCAAACCTGTTCGAGTATGACAAAGCCCCCATGCACAAAGCAAACTCCATGAAGACAGTGTTGCCAATTTTGCAACTTTGTTGGCTTTTTGACCTTCCCTAGTGACAAAAAAAGCTTATCTAACGACAAATTTGGTGACTTCTCGCAACTTCATTCTTGTTATTGAGCAACATCAAAAATCACCTTGAACTGATTTGTGAATGACACAATTTAGACATTTCAGAGAGCTAATAGTAACTTCGAGTGAGATATTTTTAGCAACACTGGACATGAAATATGCAAATTAGACATGGTTACATGTTGTGCGATGCTATCCTACAATCTAGTGACTTTTAGCAACATTTCAAAGAGCCTATAGTGAGTTCTGGTGAGATTTATTTTGGTAACATTGCATGAAGACATGGCGTGTTAAGTTTGGAGTACACAGAGCCCTGATCTTAACCCAAATGAACACTTTTGGGATGAACTGGAGCCTCCTCACCCAAAATCAGTGACTGATCTCACTAATGCTCTTGTAGCTGAATGAACACAGATCCACCTTGAATTAAAAAAAAAAAAACTTTTAATGTAAAGGCAAAACTTCTTCTTCTTTTGGCTACTCCCAATTAGGGGTCGCCACAGCAGATCTTTTGTCTCCATTGCTCCCTGTCTTCTGCATCCTCCTCTACCACATCTGCCACTTTCATGTCCTGTCTCATCACATCCATGTATCTCCTCTTTGGCCTTCCTCGTTTTCGTGTGCCTGGCAGCTCCATCCTCAACATTCTCCTTCCAACATGCGCCGCATCTCTTCTCAGGATGTGCCCATACCATCTCAGTCCCATCTCTCTTAGCTTAATTCCCAAGCTCTCCACATGTGCTGTCTGTCCCTCTGATGTGCTCGTTCCTTATCCTGTCCAACCTCATTACTCCCATTGCAAACCTTAAAATCCTCAACTCCGCCACCTCCAACTTTGCCTCCTGTCTCTTCGTTAAGGGTACGGTCTCCAATCCATACATCACAGCTGGTCTCACTACTGTCTTATACAACTTACCTTTCACTTTTGCTGGGACTTTCCTATCACAAATGACTCCCGAAATCCTTCTCCAACTGCTCCACCCTGCCCAACCCTTTTAATGTAAAGGCAAGCCAATAGTTAAAAAAGATGAAAGAGCAAAAAATGTCCAATTTAGCTTATATGGATTGTTTAATTAACATTCACATTCAAATTAAGCTATTTCATGCTTTTCAACACCAACTGAAACAAATAAACCTATAAAACTGTCCTTGCAGTTCTCACTGTTGTACCACTAGAGGGCAGCATTTCTATAAAATACTTACATAAGTATTCCTCATTGTTCTGTTGATGCAATGTATTGTACTTTAAGCATCCAGAGAAAAGCACATCACGTGATCAGACTATGAGCTTGTTCTATAATCAGACAAAGGCAAACTGATATTAACATGTATCTCTTTCAAATCAACGAGGACATTTTCAATGTTAGCTGATAAAGCTGAAAAGTCCTTTTCATGAGACAAGTCATCAAACTGTCCCCATTCATCTGCTGTAAAATACCACAGGGCGTCTGCTTTGTACAGACTGACACATGAAGATAAAAAGTGAGAAGGATGTTACACACATCACTGAATCTTAATATCAAAACGCCCTTGCTGTTGGACACGTTTACACTCGGCAACCTTTTCACATGTTTTCTTCTTCTGAAAGTAAGAAAATATGGACATTATACTGAACAATGTGGTTTGTTCAAACTATTGTTCTTTGGAAAACCTTCTGTGTGTGAAAAAAGTAAGTGGATTCTTTAGAATTACCTGCACTTGTGTATAAATTATGGTCTGACCTTCATCTAAGTTGCAATAATGGAAAAAACCACAATTTGTTTTATCCATCCATCCATTATCTGTAGCCGCTTATCCTGTTCTACAGGGTCACAGGCAAGCTGGAGCCTATCCCAGCTGACTATGGGCGAGAGGTGGGGTACACCCTGGACAAGTCTTGTTTTAACTAGTAACACATAAATTATTGCTTTGTTCTTGTCTTTGTTTGGCAAATATTCAACTCTGTTCATGGGTCTACCATACGCAAAACATTGAACAGATTGTCTATGTCCAAGCAGGACACCATGGATGAAGGAGCTGCTTTCCAAAAAAAAAAAAAAACCCAAAAACATTGCTGCATTGTCTGAAGTTTGCCAAAGAGCACTGTGACACTCCACAATACTGCTGTGAAGATGTTTTGTGGACTCATGAAACAAGGGTTGAACTATTCAGGAAGAACACACAGCAATATAAGGGTCATTCTAGAATTCGAGGTACATTTTGCATCTTTGAGATAAACCTTTTGTTATTTTCCAGAAAAGACATCTTTATTGAATCAGTTTTGGACAATAATGCAAATTTTGACAAACTTTCACCAATAGCAATGCTTGATGTACATTTTAGACCCAATTTATCCATAAAACATTAACTAAATGACTCCCACCCCTTCCATTATTGGCTGCCTTCAACTCCTGATTCAGCTTGAAAAAACAGGAAGTGATTCAGTCTAACAATCTGTTTTTGGGACTTATTCTATTCACTGTTATAAAATCAATTGCATAGAAAGTCTAAATAATTTTTTTAATTCATCCCAATGTTCTTGTCAACTCTGATATAAAACCACATCAAAGCCACAAAGACTTTTAATAATGCGCATGACACCTGCACCAAGTGATGTCACTTCCTCTGGCGGGAAACTTCAGAAAGGCAGTGAGGGAGAGAGTATTATGTTTCTTCTGTCATTAATTTGAACAAAATGTTGAGTATTTTACACCAACAGTAGATTAATTATCCATCAAATCTGTTATTGTGATCTTGGAGTGAATCTTTCACTCATTTTTAAAAATAATAATATGATTAAAATCCATAAAATTCTGGTTTTTATACATGCCATGTGGTAGCTAGTTTGAGGTTAGCATGTGGAGTTAAGACACAAAATGGTGGAAAATATCAACTCCGTTAGCATCAATTCTGTTAATGGATTGCCCAGTTTAATGACAACAGAGTTGATGATGACAGACAGAGTCAACACTTCAAATATACATAGTTTGCACATGACGTCACAGAGTCGGGGATTCCCTAGTGGCGGCCATCTTGTGGGTCAAGCTTACCGTACGGGTCACTGAGCACACATTGTAATGCGCGAGTACAAAGTCTTCAAAAGAACCCAAGCAGGCTATTTAAAGCTAGCAATGGTGCACACCTGTTGTATTCACTGCTGTCGTAATAGGTCAGATGATGAAGTCAAGCGGAGCTTTTATGGAATTCCCACTGTATGGGAGCATGAAGGCAAGCAAACAAAGAAACTCAGCATACAAAGGAGAAATCTATGGCTTGCGAGAATCAACCGCAAAGATTATCAGCCTTCCAAACACAGCAAAGTCTGCTCTGATCATTTTCTAAGTGGTAAGTTGTTTAAATAAACAATCAATTGTGTTTAAGTTTGTTTTTAGAAACCAAAACATCGTGTATCGCGCAGATCCGATTTTTTTTTTTAGGGGGGGCATTGGAGTGTCTGATTATAATTTCAAAGTAAATTCTGTATTAAAATTACTAAATAAGCAAATCCGTTACAGTCCATGAAACATAGGAAGTATAAGGATGAGAAAAAAACAGTAAATCGGAAAGCTGCGCACATTTGCACAAAGCTGCGCAAATGTGCGCAGCTTTCCGATTTACTGTTTTTTTCTCATCCTTATACTTCCTATGTTTCATGGACTGCATGATAAATATTATTTATATGCAGTGTTGAGAGCTCTAAAATTCCAATGTTTACATACCTTGGCTGTAATTAGGACACGACTGTCACTTGTTTTTATATGGTGGACTTCACGGACCCAGCCACAGACAAAATAATTGTATGACTCCAGCGACTTGTATGCTTTGAGGTCGTCAAGTGTGTAGGCACTTTTACTATTCACGAAATAGTTCACAATATCAGGGTACGATATGGATGGCAGCCCTGCATAGTCACTTGAAAATGCATCTTTGTCCACTTCGTAGGGGTCAATTCCCCCAATCAAGGCCAGTTTGGCTGCATACTGTTGTCGTGAGATGTCGTCCAATGTATCTATATACTTCTGTTTGCTTGATTTTGCCGACATTGATCTTTATTTTAGAAAACTGACTATATAACTTCATAAATTCGTCCGAGATAATGTAGCCGGTAATGGCAATGGTCCGTTTTGTTTGACCCACAAGATGGCGGCTGGAGGGCTTTCCCCGCAATGCCGTGACGTCAGTGAAAACTATCTATACTTGCAGTTATAGAATGGCATAAATGGGACATGTGAAAACATCATCCCAGTGGTAAAGTACGGTTGAAGGAGCATCATGATTTGGAGTGGCTTTGCTGCCTTGAGCCCTGGACAGCTTGCCATCTTCGACAGGAAAATGAATTCCCAAGATTATCAAGGTATCCTACAGGATAATGATAATGTCAGGTCAGTTGAAGCTGAGTAGAAGTTAGGAGATGCAGCAGGACAATGATGCTAAACATTGAAGTACATCTACAACAGGATTGTTTTAAAAAAGGAAAATCCACTTTTTGGAGTGGCCCAGTCAGAGCCCAGACCTTCACCCAATAGAGAATGATTCACACCAGACATTCTAGGAATATGGCTGAGCAGAAGCAGTTCTGTCACAAAGAATGATCAGAATGCCTCCTGAACGTGTGCAGGTGTGATCCACAGGTATCAGAAGCACTTTGAGATTACTGCTGCCAAAGAAGGTTGAACCAAAATAAGTTATTCAATCCAAGGGTTCACTTATTTTTTCTCCCAGCACTGGAAATGTTTAATCGGTGAGTTGAATAAAGACATGATAAACTATAACTGTTTGTGTGTTACTAGTTAAAACAGATAGTCTTCATTCAATATTGTAACTTAGCTGAAGATCAGACCATATTTTAAGATCAATTTATACATATATGCAGGTAATTCCAAAGGGTTCACTTACTTTTTCTTGCCACTATACATATATGGTATATAAAACTGTACTGGAGCGATGGATATCTTCCAAATGATACAGTGTTGTGATGATGGTGGTTGAGAGCGCTGTCGAAGACGTGTCTGAATGTCATAGGTGTTGTTAAGATGTGGCAAGGGGGTGGAGTCATCCTGGAATAGACTACGCCCATCAGGACAGACTATTCATCATAGGATAAAGGTGATCAGGAAGAAGAACTTTGGGTTGATTTGCAGTGATGCTTCACTCGAAGGGGAGAAGTGGAGCCAAAATATGCCAGCGAAATAAATAAATCCCTCTCACACACACACACACACACACCCTCCTTAGTGTCTTTTTATAGCATTTCCGTATTGATGAATTGGTAAAAGCTACAATGAGGTGGCATCTAACTACAGAGTTGATGAGGATCAGGGATGAATGAGGTCACTAATGACCTGAGGTATGCACTTGATGGGGGAATAATATGAGAGAATTTGGTTTGCCACAAATGAAGGATAAATGTGCAAAATGATCCTGCGAAGTCAGGGATTTGATTGGCTTTGTGAGCTCCAACAATCCACCATCCTGCAGCCTGCTGGACCGATAAACATCAGCATGCTTGATGAAAGCTTGTCAACCCGGAGAGTGCCTTTACAGCTGATGACTGACAAGTGTGCAATCTCTCAGATGCCACGTTTCCTTTTCCAGATGTTTTCGAGTCTCTTCTCACTCGTTATCTTTTTGGAGTTTTTTTGGGTAAATAACATTTTGTCTGAGCCGTGCACTGCATTGTAGTCGAACATCTCGACTGATGCGTCCTTTTCTGACAACCATCTGTGCAAAATAGCTGTTTTTTTTCTTACACAATTAGGAATTTTAGAGTTTCGCATTAGACCCAGTCTCGTGCATCACTCTTGGAAACACGCAATGTGCACGACAAGTCTCATCAACAAAAGTGCCATATGGATTGAAGAGGTGCTTTATGGGAAACATATGGGCAAAGTAATTAACAATTACACCAAGCAACTTCACCAAGTTAAATAGCAACTCCAGAGAGACGTCTCGCTAATCTAATGACAGTTTGTTTACTTCGCTGAAACAATGTAGCTTGCATGCATTTACACTCACACTCAGTGACACTTTTCTGCCATTTTATTCTTTAATATTTCACATCTTTTTTTGGATACGTGACCAAACTGTGGAATAATAACTATCTATTAACTGAGTGTGAGGTCTTTATGGGAAAATAATAGACATCAGTCTGATATTTTCCCATAAAGACCAAGTAAGCAAGGTTAATAAGGAGTTTATGATGTGTGTTTTTTTTATTTCTAAAATTAAAAGAGACAGTCATTATAATGAGGCGTGACGCTGCTTTCAGTCACATCATATTTGTAACATAGTTGAGTCATGCATGCAGAATAATCAGCTAGCAGTGTCAGAACTGAATTTCTGTTTGCGGTTAGCGGTTTCTGAATGTTCGTCGCTGCTCATTTCTTGAACAACTCAGTAACTTGTTTGTCTTTTGTGTTTCGGCTGTATTTGATTCTGTTTAGTTTTCCAATTAATCTTTTTTTGTCAGGTTTTTTTTTTTTTTGTGCAAAATTCAAAGCTGGTGCCTTGGAAAGAAAGTCCGTTAATTGCCCACAGGCATTACGGGAAAATTCTGCCCGCCAAGGAACCAATCAGAATGCACTGAAATATCTTGAAAAATAGGAAAGTTATTAAGAAAAAACATTTGATCTCATTGGTTAATGAGGCCCATTTTGGACCATGTGATCCTCCAGGGTTTCCCCAGGTTTGACCACCATAAATTTAAGACTTTTTTAAGACCTTTTTAAGACCACTTAAATGAGAATTAAGACCTACATTGCACCCATTATGCGGTCGTAGAACACCAGATCAAATTCCCAATAATGACAAATGTTTCAAGTAAAAATACTTTTATTATAAAAGTTATATACTTAAAAGTCATTATGTGCATTGCTTGTCGAATCTTCACATTCAAGACAAAAAAACAAGTCTAAACCTGGAAGAAAGGAGCACAACGTAGGGTACAAGTCATGGCCTTAAAGGTACACAAAAATGCAATAGGCATACCAATACATTAATGCCAAAGGTGTGCACTCACCAGTCAAAAAGCCAAACTGAGGGCCTAACTCAAGGCCTAAAGAACTGTCTCTAAACTAATTATGGCCATGCACCCAGAGATGATAAACAGACAAACTCTTTGTCTTAGTTTCCCAGCATTCAACTTGCTTCAACCATTTTACATTTTCATCTCATCTCATTATCTCTAGCCGCTTTATCCTGTTCTACAGGGTCGCAGGCAAGCTGGAGCCTATCCCAGCTGACTACAGGCGAAAGGCGGGGTACACCCTGGACAAGTCGCCAGGTCATCACAGGGCTGACACACAGACAACCATTCACACTCACATTCACACCTACGGTCAATTTAGAGTCACCAGTTAACCTAACCTGCATGTCTTTGGACTGTGGGGGAAACCGGAGCACCCGGAGGAAACCCACGCGGACACGGGGAGAACATGCAAACTCCGCACAGAAAGGCCCTCGCCGGCCACAGGGCTCGAACCCAGACCTTCTTGCTGTGAGGCGACAGCGCTAACCACTACACCACCGTGCCGTTTACATTTTGAAGGATAAAAAGAAATGTAAATACTCCTAGTAAACAAGGGAGGGAGGGAAGACATAGATGTGGAGATGGATAGATAAGAGACACAATGAGATAAATAGATAGATAGGAAAGAGGTATACAGATGGATAAGAGATTGATAGGAGAGAGCGACAGACATAATATAGATAGATAACAGAGTGGTAGACAGACATAAGAGATAGATAGGAGAGAGGAGAGGAAAGATAAAAAGATATAGATAATCCACCACTTGCCTCGTTAACGTCTTTGACCAACTCCTTTGTTATATAAGGAGCAAGACTGAATTTTGTTATGTAAGACGTTTTGTTTTTTCCACAGGAGAATGTTGTAGCGACTTCTGAGTCTGGGAACACAGCCTTAAAGAGTTCGCTTATGCCCTCATTCAAGCTGTACGAGTGGTGTTCGGTAATTGTTTTTAAAATCCAGAGCACCTCTGCCCGAAGTGTCAGGGTTCCACCGACACCCATCATGCCACTGCTCGGCCCTTGTGTTGTTGCTAGCCTTGCCGATGATGGCTGGCTTGGCTGATGCTGCTGACGTTTGACAGTGGTGCTAGTGCCAACTCCAGGTGCATTCGGAGATTGAACCGTGCAGAACTGAGCGATTGGCTGGTGGCGGTGGAGGGCAGATGCGATGTGCTTTGAGCTCTTCATGTGAGACTCTAAAGTGAAATGACCTATAGTGGACAACTTGAAGGTCTTTCGACAAACACAGCATCTTGCTTCAACGTCGCTTCCAGGAACCTCCCTCACCCAATCATGATATCTTTCATCTGAAAGCCACTGCTGATTAAAACGACACTTCCCCATGCTGTGACTCGCGGAGTCTCCTCTCCACCACGGACTCCGACGATTGCGCTGGTGTGAAAATGTATAAATATTATTTCTTTCTTTGCGCATACTCCAAGAAATTCACTGATGTTACGCAAAACCCACGTTTTCACATTGTAGAATAGTATGAGTAAATTTAAGACATTTGTTTAAAAAATTAAGACTTGGGCAAAGCAATTTAAGACTTTTTAAGGCCTTAATTTTGGAATATTAAATTTAAGACTTTTTTAAGACTTTTAAGACCTCGCGGCTACCATGTCCTCACACAGAATATTATGGCAGTTTTCAAAAAATTAAGCCATTTTTTTTTTCAATCTTTGATTTGTGATATCTCAAGAACAGATAAACATTTTAATTCTGTAAAAAAAAAAAAACATGTTCTGCATTCAATTCTGAATTCAATGAGAGCAGTTTCAAGCAATTTGGATTAAATTTGAATTTTCTCCTAATATGCCTACTTTTATGTTTTAAGTGAAATCAGTTGATTCGTTCCTTGTTTTCATTTAAAAATTGAAAGTAAATGTGATCATACCAGTATTTCTGTAGATATGTGGGAGAGATGGACTGACACAAGTTAATCTGTCTGTCTGTCTGTCTGTCTGTCTCAGGAAATACAGAAACCTACAGATACTTCAAATATACAAATACATACATATACAAATATTTGCCTATTAGATCACAATTAACGGATGTAGACATGAGAGTTCTCCAGTAAAAGACAAAAACAAAGGTACTAAATAAAATATCTGTAAATAACTGATTGATATTATGCAGATTTCTTTCTCTTACCATTTTTTTTATGTCGCACACATCAGTCATCACATATCGTCAGAAATGTGCGTTTTCCCAACAGCATGGAGATCCTATAAACCCCTGTGCAGGTACAGGAGACAAACACTGAGCCAATGTCAGAGTAATTACTCCTTATCTCCTTATATGCAAGGAATATAATCTGTTTCAGCTAAAATAGCCATTTCTGATCAGCGGCGTCTCGGCGGAGCTGTTTAGGAATTCAGTGCATTTTTATTTGATCTAATCACGCCATCGAAATATTCATGACACACAATGATATCTCGCAGCGGCAGGCTGACATCCATTAGGCAGGAAACACGGGTAATTTATTAGCACTTTATCTGGACCTGAAAAGGCCTTTCACTCTTTGAGAAACGGGGAAAAATAGTTTTTCAGTGATACCAAATGATTTATAGTGGTCAGTTGTGATTTGCAATTGGGGGGGGGGCTTAATTAAAATGTATGCTTCCAATTTCATGCACAGAGCTTTAACATGGCAAATTAGCATCACATTACTTTTCTGCATGTTTTTAGTTCAGAGAGTCGATATACAGTACGGTGCATAAGTTTTAGGCCCTGTATGTTTTTCTTCATACAAACTTTGTTATAGATTTCTATTTTATAGCTACTACATTATCGAGTCAGTACAGAAACATTTTAGAGTCCAAACGTTCGTTTCTTTTTCCAGCACAAAATTAAATGTTACAGAAAAAAAAGTTTGTATCTGAGCAGCATGCTCCATAAGAGATCATTTTTCAGATGATAAAAGAAAACATAATGAAGGCTGCTGGGTTTTGGTGCAAAATGAAGAAGCGAGTGTGACAGTCAAAGTGTCCAGAAGAACTGTGGCTGGTTCTGGAAGATGCTCAGTAAAACCTACAGCTCATTTCCGCATAAAACTGCACTCACTGGACCTGAGACTACTATTTTTTTTTTTTTAAAGCAAAGGTCCGTCTCACACCAAATACTGACTTTGTTTCATTTATTATGGCTTACCGATTATTGTTTACAGTATTGTGTTAATGTTGAAACATTTTGTTTCATTATTTGTAAGCCATTTTATATTCATGTCTGGCTTTTTAATAATACGCATGACATCTGCACCGAGTGATGTCACTTCTTCTGGTGGGAAACTTCAGAAAGGCCATAAGGTATGTTCTGTTTCTTCTCTCATTAACTTCTCCAAAATGTTGAGGATTTTACACCAACAGTAGGTTAATTATTTGTCAACTCTGTTATTGTGGTATTGGTGTGGATCTCACAGTCATTTTTTTTAAAACAAAAATATGATTAAAATCCATAGAATTCTGTTTTTATACATGCCGTGTGGTAGCTAGTTTGAGGTTATCATGTAGAGTTAAGACAAAAATTGGTGGAAAATGTCAACTCTATTATCGTCAGTTTTGTTAATAGATTGCCCAGTTTAAAGTTAACAGAGTCAACAATGACTAACAGAGTCGACACTTGAAATATGCTCAGCGTAAATGAGTCCACCCCCTTTGAAAAGTAACATTTTAAACATCTCAATGAACACAATTTCCAAAATGTTGACAAGACAAAGTTTAATATAACATCTGTTTAACTTATAACATGAAAGTAAGGTTAATAATATAACTTAGATTACACATTTTTTTTCAGTTTTACTTAAATTAGGGTGGTGCAAAAATGAGTACACCCCACAACAAAAACTATTACATCTAGTACTTTGTATGGCCTCCATGATTTTTAATGACAGCACCAAGTCTTCTAGGCATGGAATGAACAAGTTGGCGACATTTTGCAACATCAACCTTTTTCCATTCTTCCACAATGACCTCTTTTAGTGACTGGATGCTGGATGGAGAGTGATGCTCAACTTGTCTCTTCAGAATTCCCCATAGGCGTTCAATTGAGTTCAGATCAGGAGACATACTTGGCCACTGAATCACTTTCACCCTGTTCTTCTTCAGAAATCCAACAGTGGCCTTAGATGTGTGTTTAGTCATGTTGGAAAAGTGCACGATGACCAAGGGCATGGAGTGATGGCAGCATCTTCTCTTTCAGTATAGAGCAATACATCTGTGAATTCATGATGCCATCAATGAAATGCAGCTCCCCGACACCAGCAGCACTCATGCAGCCCACATAAGGACACTGCCACCACTATGTTTCACTGTAGGCACCAGGCATTTTTCTTTGTATTCCTCACCTTTCCGACGCCATACAGTTTTGAAGCCATCAGTTCCCAAAACATTTATCTTGGTCTCATCACTCCAGAGTATAGAGTCCCAGTAGTCTTCATCTTTGTCAGCATGGGCCCTGGCAAACTCTAGGTGGGCTTTTTTGTGCCTGGGCTTTAGGAGAGTTTCTTTTGTTGACGGCATCCATGCATGCTATTCCTCTGCAGTGTACGCTGTATTGTGTCACGGGAAATAGTCACCCCAGTTTGGCTTTCTACTTCTTTAGACAACTGCAGTGAACTTGCATGCTGATTTTCTTCAACCCTTCTCATCAGAAGACGCTCCTGTCTTGGAGTTAACTTCCGTGGAAGACCTGGACGTCTCTGTGAGATGGTTGCAGTTCCATCTTTCTTAAATTTTTGTACCACTTTTGCTACAGTATTCTGACTGATAAGTAAAGCTTTGCTGATCTTGTAGCCTTCACCTTTGTGGTGTAAAGAAATTATTTTCTTTGGGGAATTCTGAAGAGACAAGTTGAGCATCACTCTCCATCCAGCATCCAGTCACTAAAAGAGGTCATTGTTGAAGAATGGAAAAAGATTAATGTTGCAAAATGTCGCCAACTTGTTCATTCCATGCCTAGAAGACTTGGTGCTGTCATTAAAAATCATGGAGGCCATACAAAGTACTAGATGTAGTAGCTTTTGTTGTGGGGTGTACTCATTTTTGCACCACCCTAATTTGAGTAAAACTGAAAAAATGTGTAATCTAAGTTATATTATTAACCTTACTTTCACGTTATAAGTTAAACAGATGTTATATTAAACTTTGTCTTGTCAACATTTTGGAAATTGTTTGTGTTCATTGAGATATTGTTTAAAATGTTACTTTTCAAAGGGGGTGGACTCATTTACGCTCAGCACTGTATATATATCTTGTGTTTGTTTATGCTAGCATTCCAACATGGTGTGAAATATAAGCATTGGAGGACGGTGAAAGTAGAAATGTGTGACAAACACCAAAAAAAGATCATAACTTCTCTTACTCTGCTCTATTTGTCAGTTGGCTAGTCGTCTGTCAGTGAACAGGCTAATTACTTCACAAGTATTAGCAGCTGCGGTGTACAGAAACACAAGCAGCTAAAGTCTAAGAGGACACAGGGATGCTAAAAGCATGTGAACTCTCAGAAAATATTACAGACAACACAACAAACTTCATTGCTACTATCAAAGAAGTTCTAGTGTTTCTTCTAACAGCTGTTTGAGCTTGAATGCTAACACGTTTCATTTAGCACAGAGGCTTTTGTCTTCAGCAAGCTGCTCAATTAAGTTGAACTCCCACCACTAAAGCTGCCTCCAGGCTCTGATCTAAAGCTTGATAAGACCAGAATAAATCAATATGAGCATTGTAAAGGTTAAATGGTGTTACATTTACGCTTGGTGTAGCAACGGCGCGGATCCGCTGCATTTAACAGCATTTTATTCCACAGACACTTGGAACGCTTTGTATTTAGAGCAAAATTCAGTCCATTTTATAATTCCTCCAGACCTTGGTTTTAATGTTTCTAATCCAGCAAGTGTTCAGCAATCAATCTAAATCAAATATGCTTATATATATATATATATATATCAGACCTGTTTACTCCTACGATTTGTCCGTAGTTCCTACGATTTTTCAAAACAAAATACGGACTACGAATTCTTGTCCAAAAACTATGATTTATGGCTGAAATGTTGCCAAATGTTTCATCAGGCTTTCGTCTAAACGGGGGAACAGGGGTGCTGCGCCCTCTTACTCTCGGCGTACGCCCCCTTACCGACTCCGTGAAAACATCCCAGCAACACTACGTGACAATGTGTCTGATCATCAAATACGTTATAATTGCTCCAAAAATATTCCAATCATAGTAGATACACCGCCAGACGGTGCAAAAACAATCCGAATTGGTGTTTTCCAGACTGAGGCGCCATGTTGTTTAGTTGTTTACTTGTCACGGCTGCTCTCGCGAGATTTGACATGGGTTACATACAAGGTCAGCTGACTTGTAGAGCGAGATTTCTCGAGACTGAATGACCTTTCACCCACCGGTGCGGGAGCTTTTGACAGAAGTAGTTCGCGAGTTGTTTTTGTTGACACTTGGGCATTTAAAGATGTCATCCCGCGGCACGAAGTGGAAGAAAGCCAAAGACTGTCCGGGGCAGAAGAAGATTACTTCTTTCTTTTTCAATGTTGACAGACAATTTGTTACAATTTCCCTCTCAGATAGCCTCAGAATGTCCCATTGGAGCATTTTTCAAAGGCTTTGCACGGCGGGGGGGGGCAACCGGCACCATCTCCCCCCCCCCCCCCCGCTTCGCTCCCTCGCCATGGTGAGTGCCCTCATACTAAATTTTTCTAGAAAAACCCTGTTCATGACTTACTTTATAATCATATTTATTGTGGGAATCGAACATCGATCGTATCGTCATGGGCGCGGCCATGTTTAATCACGTTTAAGCCACGTTTACCATACGTTGCATTGTGGGAAGGTTCCATTGTTTCAACTTTGGTTTCTGAGCACACAATCATGGCGGCTGCGAAGCGAAAGGCATTATTGATAGTCCTGCAAAGAAATACCAGAAGTCGTCGCAAAAATATAAAGACTCCCATCACGATCTGTGGCCATGCCTTACATCATCTAAGAAAGGGAACATGTACGTTCATTGCAACGTTTGTAATGTAGATTTTTCTTGTGCGCACACGGGTCAGAATGACTGCAAGAGACACGTCGGTACAAAGCAACATACAGAGATACTGAAATAATGAAATGTATGAGGAGTCAACAAGTAGACCTTAGAGTCTAGGCTTGGTAATATGAGGATTATGGAGCAGATCTAGAATCTTACATGGGTTTGCTTTTTGGTTCTCACAGGCGCTTAACTTGACAGAAAAAATAAGACCAGTGCTAGATTTTAATTTTTAAAATTTTGTTCATGTAATCTATCACTTACTTTCAACTTGAATGAGTACTATTATCTAATAGGCTGCTTTCTACTTTTTGTCTTCGATACAATACATAGATTGGACCCCAGTAAAATTCCTACTGACAGCTTACCAAAACTACTGACAAGATACTGCAAGACTACTGACAGGGCAAATTTGGGGTAAACAGGTCTGAGATATATATATATATATATATATATATATATATATATATATATATATATATATATATATATATATATATAATATGTAAAAGGCCCTGTAATGTTCACACACACTTTCAAAAACAATTAAACCAATGACATAAGTGTAATTACTGGCACTAAATTACTGCCACTAATTACTAGCCTCTGTAAGCAAACAGCTTAGGATCTCTCTCTCACACACACACACACACACACACTTTGCTAGCAGTAAGTCTGGAATATTTGATTCAAAAACACGCCTCAGTTTAATTTAATGATTTTCTTTTACTTTGGGGCTTCTGCAAGGTTTAGGTTGAGGAGCAAATGGCAAATGTTACACTGGTGTGTGTGCGTGTGTGTGTGCGTGCTTATACTTGCTACATATTGATGATCAGAATATGGTTTTTGGGACATTTTTGGGAAATGAAGACATTTTGGTGGGTCCTCACTTTTTCACAGGGCTGTTTGAGGGTTGAGGCCTCGTTTTAGGTTTTGGGTTAGAATGAGGTTTAGGTTTGGGTTAAGGTAAGGGGCGGGGTTAGGGTAAGGGACAGGGTTATGGTAAGGGGCGGGGTAAAGGAATTAGTTATGAGGGTTAAGGTTAGGGTGAGGGCCTAAGGAATGTATTAAGTCAATGAGTCCCCACAATGATTGAAGTACAAGTGTGTGTGTGTGTGTGTGTGTGTGTGTGTGTGTGTGTGTGTGTGTGTGTGTGTGTGTGTGTGTGAGAGAGAGAGATAGATTGTTTTTTCCCATGTCTTGTCTCTTGAACTCTGACTTTCTCTTTTTTTTCATCTGATTCTGGCTCTCACTCTGATGCTCATCATTAACTCTCATCCTTTATATCATTTCTGTCTGTCTTTCTGTCTTACTCTGATTTTATTTCTCTCTCTCTCTCTCTCTGAAGCTGATCTACAGTATCTCCACCGTAAACCGTCTCTCATCCTTTCATCTCCTGAGCTGTGTTTCATTATTCTGTCTCGTCTCTTCTCCCTGCTGTCCCTCTCACTTGGCAGTTATTTACAGATTACCTTCTCTCTTTAAGCTCTTATCAAAACCTCGACTCCTTTATGAGGTTAAAGGTTAAAACCAGGGTGAGCGTTTCCTCCTATTCCCCCCTGAACAAGCCTTCATGAGCTCCCACTAAATGGTTCAAACTGAGACCAAAAAGAACCTAAAAAGGATTTTCACCCACATGTGGCTGACTGACTCAAACTGACCAGACACAGTGCATTAAAATCTAATTTCCTGTATACAACACAGACAATGTTCAGTAGTCAACATCTTGATGCTCAGAGTTATAAGAATAAAACTGTTATTTCACAACAGACCTGCATCTCCATCAGTGTTGTTCATACTGATCAAAAGAGAGAGAGAGAAATATTTGAAAATGTACATATGGAAACAGGTGGAAATTACCGTAAAACTTTAAGACATGGTCTGGGGAAAATGGGGCAGGACACTACACAAGTCATAAGTAAAGCAATAGGGATAAAATGTAAAGATTTTGGACAATCAATATGCTGTGTCCAGTTTATTACGCAAAGATTGAGTTAAAGTTTAATATCAACAACGTGCAAGATTCAGATTGGCCCTCATTTTATTTTCCTCTTCCTTCCTAAACCTACTGCACATTATTATCTTTCACATTATTATTATTATTATTATTATTATTATTATTAACACAAGTTGGCCTAGTGGTTAGCGTGTCCGCCTCTTGATTGCGAGTTCTACTCACGGTCAGGTCATACCAAAGACCATCATAAAAATGGTACCTACTGCCGTCTGGCAAGGCACACTGCAATACAGATGTGAGTGGGGAGTCAAACTCTCGCGGTTACCAGAGGACTAGCCCCCCACTGTAACCCTAGTTAGGTAATAGGCGAGAGGCCGAGGGCTACGGAAACGGGGATCGGTGCCACCCTATGTGCCACATGGCATGGGAAGGACTATTATTATTATCTCATCTGGCCGACAGGTGATGAGTTTATGCCATAATGTGTTGTCCGTCTGGTATTGTCCATATTTCACGAAAATCACTTTTTCTCTCTCAATTCTTCACCAATTTTGATTCTTTTTGGCAGGAAGGTAGGTCTGCCTGGGGTACATATAGCTTCCACCCAAATTTGCATAATTGCAATTCATAATGAAGATATGGTGTAATTAATCAATCCCTAACGAGCAGTTTCCACACAAATCGCTTCTTCTCTCTCAATTCCTTGCCGTTTTGGATTCTTTCTGGCATGAAGGTAGGGGTACCTAGGGTGCATAGAACTTCTACCCAAATTTGCTTAATTACAATTATTAATTAAGTTATGGACTAATTAAGCCTTAATGAGCAGTTCAAGAAAAATCACTTCTTGGTCAGTTCCTCACCGTTTTGGATTCTTTCTGGTAAATAGGTCAGTATTCCTAGGGTGGATATCACTTCTATATATAGCTTGTATATAGTGTATATAGCTTGTAACATTTATCACGCAAGGAAGGTGGCCCACTTTAGATCGTTCCTTCTGGACTAGATGGGGCCGGAGTGAGCTACGCCATCATTGATGGTTTTGTTATTATTATTATTATTATTATTATTATTATTATTATTATTATTTGTTGTTGTTGTATGGGTAACTTATGTTTGACAGAAATTTTTTTTAAACAAGAGCACTTGTTCCTGACTCACGCTTCCTGAAATTGTCTGTAATAAAAGAGATGATGACAGACATGTTGTCACTTTACGCTTTCTTCCTTGTCCTGACACGCTGATGTAATTGAGACAGAACTGAACAGATATAATTACAGTGAAAGTTAATTACTACCTGCAGTGATGCTCAAACATCGGCTAATTAACACATCGGCTTTGAAGCTGATAAACTGTCACAGTGGTATGGAGTGTCTTCACTGAAAACAAACAGTCTGATGATGACTGAGTTTATTTTGGACATATGTGCAACTAAGTCATAGGAACTGGACTTTTCTAGTGTTTCTGTGCACATCAGTGGCAGTTCATATTAAATTAACATTACCACCACTACAACCACCACCACCACCACCAACAACAACAACAACAACAATAACAATTCTTCTGAGGTTCCATCTTTCATATGGACTGTGATTAAAAGTTGGGTTTCTGCCAGGAAACACACAAATTTAACTGAACTTGACTAATTCTGCCAAGAAGAGTGGTCAAATCTCCAACCAGAACTCTCCAGATGCTTGCTGATGGCAATCAAAAGTGTCTTCATCAAGGTGAAACTTGCTAAGGAACATTTAACCAAATACTGTATTCGGTGTGCTGTATGTATAATTCTGTCCCTGTTTTGATTCCAGGAAATGCAAAATAAATTAAAACTTGTGCAACAAATTCTTGTGTTTTTCTATTAAAGATGTATGATGTACAATCTTTCTGACACTGAAAAAGAGCAGTTCAAAGAAATCACTGAAAGCCCAGTATTGCCATGAGATACATGTCCATATCTGTAAACTTCTGACTCAACTGCAGTAAATACACTGTCAGGAATAGGGCTACAAACAGTCAGAGTCCATTTCTGTCCCCCAAGGTACAGTCGACATTAATGTACCCCCTAGGGCTCATTATTGGACCTCAAGGTCATCGGCGTCGCCAGGGGTATTTTACTGGGGCACGTGCCCCAGTATAGATCTGTAGTGCCCCAGTAAAAAAAATCCAGTGACGAAACGCTCTGAATTTTAAACTTGGGAATAGCTGCAATTTAATTAATTCATAACGTGGGGTAGGCTAACCGATGCGCGAAGAAGACCATCTACAATGCTTTTACATTGGTAGTTTTGGCTGGCCTCGCGCACACTAAGCAATGTGAAAAAAGTGTGCGCGTGACATGAGTAACATCTTGGTTGCTATGGGGACCGCAGACTCCAGCAGCCCTCAGATGCAATGAAATTCAGAGCAGGGGAAACCATCTCTCCGTGTTTTTCAACTGTTTACAGGTTAGTAGACAGTAATTCCACTGTCATTTTTGTAACGCTGTAGAATTAATATGTGTTGGGACATTGTTTTCGTGTTGTCTTGATTTTTTGTTTGAAACGAAGGGATATTGAAAAGTTTGCATTCATTCCGTCGTCTGCAACGTGGCAAGCCGCGAGCCCTCAGTTTGCGTGTTGCCAGATCGCGTTGATAGTTTTGTGATGGACTGTGTGAAGATAGCCACCTAACGTAATGACACACAACTGTTGTTTTGGAGGCTACGTCCAGTTGAGTATTGTAATTGAATTATTGAACCGAATTTCAATTGCACATGCACGCGCTCTGCGCACACACACACGCGCGCGCGCACAGACACACACGCGCGCGCGCACACACACACACACACAGTAGGCCTAGCGCTTGGAGAGGCGTTTTGGACTGCCATTCTGAGCAAGCCTCCACCCTACTTGTGTAGGCTACTGGCAGGTGTTTATTAGTCAAAAACACGCTGGTCATGCCAGTTGAAGTCTATCAATGCCATGATAGAACATTTTCCTGCTGTGCTTCAGTGCCTCTCCAGCATCAACAACCCTACGGCTGTAGGTCTCCATGTCAAACTTGCTAGGTTTTCCACTGTGTACCTGTTGATGATGTTTAAGACGTTGTTGTCGGTGACTGAAAACCTACATAAGTTTTTGCAAAGTGAAACGGTAGACATGGCAAAAGCTGAAGAATACAAGTGTGCTGTGTGTGACACTTTAAAAGACATGCGCACAGAGGAAAAGGCTGCTGAGGTATATGACGCCGCAAAGGCCTTCTGTGAAGCCAACCAAGTCCCAGTGACGTGTGCTGTGCCTAGACAGAGGCAGAAACAGAAGCGCATGGATGACTATGTTGTGGAGTCCAGTTGTGGGGCACTGAGTGACCTAGGCAATGCAGAGAAGCTGAGAGAATCCTTGTATATACCTTGCCTTGACAGGATGGTTGTTGAAATGGAGCAGCGTTTTTCTTCTCTCAACAGCAAGGTGCTAAAAGGTGTTATGGCTTGTAATCCAGGATCAAAAAACTTCCTCTGTGAGGAAGACCTCAGAGGTCTGGCAGAGCATTACAATGTTGATGTTAATCATGAGGAAGTGTTAGTGGCTAAAAATTATCTGTCCAGAAAGCAGGAAAACCTTCCAATTAAAGACATGCAATGTCTTTTAGGCTTGTTGGATCATGTCATGTTTCCAACATTGACACAGGTCATTCAGATATCCCTGACCATTCCAGTGTCCAGCTGCTCATGTGAACGAACTTTCAGTGTGCTTAGACGCCTCCACACTTGGCTAAGAAGCACAATGGGGCAAGAAAGACTTCATAATCTAGCCATCTTGACAGTTGAGAGAGAGGAACTCTCTAAGTTGAACCACTGTCAAGTGATTGACTGCTTTGCCAAAATGAAGCCAAGGCGTTACCGATTAAAAATGATTGTTTTGCTTGCCAACTGAGGCCCAACTTTATCTGTGTTTTTGTACTACAACTACACACACACACACACACACACACACACACACACACACACACACACACACAGTGGTGCTTTTAGAGGCTTTTGGATTGTGTTTAGAGATGTTCAATGCTGAAAATGCGTGTGCTTACAAAGATATGTTTGGTGATTTAAAAGGTATCAAGTGTGAATACTGTTGGCCATTAAGTACTCTTGGTTGAGTTTAAAAACTCGGCGGTGTTGTATTGTATGTTAATATGTTCTTTTACAATATTACCAACAGTATAAGTATTACATTGCTATTATCACAAATGTTGCAAATATTCATACTGTTATTATTAAATGATTGACCTGGATTCAGTGTCCTCGTAATCATTTTGAGTTTTACAGCTCTAGTGACTAGTTTTAAGCAGGCCGTTTCTAAATATAAATATCAATATATAAATATATATTACATAAAATATAATATATATGACATAAAATGTAATATATATTATATAAAAAATATAAATATAAATATAAATATAGTGCAAAATTTTTAGCTCGCGCGCTTCGCGCGCTCGCATACATTTCCTGTGCCCCTTTTGTGCCCCAGTATGGTCTTGGGTCTAGTGACGCCCCTGCTCAAGGTAACTATGTGTACCTTTTTAGAGCCAAAAACATACAGATATGTTCCCAATCAGTATGTAAAGAGTACAAATAAATACCTTAGAGGGTACTGATCCAGTGACAAGCTGGTGTACCAATAAAGGTACAATAATGTAGTTTATTTTCTGAGAGTGTAAATAAATCGTACCATATAACAAAAGACGGGCAGACAGATGGCTAGACAGGAATACAGACAGATTAATGGATGACAGACAGATGGACAGATAGAAGGACAGAGAGACAGACTGATGGATGGAAGCCTAGACATATGGACAGACAGACAGACAGACACACAGATAGACAGGCACATAGACAGACAGATAGGCAGACAAACACACAGACAGAGACAGACAAACACAGACAGACAGACAGACAGATAGGCAGACAAACAGACAGACAGATAAACAGACAGACAAACACACAGACAGATAGATAGACAAAAACACACAGACAGACATACAGACAGAGAGACACATAGACAGACAGACAGACAGACAGACACAAACAGACAGACGGACACATAAACTGGCAGACAGACAGACAAACAGACAGACAAACACACAGACAGATATAAATAGACAAACATAGATGGACAGACAGAGAGACACATTAACAGACAGAAATATAAACAGACAGACAGAGAGATCAATCTATGGATTAGTTAAGAATATCTTCAAGGTCATAAGACAGTCATAACTGTCGTGACTCCCATTACCTAAACATCATACCAAAGCTTCCTGACCTTTGACCCCCGTGCATCTGACGGGAGAGATGAAAGGCGCAGCTGAGGCAGTGTGAGATGCCAGTGTGTATAGCGGATGGTAATTATGGACTTTTTCCCTTTGATAAACACACAGACAGACAAACAGACAGAGAAACATACAGACAGATAAACAGACAGACATAGACAGACAGAAATATAAACAGACAGACAGAGAGATCAATCCATGGATTAGTTAAGAATATCTTCAAGGTCATAAGACAGTCATAACTGTCGTGACTCCCATTACCTAAACATCATACCAAAAGCTTCCTGACCTTTGACCCCTGTACGTCTGATGGGAGAAATGAGAGGTGCGGCTGAGGCAGTGTGAGATGCCAGTGTGTATAGCGGATGGTAATTATGGACTTTTTCCCTTTGATAATCTGGCTTGCTGTCCCACAGGGAGCTAATTAAACAGCAGGGGCATTCATTAAGTGCGCACCTGTCTAACGAAGATAATGAAGTGCACAAAGTTCACCAGAGCTGAAAATGTCACCGACGTTTCCGTTCAGCTCCCAACACCTCAGACCCTCACAAGAGCCCAGATTCATCAGCAATCCTTATTGTTTATCACACACTTCATCAGTTTCTCTCCTGCGTCCATCAGGTGCTGCAGTCGGTTTCGCTATTTATCCTATTTACCCATCTGCTGATGTGGGGGCTGAGTGGGAGCACACTGGGGGTAGATTTATTTACTCAGTTCTGTGCTGTTTACGTTACCAGATCCTCCACTCGGTCTGACACGCGTGTGAAAGACACACGATAACGGTGAGAAAAAAAGAGAGGCCGGTGAGAGAATGACTACTTATAGCTATGATAATGTATGGAAACATCCCATAACATTAAATGTAATTATACAGGGATAAAAAGTATGACATCATGAACATTAATACAGTGGAGGAAATAATTATTTGATCCCTTGCTGATTTTGTAAGTTTGCCCACTGGCAAAGATATGAACAGTCTATAGTTTTAAGGGTAGGTTTATTTTAACAGTGAGAGAGAGAATATCAAAAAGAAAATCCAGAAAATCACATTTTATAAAATATATAAATTGATTTGCATTTCGTTGAGTGAAATAAGTATTTGATCCCCTACCAACCATTAAGAGTTCTGGCTCCCATAGACCAGTTAGACACTCCTAATCAACTCGTTACCTGCATTAAAGACAGCTGTCTTAAATTGACACCTGTATAAAAGACACCAGTCCACAGAATCAATCAATCAATCAATCAATCAATCAATCAATCAATCAATCAATCAATCAATCAATCAATCAATCAATCAATCAGACTCCAATCTCTCCAACATGGGCAAGCCCAAAGAGCTGTCTAAGGATGTCAGGGACAAGATTGTAGAGCTTCACAAGGCTGGACTGGGCTACAAAACCATAAGCAAGAAGCTGGGTGAGAAGGAGACAACTGTTGGCGCAATAGTTCGAAAATGGAAGAAATACAAAATGACCATCAATCGACCTTGGTCTGGGGCCCCACGCAAGATCTCACCTTGTGGGGTATCAAGGATCACGAGAAAGGTGAGAAATCAGCCTAGAACTACACGGGAGGAGCTTGTGAATGATCTTAAGGCAGCTGGGACCACAGTCACCAAGAAAACCATTGGTAACACATTATGCCATAATGGATTAAAATCCTGCAGTGCCCGCAAGGTCCCCCTGCTCAAGAAGGCACATGTGCAGGCACAAGTTTGCCAATGAACACCTGAATGATTCTGAGAGTGATTGGGAGAAGGTGCTGTGGTCAGATGAGACCAAAATCAAGCTCTTTGGCATTAACTCAACTCACCGTGTTTGGAGGAAGAAAAATGCTGACTACGACCCAAAGAACGCCATCCCCACTGTCAAGCATGGAGGTGGAAACATTATGCTTTGGGGGTGTTTCTCTACTAAGGGCACAGGACTACTTCACCGCATCAACAGAAGAATGGATGCGGTCATGTACCGTAAAATCCTGAGTGACAACCTCCTTCCCTCTGACAGGACACTGAAAATGGGTTGTGGATGGGTCTTCCAGCACGACAATGACCATACAGCCAAGGCAACAAAGGAGTGGCTCAAGAAGAAGCACATTAAGGTCATGGAGTGGCCTAGCCAGTCTCCGGACCTTAATCCCATAGAAAACCTATGGAGGGAGCTGAAGCTCCGAGTTGCGAAGTGACAGCCTCAAAACCTTGATGATCTAGAGATGATCTGCAAAGAGGAGTGGACCAAAAGTCCTCCTGACATGTGCGCAAACCTGGTCATCAACTACAAGAAACATCTGACCGCTGTGCTTGCCAACAAGGGTTTTGCCACCAAATACTAAATCTTGTTTGCTAGAGGGTTCAAATACTTATTTCACTCAAAGAAATGCAAATCAGTTTATATCTTTTATATGAAGTTATTTTCTGGATTTTCTTTTTGATGTTTTGTCTCTCCCAGTTAAAATAAACCTACCATTAAAATTATAGAATGTTCATTTCTTTGTCAGTGGACAAACTTACAAAATCAGCAAGGGATCAAATAATTATTTCCTCCACTGTATGGTTACAGAGATGGAGACAGAGATGTTTGTTTAACGTTTATGGAAGGAGTTTCCAGTGTCAGCTGTCATGTAAAGGTTTCAGCTTCAGGACAGATGAGTTTGCTCTTTTTTTTTTTGCAGTTTCTCTAGAACATGACAAGCTGTGTTTTTGTCTTATTAACACTAGCTGTAATGCAAGCGATATCCAAAGCTAACGCGTTTTGCAGACATTCCACAGCACTGATATTAATAAAGAAATGTTGCTAGCATCGGGAAATTGCTGGGCATCAGAGATATAATACTTACACCAAACACCAATAACAGCGCTCAGCTGTCACTGATGATTTTCCTAGAACAGCACTCCTCATCCTCGGTCTTCTTCCTTACTTATCAGCTTCATTTATTCCAGATGCGAAGACAGACTGTTGTAAATTTTACGTGAAAGAAAGAGATGAGAAAGTTTTCCCAGCATGACAATTTGACATTAATTTGTTTAAAGAAGATTTTAGATGTTACGAATTTTTCAACATTATATATCATGGATTGCATTAAAGAGTGGTGCATATGCTATTACAATAACAAGCGGCTGTTGGTTTATTGTTTTTTTTTTCTATGATTTGTTAATTTGACAGCAGACATGTTCAGGAAACGGTGATACTGTTTATAGCTGATATCCTTGTCTCATTCTGTCCATGAGCCAGTTTTATAGTGACACGTAAACTCATATAATCTTGTCGTTAAATAAATCCTGATTAATTGGCTCTACTCTCACACACATGATGAAGGTAAAGACACAGAAGCCGACACATTTGTGTGTTCTCGGTAAGCGTTAAAGGTTAAAGTGTGACACCATTGCTCGTCCTCAGCGATTAACCTCTGAATGCCAATCTCCCAGACAGCAAAGCGGCCATGTTTGCGATGATTAGCAGGCAACCCCTCGAGGCTTTCATTAATGAGGCTACACCCCGAGCAAGCAATTCATAACAAATTTTAATGTGGCGTCTGAATTAATTAAGCTCACAGTCAGAGACGCAGGAGGCTCCCTCGTCTGCGTATGACCTAGTGAGAAGTGCGCTAATCATTCTTTTCAGGTTTAGCGCTTACACGTGTAATTAACTCCCATTAATAGCCAGATAAATGGAGCACTTTTCAAAAGGAAGGTGATGTCTCAATAAAGGCAGCGGAACTTCACTCCTACATCAGCTCACAAGAAGGGTTTATTTATTTTTCATTTTTTTTAATGTAATCAATTACCAAGTGCTAATGCTAATCAAACACCATTCCACCATTTTTCACTCATATAAATGTAAATAATGTGTGAAGGCACTGGGAATGATGTATAAGCCATTACATTAAGAAATGTACCCAGTGAGTATCAGGTGTGAAACGATGTTAATTTATGTAGTGTGTGAGGAGTGTGTATGTGGTAGCATTTGATTTTAATATTAACTCAGTGATGAGTGAACAGATCGATTTCAGTCTCATACGAGGATTTCTTGATCAACCAGAATAGATCTTTGTCTGTTTCAAATGAACAAATTAAGTCTTGGAGGAAAAAAAATTAATTTCATTATAACTGATCAAATTAAAAAGAAATTTCTGGACCTGATGAACCACACAGCACTTTACACATGTGAATCTTTACACATGGCTCATTTTTCACATGATTCTTTAGAAATGACTCATTTATTTACATATGAATCTTTAAAAATGGCTCATTTTTCACATGATTCTTTAAGAATGACTCGTTTATTTACATGTGATTCTTTACACATGACTCATTTTTCACGTGATTCTTTAGAAATGACTCGTTTATTTACATGTGATTCTTTACACATGACTCATTTTTCACGTGATTCTTTAGAAATGACTCATTTATTTACATGTGAATCTTTACAAATGGCTCATTTTTCACATGATTCTTTAGAAATGACTCGTTTATTTACATGTGATTCTTTACACATGACTTATTTTTCACATGTGATTCTTTAGAAATGACTCGTTTATTTACATGTGAATCTTTACACATGACTCATTTTTCACAATTCTTTAGAAATGACTCGTTTATTTACATGTGATTCTTTAGACATGACTTGTTTATTACACATGATTTTTGCACGACTGATTTATTTTCACATACAATTCTTTCAAAGTGATTCCTTTATTTACATGTGAATCTTTGCACATGACTCATTTATTTTCACATGCGATCCTTTACACATTTTCACTTGTTTCTTTAGAAATTATTCATTTATTTACATGTGATTATTTATACATCACTCATTTATTTACACGTGATTCTTTACAAATCATGTGTAAATAAATGAGTGATGTATAAAGAAACAAGTGAAAATATATAAAGGATCGCATGTGAAAATAAATGAGTCATGTGCAAAGATTCACATGTAAATAATGAATCATTTCTAAATAATCGTATGTGAAAATAAATCAGTATAAATACATGTAAATGATTAAATATGTAATCATCTTTAAAGAAAATATGTAATCATTTAATTTAAAAATGATTACATATTTACTTCCATGTGATTTTATCAGACAATTCATTTATTTTCACATGTAATTATTTCTCCACAAGATCCATTTATTTTCATGTGATTCTTTAGAAATGATTCATTTATTTTTACTTTCATTCTTTACACAAATTACTCATATTTATTTTCACATGTAATTATTTCTTCACAAGATTCATTTATTTTCATGTGCGATTCTTGAGAAATTATTAATTTATTTTCACCTGTGATTCTTTACACAAATGACTCATTTAATTTCACATATATTTTTATACATGATTAATTTATTTCCACATGTGATGTTTTGCACACAACTCATTTACTTTCACATGTGATTATTTTCACATGATCAAGGTACTTTCACGTATGCTTTCACAAATGTCATTTACTTTCATGTGATTCGTTTGACAATTTGTTTATTTTCAAATGTGATTTTTAATGAATCATTTATTTTAAGATGTGACAAAAAACACTTGCTTATTTTCAACAAATAATTAGTTTACTTTCACATGTGATTTTTTAAAATGAGTCATTGCTTTTTACATGTGCTTTCTCACATGATTCATTTATTTTCATGATACTTATTACACATTTATTTTCACTTGTGATCATTACAGATGATTGATTTACTTTCCCATGTGATTTTTGCATATTCATTTATTTTCAAATCTTACTTTTTCACATGGAGAGCATTCATTTGTATTTACTTCTTTCTATGCGATTTCATGATCTAGTTTATTTTCACATGTTGACTTCTTATCATGTGGTAACTTTTCATATGTGGTTTCATTTTTCAGATGTTATTTTCTCACACTCATAATTGAAAGCCTTATTTCCAAAACCCGCTAAGTCCAGTTAAAACCAAAACAAAATACTAAAGCATTAAATGTACCAAAAATCTTGTTGCCCGTCATAATAAATGAGAGTTACAATGAAAACCACTTAAGTCCAACATTAGGAATTTTATGTAAAATTTATTCTGTTTTCAAAATTTGCGAAGTCCCAGCAGCTGTCAGGTTCATAACTTGCTAAGTCCTTCAGCCACAGTACCAGGACTGCTTTCTCACAGGGTCTTCTGCCTTTTCAATGAGTCTTTATGCAATATTGAGTATGGAAATTAAAATACTTAATTCTTAGACACTTAGAATAGAGTAGAATAGAATAGAATAGAATAGAATAGAATGCCTTTATTGTCACTATACACATGTACAATGAGATTAAAGCATCTCCAATAACAGTGCAAACAGTGTGGAGAGAGAGAGCGAGAGAGAGAGAGGAAGGGAAAAAAGGGGGGGGGGGGGTGTTGGGGGGTAAGGTGCACAGTCCTGAGGTGTATGTGTTGTGTTACACATTATGGAGTGAGGTATTGCTCATTGCACATTATAAAGTATTGCACAGAGAGAGTCACATTATAAAGTATTGCACATTATAAATTATTGCACGAGAGGGTCACATTATAAAATAAAATATTACACATTATGAAGTTATGCAAGGTAAGGTAAGGTGCACAGTCCTGAGGTGTATGTGTTGTGTGTAAGGTACACAGTCCTGAGGTGTATGTGCTGTGTGTAAGGTGCACAGTCCTGAGGTGTATGTGCTGTGTGTAAGGTGCACAGTCCTGAGGTGTATGTGCTGTGTGTAAGGTGCACAGTCCTGAGGTGTATGTGCTGTGTGTAAGGTGCACAGTCCTGAGGTGTATGTGTTGTGTGTAAGGTGCACAGTCCTGAGGTGTATGTGCTGTGTGTAAGGTGCACAGTCCTGAGGTGTATGTGCTGTGTGTAAGGTGCACAGTCCTGAGGTGTATGTGTTGTGTGTAAGGTGCACAGTCCTGAGGTGTATGTGCTGTGTGTAAGGTGCACAGTCCTGAGGTGTATGTGCTGTGTGTAAGGTGCACAGTCCTGAGGTGTATGTGTTGTGTGTAAGGTGCACAGTCCTGAGGTGTATGTGCTGTGTGTAAGGTGCACAGTCCTGAGGTGTACGGTATGTGTTGTGTGTAAGGTGCACGGTCCTGAGGTGAATGTGTTGCGTTTCACATTATGGAGTGAGGTAATGTGTCCTACATAACATCGTTTTTGCAGCTTTATTATTCTTAGCATTAATTAAGTCAATTTGATAATAAATGTTAATTTACTGACTAACAGACCATAAGTCATCTTAGATTCCTAGAATCTGGTGCCTGGGACACTGATGCAGTGATATTCGGTGATACTGGCCGGCACTGCACTGTTCCCAATATTAAGGAGAATTTCAAAGAAATTATGCATGGGCTTTACTTTGAGCAAACATATTTGAACACTATATAACATTTTATTGCTCATATCTCATTTTACTTACACTCACCGGCCACTTTAATAGGAACTTGTTCTTGATTCTAAGATCCCTGTTCTTGGCTGCAGGAGTGGAACCCAATGTGCTCATCTGTTTTCTGTTGCATGCTGAGATGTTTTTCAGCTCACCGCAGTTGTAAGGAGTTGCTGTGAATTGTTATATCCTTCCTGGCAAAAAAAGCTCGAACCAGTCGGGACATTTTCCTCTGACCTCTCTTATCAACAAGGCGTTTGTTTACTTTCCACCCACAGAACTGTCCCTCCCTCACTCGATGTTTTTAGTTTTTCACACCATTCTGTGTAAACTCTAGAGACTGCTGTGTGTGAAAATCCCAGGAGATCAGCAGTTTCTGAAATACTCAAACCAGTCCATCTAGTGCCAACCAACCCCCATACCACAGTGAAAGAAAGTCACACTTTGAAATCACAAGTTTTCCCATTCTGATGTTTGAACACTGTGAACGTTAACTGAAGCTCTTGATTTGTATCTGCATGATTTGATGCATCAAGGGATCAGCTGATTAGAGAACCGCATAAGGTGGCACGGTGGTGTAGTGGTTAGCACTGTCACCTCACAACAAGAAGGTTCTGGGTTCGAGCCCATTGGCCGGCGAGGGCCTTTCTGTGTGGAGTTTGCATGTTCTCCCCATGTCCTCCGGTTTCCTCTGGGTGCTCCGGTTTCCCCCACAGTCCAAAGACATGCAGGTTAGGCTAATTGGTGGCTCTAAATTGACCGTCGGTGTGAATGTGAGTGTGAATGGTTGTTTGTCTCTGTGTGTCAGCCCTGTGATGATCTGATGACTTGTCCAGGGTGTAACCCACCTCTCACCCATAGTCAGCTGGGATAGGCTCCACCTTGCCCGTGACCCTGTACAGGATAAGCAGTTACAAATAATGGATGGATGGATAACCGCATAAAATAGCAGGTGGATGGGTGTTCCTAATAAAGTGGCCGGTGAGTTTTATTGAAACTAAACGATTAAGAAGAAATTGTGATATTTCTCTGATTGTGCTACTAAATGAACCCTTCAGTTCTTTGTCACATGTAATCACATTTTTTTTCATGATGTCTGGTGTTGATTTGCGTTCACATGTTCAGGACACGACATGGAGAAATAGACCCTCATATACATTATTCATATAATGATGATCATATATGAAATGTATGTGATTTTTCCATTCGAGAAGGATTTGTTTGGGGTTTTTTTCATTGCATACTATTGTATATAGAAAGTCCAATTCCAAGATTTTTGAAACTCCATGTTGACTGATATTGAAGGCGAGCTGCACTGCACTGTTTGTGTTTGAGAGAAAGAGAGGTACGAGAGCTAGCGAGTGTGGAGTAAAAGTAACCGTGAACATGTGTATGTGTGTGACTTTCTTTGCACCCCTGGCACTTGCTCTTTCCCTTTCCATCAGCTACTATTTTCAGGGGGCGTGCAGTAATTTCATGGCTCGTTGAGAGCGAGCAAAACCTCACTGTTCACTTCCACTTCGCCCGAAGCCTTTTAATGAAGTTATTAATCCAGCAAACAGAAAACTCTCTCCTCTCTGTAATGCCGAGGTGCATAATTCACGCAGTTTGTCTGCAGTCGTGCCACAACAAACCGTGTAATGACAAATTTATTGCTGTTTTTTTTTTTAAATCAAAAACTTTAGCAAGTGTGACCTGTAAAGCAGAGGCAGAATCTAGTGTCTAGTTTCTCACAACACTTCTGCTTCCTTTGGAATTGCTGTACAATCAGTGAAAAGGCAGATGAGGGTAGATTACAGATGTAAGCATCGGGAAGCTTGGACAACTGATTAGACACCACACTTGAGTTGCTGATTCTTGTCAGTATTGTATTTGACCTGGACTCGGGTTTCCATAATATTCAAGCAATGATTAAAGGGTCCAAGCATTTCAGTGACAGACTCAGTGGCTGTCGGAATGCTTGAGTTCGGCTCCACTGTGCTATTAATGCTTATAATATCCTATATATTTTTTTCTTTTCATGTTTTCATGAAGTGCCTGAACCAGAATATTCAAATTTCTCCCAGATTAAAAGAATCAGCAACAAAAATTATAATTTAATGTCAGTCAGCTCAAATGTTTTGATTCTTCTAATCCAGCACTCAGGGTGTAAGATTTGGGAATTTTACCCAAATTTTGTTTTTGCATTTTTTCCTAACTGACTGAAATTTTTTATATATTTTCCCATTTTAGCAACAAAAATGAGGAAAATGTGATGTTTTATTCTAGAGACTATTTTCATTTTTTTTAAATTGAATATTGGTGTCCAAAACTGGTGTAATCAGAGCACAAACATCAAACAGTGGAAGTATGGCCAAACACCCCCCCTCCCCCCCCCCCCCCCCAAAAAAAAAAAAAAAACCAATAACACCACCAACAACAACAACAGCAACACCTACATCAACACCACTAATAACACCATCAACAGCAACACCTACATCAACACCACCGACAACACCATCACCACCAACAGCAACACCTACATCAAAAACAACAACAGCAACTTCTACATCACCACCAACAACAGCAACAACACCAACACCTACATCAGCACCACCACCAACACCATCACCAACAACACCAACAGCAACATCTACATCAATACCACCAACAATACTACCAACACCTACATCAACACCACCAACAACAGCAACACCTACATCACCACCACCAACACCACCAACAATACTTACATCAACACCACGAACACTACCAACTACACCACCAACAACAACACCTACACTACCATCATCATCATCATCAACAACAACAACAACAACATGTATGTTTACTATGCACATGAATGCATTTAATAATAATAATAATAATAATAATATCATCACATTATCTCTAGCCGCTTTATCCTTCTACAGGGTCGCAGGCAAGCTGGAGCCTATCCCAGCTGACTACGGGCGAAAGGCGGGGTACACCCTGGACAAGTCGCCAGGTCATCACAGGGCTGACACATAGACACAGACAACCATTCACACTCACATTCACACCTACGGTCAATTTAGAGTCACCAGTTAACCTAACCTGCATGTCTTTGGACTGTGGGGGAAACTGGAGCACCCGGAGGAAACCCACGCGGACACGGGGAGAACATGCAAACTCCGCACAGAAAGGCCCTCGCCGGCCCCGGGGCTCGAACCCAGGACCTTCTTGCTGTGAGGCGACAGCGCTAACCACTACACCACCGTGCCGCCCATAATAATAATAATAATAATAATAATAATACATTATGTTCAGGTGGTAACTTTTAGACTGAGGTTAAACTCAGTTTATGTTTTGTTTTTATAAAATAAAGATATGTTTAATCATAGAATAATTTAAATCATAACCCACCAACATAAAACATTATATTACAGTCGGTCATCTCACAGGAAACATGAATATTTATAAATGGCAAAATGTAAACATCTGAGTGGTTGAGACTGAAGCCCTTGACAAAGATTCTGTGTAAGTTCTTATGCAGGTCTGAACATTAAAATCACAATGAGAGATTAAAGTTGTCACATGATTATGGAGCTCATTTTTTGCACGAGTTTTTTTTTCTTTTCATTTTATAGCAAGAAGGTGTCTGAGATCATATTTTGCCAATTTATTTTTATCAAAGGAACTAAAAATGAACTTCAAATACATCCCCTGTCATCCCTGAGGCAAAAACGCCTGGAAAAAAAATAGTATTACATGCAACTCATCACATCCCATTTCATGCCATAATTGCATCAGATATTTTTTCGAGGGTCTTCATGAACGGGAGAAGGTGACGTTGGAAAGGTGCTGAGCCTCGAACATGAGCGCAGCATCGTGTAACTGAATGAATCTGTTTTAATTTAATCTTTACCTCACTACTCAAATCAGTTTGCTCAGACAGACAGAGGAAATTTAGTATTCAGTATTGTACAATAATTTGAATATTTTCTTATTAGCAAGGTTTTGTACTCACTCAGTATAAGTTAAACTCTGACTTACAGCAGCTATGTGTAAAATTCTGCAGTTAAAGGTCTCATTGCATCGTTTTTTCATTAATTGTGCGGTGGTCTCTAGTATGAATGAATGCCCTGTGAGCCGGTTTTGGTGAAAAAAAATGCTGTGGTTCTCCTGTTTCAGGCTGTTCTAGTTTGGTGGAAGAGTGGGTGGTGGGAGAATGACAGGATTTCAGCTCTTACTCATTAATATTCATGACATGTAAACATGTTACCTCTGATTGGCTAACAGCAATCAGTAAAGGTGTTACCTCTGATTAGCTAACAGCACTGTGACGCTACCTCCAGTGGGTCAGAACAAGTAGATGTGGGTGTCTTTGTAAAAACTGTTTTGATTGGCTATTATGGTCTCGACATCGATGTTTTGACCAATAACAATGTAGATAACACGAATTTTACATCACATTCAACAAGATTTAAACGAGACTAAAGATGGCGACTTACAAATAATGTGTAAACATCGTTGGCATTAATAAAGTTTGAACAGCATGAAGGAACATACCCCAACCCCCCGAAATTAATAAAAAAAATTCTCAACGGATTTGGCATAATATAAAAAGGTCGTTTTTTACTCAGAAAAAGCGGAAATCCGCCGAAAAGCAGAAAACTCTCAGCCCTGCCTAGCTTGTGACCATGTCATGCATGCTAACGTGGAGAATATGAACATGCTATTTTGTAACAAAAACCTTCAAACAAAAAGTTCATGTTTTACTGACAGCTTGTGAGCTGGTGGTCGATCGTCTTGACTACAGATGCAAGTATTAAAAACAACCTCGAAGCAAAACCACTACTGAAGGCACCAAAGTTTGAAAAGTCACTGTGGTTGAAATGATCAGAACACAGTACTAATGCTGCATTATACTTCGCTGGTGGTGTTCCAAAGATAAATTCCAACCATTTCTTCTTCACCTCTTCTATCTTGCAACGTTGCTCTGCTTAGGTTTCGTTTTTATCGGCGGCTCCAGCCCGACTTTGGACACTCGTAACTCGGGCAGGGGAGGTCCCAGCCTCCCCAAACTTGGCAGCCAGAGACCTCTGCCCTCTCCCCAATGAACCAGCACTGCCAGGGCAGGCTAGCCCCGCGCCTCAGGAAGTAATTCGCCCCGAGGCGAGCTGCGGCGCTCGGCTTAGGTTTCGTTTCTGTCGGTGACTCCAGCCCGACTTTGAATGCTCATAACTCGCGCAGGGGAGGTCCCAGCCTCCCCAAACCTGCAATGTTGATGTATTACTGCCACAAATAACACAGGCACGAACTTGTTCAGCCATGTTTTCAACTTGCTGTTAGGTCCTCTTCATTAGCTACTGACGAGATGGGCTCTGCTATCAGTGTTGCGAGATACTGCTGACGTTTTCCAGCACAAAATATGTTCAAAACCCGCCAAAATGCACTTAAAACCACCCGAAATGTAAAATGTACTTGATGCCTATCTTGTAAAATAAAAATATGCAGCTAAAGACCAGTATACTATTTGTAAATCGAACAACAATGCAAACAACTTCTAAATGGCAACATGAGCCCGTCAGTGCTGGAGGTGAAAAATCTACTGTCTGGTACTCGGCTCCGTATGGTTGAATCAGATTATAACTCTGCAATCATCTGCTGTGTTCTGAATCCTACATGCACCAGTAGGTGACGCACACGCATAATATGTAGGCTATGTTAGGCTACGATGCATATCTAACATCTGCATTGCTGAGGTTATTTATTTTTTATTTGTCTTTTATTTATCTCATCTCATTTTCTCTAGCCGCTTTATCCTTCTACAGGGTCGCAGGCAAGCTGGAGCCTATCCCAGCTGACTACGGGCGAAAGGCGGGGTACACCCTGGACAAGTCGCCAGGTCATCACAGGGCTGATACATAGACACAGACAACCATTCACACTCACATTCACACCTACGGTCAATTTAGAGTCACCAGTTAACCTAACCTGCATGTCTTTGGACTGTGGGGGAAACCGGAGCACCCGGAGGAAACCCACGTGGACACGGGGAGAACATGCAAACTCCACACAGAAAGGCCCTCGCCGGCCACGGGGCTCGAACCCGGACCTTCTTGCTATGAGGCGACAGCGCTAACCACTACACCACCGTGCCGCCCTCCCTAGTTATTCTGCTTAATTTATTTTTGTCTACATCCATGTATTTTCTTCATCTGTTATCCTGATTTTTGTGGATTTGTTAGATTGTACCCGTTTTATATACTTCAATTAAAAAAAAGTTAGGCTACGATGCATGGCTGAATGTAACATGAGAAGAGAAAATGGAGAATGGATTGCGTCATTCTTAGTGCATTCCCACTCCTTTCTGTACTTTTTTTTGTATTTTGCCCACTTTGGCATCTTGACTAGCCATCGTTCACTAACTGCACTCTGTGTCGTGTGATGCCTACGATCTCTGATTGGGTCACAAAAGTGTTTAATATGGATTGGATTGGCTGTAGACTAGTGGACGTAGATAGTACATAGAATGTGCTGCTTCAAAGTCCTTCTAAGGCTATGTAAGTGTCTCTGGCTGCATTCTCACACAGAACGTTGGTGCAAAATATTTATAAACATCTGATAAAAACCTGCCGAATTAACGTCAAACCTGCCCGATTTTTGTCAATCAGCCCAAGCCATTTTTTGCCCGCAAAGTAGAATTCAAAACCGCCCAATCTGGCAACACTGTCTGCTATCTCTCCTCGCGCTTAAATCCGAACTTTCTTCCCATGGGCGGTCACAAGCCAAGGTGGGCGAGGCCATGAATACTAATTTTCGAAGTGATGTAAGTTCGTAGGGCTTTTTCAGATCCGCTCGTTTTTCCGACTATTTTCTTTCATAAGCTAATACAGGGAATGGGAGTAGAATTACATTTTCACATGCAGCATGCATATGCAACTCGGAGTGAACTGTGGTATTTCAAACAGAGCCAGTATTAAACGTTTTTGGTGGAAGGGTACCTTTAATATAATGAGAAAAGTCTGATTGACCCAGTAAACTGCTTAAATTCATATTTTTCTTCATTTGCTGCCTTTTATGATGCATAACCAAGTCTGAAACAATCCCTAGTACTCTACAATCACATAACAAACCCTTTAAAATGATCACGCTGCTGTACACTGTCACCCAATTAACATTTAAAATGTTTGCTTCTTTTTTTTTATAGCATCAGTAATACATTTGTAAGCAATACCGTACATATTTATTATGCATCCCAAACTGCATTAGTCAAGTCAAGTCAACTTTATTGTCAAATATGCTATACATGCTCGACATACAGCACAGATGAAATTTCAGTCCTCTCTGACCCACGGTGCAAACAGGCAATGCAATAAATAAAAATAGAATAATTGAAATAAATAATATAAACAGTATAAACACTCTAGATAAGAACTAGACATAGACTAAACACTCATATATATATATATATATATATATATATATATATATATATATATATATATATATATATATATATATATGCACACACATATAAATTGGAGCAATAAACAGTCAAGGGCACTTGAGGTATAGCAGGTAAACATGAAATAAGCAGTATAAACAATAAACTAATAGCTGTTAAGGTGAGGTAGTGCGGAATAGTGCAAATGAGTGAGGTAAAGTGAAATGTGCAGTCCCTGAGTTCAGTGTGTTAATGAACGTTGAGTGTGTGTGTGTGTGTGTATGTGTGTGTTGGGGGGGAACTGTGAAGGTGACATGTCAGATTCTGAAGGGGGGGGCAGGGGTGTGTGCAAGCAGAATCTGTGGCAGGGGCAGAGGGGGGAGGAGGGGCAGAACAGGGAGGGAGTTGAGCCTCCTGACCGCCTGGTGAAAGAAACTGTTCTTGAGCCTGCTGGTTTTGGCCCGGAGACTCCGCAGTCTCCTCCCCGACGGCAGCAGACTGAAGAGGCTGTGAGATGGGTGGGTGGGGTCACCTGCAATCCTGATGGCTTTGCGGGTGAGGCGGAAGTTATAGATATCCATTAGAGAAGGGAGAGAGATACCAATGATCCTCTCAGCTGCTCTCATGATGCGCTCCAGAGTCTTGCAGCAGGACACGGTGCAGGCGCCATACCACACGGTGATGCAGCTGGTCAAGATGTTCTCGATGGTGCCTCTGTAGAAAGTGTGCATGATGGGGGCCGGGACTCTTGCTTTCCTCAGTTTGTGGAGGAAGTACAGATGCTGTTGGGCTTTTTTGGCCAGTGATGCGGTGTTGTTGTTCCAGGGACAGGTCTTCAGAGATGTGGACACCCAGAAACTTGGTGCTGCTCACCCTCTCCACTGCAGCACCGTCGATAGTTAGTGGAGCATGCTGGGTGTGCGCTCTCCTGAAGTCCACGACAATCTCCTTCGTCTTCTCCATGTTCAGGCAGAGATTGTTGTCCTTGCACCACATGGCCAAGCGGCTCACCTCACTCCTGTAGATTGTCTCATCCCCATTGTCGATGAGACCCACCACAGTCGTGTCATCCACAAACTTAATGAAAAGATTAGAGCTGGATGTTGGTGTGCAGTCATGGGTCAGCAGAGTGAAGAGGAGGGGGCTCAGCACACATCCTTGGGGGGGGGCCCCGTGTTCAATGTGATGGTGCTGGAGGAGTTGCTGCCGACCCGTACAGCCTGTGGTCTCCCCCCCAGGAAATCCAGCAGCCAGTTCCACAGGGAGGTGTTGAGTCCCAGCTGGTCCAGTTTATGAATGAGCTGCTGAGGAATGATTGTGTTGAATGCTGAGCTAAAGTCTATGAACAGCATTCTGACATATGAGTCTTTTGTCTCCAGGTGGGTGAGGGCTGAGTGGAGGGCAGTGGAGATGGCGTCATCGGTCGAACGGTTGGAATGATATGCAAACTGGAAAGGGTCCAGGACGGGGGGGAGGGCAGACTTGATATGCCGCATTGACTAGCCGCTCGAAGCACTTCATGAGGATGGGAGTGAGTGCAACAGGGCGGTAGTCATTGAAGCAGGAGGGAGACTGCTTCTTCGGGACCGGGATGATGGTGGTGGCTTTGAGGCATGTGGGGACAACAGCCTGGCTCAATGAGATGTTGAAGATGTCTGTAAAGACATCTGTGAGCTCCTCAGCACAGTCTCTCAGGACACGACCAGGAATGTTATCAGGACCCGGGGCTTTCCGTGCATTTGTTGTCATACATTACATATACAAAACAAGATATCTGAATACCAAGGACACCACAGAAGTCCTGATTGGCTCCTGGTTGGTGCCAGTCACCATATAGTTGGACTTGTTTCATGCCTGAAGCTGGGGCATGATGAGAATTTGAGTTGGAGTATGATTTATGTGCGACTGCGAGTTGGCCTAGTGGTTAGCGTGTCTGCCTTTCGATCAGGAGATTGTGAGATCTACTTGCAGTCAGGTCATACCAAAGACCATCATAAAAATGGTACCTATTGCCATCTGGTGAGGCACGCTGCAATACAGATGTGAGTGGGGAGTCAAACTCTCGCGGTTACCAGAGGACTCACCCCCTACTGTAACCCTAGTTGTATAGGTGAGAGGCTGAGGGAAATGGAGATCGGCGCTGCCCAATGCGCCTTAAGGGCCTGGTTAGTACTGGGATGGGAGATTGCCTGGGAAGACCAGGGCATGGCGTGAGAAGGACTTACGATTTATGTGCACAAATTTCCCACCAATATCGACTGTCACAAGACCATCAGAGTGACTTGCAGCAGCTCAGGAACATCATATTATAGCAAGATTCTATATTATTGTATCCACATTCACTGGATATAAGCAATCGTGCACTCTGATTGGCTACTCTACTACTAGGATATCAGCTCATATACCATGAGTAGAGAAAAACAAAATGGCAGTGCGTGTTGCTGAACCAACTGAGGATGAAATAAAAACTCTACTTGAAAACAAAACCCCAAAAATTGTTATCAAGTATTTAAAAGAAACAGAAATAGCTAAAAGAATATAGTCCCCCCCCATATCTCCTGTTCCACACTCCAGCCCAGTCGGTGGCGGTAATGCACCTTTAAGTTGGTTTGCCAACCGCCAAAAGAAGAAGAAGAAAACTTAAAAAAAACACAAAAAACAACAAAATATGGAATAAAATTATTTGACGGTGAGTGTATTTTTTATTTTTCAAGAATTATTATTATTGCATTTTTCACAAATTTCTCTTGTCATTTCGCTGGCTTGTTTGCATTCTAAGCGGAAATTATTTTGTCAGACGTTTTGTATAAAGTTTTTATTTGTCAAATTTTGAAAAATTAAAAATAAAAATTCTGTGTTTCTCAAAACCAGTGAATGTAGATAGAATAAAACAGTTATTCCACTCAATCTCGTCATACATGGATTATAGCCAACTTGGTGCTACACGACTCATCGGCTATCAGCTTATGTACGACTCGATTTTATGGAATAACTGTTAATTATCTTTCATTTTTAACAAAATATACTATTCACTGCAACAGTAAAGCTCAGTCTTAAACGTAATAACGCATACCAGAGAACACTAATAGTTCCAGCTTGTTTTTATGTAGAAATATATTAACAATTTGTACGTTAAAAGAAAATCTTACCTTGTGGTTGCATCCTAGCGATTCACATTACGAATGCTAATCGATTTTATACATTTGCAGTTATTGACTTCCTACCAGTTCAGGAACATAAGATACAAGCATAATTGCATGTTACTTTTTTAATTACACATGAATGGTTGCAAGTTGGCATTGCATTGTTTATGTTTTATCTTGCTTCTGTCATGTTTAAGTGATAACGCCAAGTAATTTCCATGCCCTCACCCTTAATTATAACTGAATTATATGAGATGGAAATATCCATCTCATCTGGTTTATCGCCTATGGGTAAGCAAACCAAGCAAACACCCACCAGTTATACAGCTCCCCAGGTAATAGATGCCAGGCTGAGAACACTATCTGCAAATGAGGATTCATTTAACAAACAAGTGAAATTTGATAAAGCATGAATTAGTCAATGAACGTAAACAATATTAAACATTCTCTGCTGTCGATATAGTCACAACACAATGGACCTGTGTGATGAATGTTTCCATACTAGAAGGTTCTCATAACTAATACAGCGTCATCTTTGTCACCTTATCTCCCCCACCTTAACCTTTCTGAGTTAGATATGGGTTTTTACGTTTTGTCGTGTGTGATTGTATGTCAAAGAAGAGTTAAAATAAAATTCATTTTAACTCCATGTGTATTTTTTGTCTTGTTGGTACTTAAAAACAAGCATTCTTGATTACTGACCACATTAACCACATGAACTTTTTTAGTAGTCTCATGCTACATGTTTCACTACTCAGCATTATTGTTATCTTGTAGATTGTAGTAGTATAGCGTCCAGTCACTGTGCTTTAAAATTACTACTACTACTACTACTACTACTACTAGCTCCGGTTTCCCCCACAGTCCAAAGACATGCAGGTTAGGTTAACTGGTGACTCGAAATTGACCATAGGTGTGAATGTGAGTGTGAATGGTTGTCTGTGTCTATGTGTCAGCCCTGTGATGACCTGGCGACTTGTCCAGGGTGTACCCCGCCTTTCGCCCGTAGTCAGCTGGGATAGGCTCCAGCTTGCCTGCGACCCTGTAGAAGGATAAAGCGGCTAGAGATAATGAGATGAGATGAGACTACTACTACTACGATGCATTTACAACCCCAATTCCACAAAGTTGAGACACTGTGTAAAACATAAATAAAAAACAGAATATGATGATGTGCAAATCTTGGAAACCCTATATTTAATTGAAAATAGTACAAAGACAACATATCAAATGTTGAAACTGAGAAATTTTATTGTATTTTGAAAAATATATGCTCATTTTGAATTTGATGTCAGTAACACGTTTCAGAAAAGTTGGGACAGGGGTAACAAAAGACTGAAAAAGTTGTGTAATGCTAAAAAAAAACCTAATTAGGTTAATTGGCAACAGGTCTGATTGGGTATAAAAAGAGCATCCCAGAGAAGCGGAGTCTCTCAGAAGTAAAGATGGGGAGGGGTTCACCGCTCTGTGAAAGACTGCGTGGGCAAACAGTGCAACAATTTAAGAATAACGTTCCTCAATGTAAAATTGCAAATAATTTGTGGATCACATCATCTATGGTCCATAATATCATTAAAAGATTCAGAGAATCTGGAGAAATCTCTGTATGCAAGAGACAAGGCTGAAAACTGACACTGGATGCCTGTGATCTTCAGGCCCTCAGGAGACACTGCATTAAAAGCAGACATGCGTCTGTAGTGGAAACCACTGTATGGGCTCACAAACACCAGAAAACCATCATTTTTTATCATCTAATAAGTAAATTCAGCTCATGTTCCCTTCACACAGCAGGGTTTCAGCAGTGATTAATTGACATAAGCCCTCTTTTAGCCGGCAACACATGACTGACAGCAACTAAACAAATATTCCAATTTGTCTTATTAAGAACATGACACTGTGCTGGATCTTTCCAATTAGTGAACAAGCTATATGTTGAGACATCAGGCCTCATTTACCAATCTTTTCAAAAATTTGTGTATAAATGTTTGCCAAAGCTAAACTAAAATGTTCCAACAGGTTTACAAAAGTTTTAAAAAAACTGATTTTCTTGGTACTTGCATGTGTATATATATGTTGATCACCTATAACATGCAAAGCATGACCCTGACACACCTCATTTGTATGTCATGATGCCCACAAAACTCCAGAAAAGTTCAAGGGCACTGACAGCTGTGAACATGAAATGAGCGATCAGGCTGAAAAACACTCACCTCACTCACTCACTCACTCACTCACTCACGGCGGCCACAGCCGAGCCGCACGCCAGACGCTCCAATCGTGTCGATCCGCCAGGCAGGTTTTAAGCTTGGTCGTGCTGGTGGCACCAACATCCCTCCTTAGTGTGTCCACGAAGGTGGCCGCGGGACGGCCTCTGCCTCTGTGACCATGTGATGGTTCCCACAGTATGAGTTTGGAGGCAGTGATGTCGCTGTGTCGGAAGCAATGCCCGACGAGACCGAGTCGTCGCCATGCCACCTTGTCGGATATTTTTGGGAGGTTGCCGTAGAGTTCTTTGTTGGTGATGTGGTCCTGCCAGCTGATGTTTAGCGCCTTGCGTAGCATTCTGGTGTAGCAGCCATCCAAGGATCTTTCAGAAGTTGACGTGAGTGACCAACACTCAGAACCGTAGAGCAGAACTGACTCCACGGTAGCCACAAAAAGCCTACGCTTGAGGCTCGCAGGTACCCCTGACTTCCACACGTTACTCATTGAATTGAGGGCCTGCCAAGCAAGGGCCTTGTGAACCTTGATATCCTGTTCGCTGGAGTTGACCCATGAACCCAGGTACTTGAAATCCTCCACTACTTTGAGAGCCATCCCTTCACTTGTGAAGATAGGAGACGGAAGGGTTATGCTACGTGTCATTACCTTGGTCTTCCAGTCATTGAGGACTAGCCCTATTCGGCGGCACTCTCTCTCGACGGAGGCTAGAAGATCTTGCGCCTGGGTTGCGTCATTTGATATCAATGCGATGTCATCGGCAAAAGCCAGATCTGTAATGGCAATTGCTTGATGTCTGCTTGAGCGCCTAGGTCTCACTGTGAAGCCCAGTTCTAGCTCTCTGTCTTTGATCGCCATTCGAAGAGCATAGTCTAGGACGATGACAAACAAGAAGGGGGCAAGGGTGTCACCCTGCAAAATGCCAGCGGTAATAGCAAACTCCTTAGTATCTCCATCAGGAGTTACGACTTTCGCACACGTGTTGGAATACATTACTTCGATTGCCCTTAATAGCCTCGGAGGGATACCATACGCCCTTAGGATCCTGATCATCTTTCCTCTATGAATGGAATCAAACGCCTTCTTGAAATCTACGAATGTTAGTACGGCTGGAAGGTTATTCTTTCGAGTCTCCTCAAGGATTCTCCTCAGTGCCAGGATATGGCTGACTGTGGACCTGCCCTCTCGGAAACCATTCTGACTGTCACGGAGGAAGAGATCGATTGAACCTCGGATCCTGTTCAAAATCATGCGGTTATACATCTTTGTGATGATACAGTTTAAGCTTATCCCGCGATAATTGTCAGGAAGTGACATGTTGCCAGCCTTCGGTACGGGGAAGATGTCTGAAAGGGACCACTGCCTGGGTATTGCTTCGTGCATGAGAGCCTGATTGCAAAACTTGATAATAATATCATCCAAGTCGCAGTTCTTGATCACTTCAGGGGGAATATCATCGGGTCCAGGACTTTTTCCCGCCTTTAGGGAGTTCTTTACATGCCTAAATTCATCCATGGAAAAGGGGCCATCGTCTATATCAAGATCTGGAATGACATCTTCGATAACATCATCCTCTCCATCGATGTCCAGTACTCGACCAAGGAGATTTCTAAAGTGTGTAAACCATGTAGAAATCCGTTCCTCCGGACTAGCTCCGGACACGCAACTGCCTTCAGCTTTCTTCTTCCATCCACTTATTTCGTTTATCACTTGCCATGCTTCGCTGTTTTGACAGTCAGCACTCGCAGCTTCCATCCTAGCAGCTTTCTCTTCCAGATCTTCAGCTTGCAGATGGTCATATATCCTATACAGCTCGTTCCTCGCGCGGACAATCTCTTCAGATGACCTCTGGGACTTGATTGCATAGTCCAATTTTTCACGCGCTTCTACCACGGCGGGATGACTAGATCTTCGTGGCTTGTTTACCCTTGCCTTAAGGGGAACGCAGGATTTAGCTGCATCAGCAATGGCATCTATGAAATTCTGGTAACTCTCGGTTGGATCCTCAGTCATCTCTAAAGCCTGGAAGCGGTTCTTCACCTCAATAGTGTACTGGGCTTGTATTTCAGGAGACACGGTCAAGCTTTTCCAGACATAGTGAGCACGTTTCGGTTGCTGCTTGGACACCCGCAAACTCAGGCGCAGTCTAATGGAAACCAACCGGTGGTCGGAGCCAATGCTAGCAAAGCCGTTATAAGCCTCACAGTTGAGTACACTATTACGCCACTTTTTTCTCGTCAGGATATAGTCTAACTGTCTCTTGGCTTGGGTGGCACGATCCTCAAATGTCCACATTTTTCCAGGACGCGTCTTAAATCTTGTGTTCGATGCAATGAGGTTATTCTCCGTGAGTAACTCGGCTAGATATTCACCGTTCCTGTTCGTAGGCTGGTGGAATGGGTAACGAGCATCCTCGGGTCCAAGTCTTGCAAGACTTGGAAAACACTCACCGGCTACTTTATTAGGAACACCCATCCATGCACCTGCGGCTTTTTGCAGTTCTCTAATCAGCCAATCCCTTGACAGCAGCACAATACATAAAATCATGCAGATACAAATCAAGAGCTTTAGTTAATGTTCACTTCAAACATCAGAATGGGAAAACTTGTGATCTCAAAGTGTGACTTTCTTTCACTGTGGTATGGGTGTTGGTTTGAGCCAGATGAACTGGTTTGAGTATTTCAGAAACTGCTGATCTCCTGGGGTTTTCACACACAACAGTCTCTAGAGTTTACACAGAATGGTGCGAAAACCAAAAAAACATCGAGTGAGTGGGCGACAGTTCTGTGGGTGGAAACAAACGCCTCATTGATAAGAGAGGTCAAAGGAAAATGGCCAGATTGGTTTGAGCTGCCAGGAAGAATATAGTAATTCATAGCAACTCTTTACAACCATGGTGAGCAGAAAAGCATCTCAGCATGCAACAGCAGAAGACAACATTGGGTTCCACTCCTGCAGCCAAGAACAGGGATCTTAGAATCAAGAACAAGTTCCTATTAAAGTGGCCGGTGAGTGTAATATTACTAATAATAACTGAGTGCTAAAGCTTCCATTGGCTGAGATGTTTGTTTATGGATTACGGCTCTGAGCAGACAGACCTGCCCACCCTCCGTTTATATGACGCCATTTCTTTTGTCATATTTGAACATTATATTTAATTTTAATTGTTTTCAATTTATAGGTTTTTGTTGGCTTTCTTTCTTTCTTTTTTATATTCTTTAATTGATGTCAATAATATAAAATGTGACTCCAAAGAGACTCCAAAGCTCTTCTGTAAGTCACTCTGGATAAAGGTGTCTGCTAAATGCTGAAAACACAATAAAATAAGCAGTTTAACCTCAGCTGTTTGTTACAGATATAAAAGTGCAGTCTTCTTCCTTCAGCTGCTCCTGTTAGGGGTCACCACAGTGAATCTGTTCCACATACTTGATTTGGCATAGGTTTTACACCAGATGCTCTTCCTGACACAACCCTCCCCAGTCTACCCAGGCTTGGGACTGGCACTAAGTACACACTGGCTTGTGCAACCCTTGGGTATTTTACCTAATCTGCATGTCTTTGAACTGTGGGAGGAAACCAGCTCACCTGGAGAAAACCCACGCAGACACAGGGAGAACATGCAAACTCCACACAGAAAGCCCCTGTCAGCCGTGAGGTTCAAACCCAGATACTTCTTGCTGTGAGGCGACAGTGCTAACCACTACACCAGCATACTGTCCAGATACAAAAGTGCGGTGATCCATGCTAATGTATACTAATGATATGCTAGACGTCGATCAGTTCGAGGTTTAAATAGTTAGTTTGATCATGTGTAAACTGACACACACTCAGGTGCATGAGCAGGATACAAATACAAATGTTTTTCTTTCTGAATTTACAGGATTTTCATGAATACACAAGAACTTTCCTTGGGTCAACACTCATACGAATGATTTACGAATAAATGTGTTCAAATCCAGGCAGCACGGTGGTGTAGTGGTTAGCACTGTCGCATCATAGCAAGAAGGTCCTGGGTTTGAGCCCAGCAGCCGGCGAGGGCCTTTCTGTGTGGAGTTTGCATGTTCTCCCCGTGTCCGCGTGGGTTTCCTCCGGGTGCTCCGGTTTCCCCCACAGTCCAAAGACATGCAGGTTAGGTTAACTGGTGGCTCTAAATTGACCGTAGGTGTGAATGGTTGTTTGTATCTGCGATAACCTGGCGACTTGTCCAGGGTGTACCCCACCTCTCGCACGTAGTCAGCTGGGATAGGCTCCAGCTTGTCTGCAACCCTGTAGAACAGGATAAGCAGCTACATTTAATGGATGGATGTGTTCAAGTCCAGTTTGATAAATGAGGCCCATTGTTACCTCCGCCAACTTTCTTGGAGGAGGTTATGTTTTCGCCTCCAAAACAACAAGTAGACCTACTAGCTAGTTAGCTCTAGCTGGTTAGCTCATGAACTTGTGCTATTATTGGATAATTCCTGTCAGTATGTTCATACATTGTTATTAGTATAGGTAATCGTATGGGGCCGAGTAAAATTAAAGAGTAATTTCACGAGTGATTTTGAAGTTTTGAAAATTGCCCGAGTCGTGAAGCAACGAGGGCAATTTCAAAACTTCGAAATCACGAGTGAAATTGATCCTTAATTTTATGAGGAACCATACGATTACTTGTTTATAATATATGGGGCCAAATTAATAGTTCGGAAGTCATTCAAGTTCACAACATTTGTCATTCACGTTTTCTGAACCAATCAGGACTCGTTTGGCTTTTTACCCATTCCTTGTTTTTGCAAATCTCTCGCTTTTCCCTCGAGTACTTTTCGTGATTCTTGAAAAGTAACATCTTTCAGGATTGATCCCGGATATTTCTCTTGTCTCAGATACCAATCCAATGCTGCCTGCATTACTTTAAGAGAGTCTGGTTTGTATGTAGTTTTCCCCATTTTCTCTCCTCACTTCTGCATAAAGACAGGAGTGGAGGTTCAAATATTCAAACGCGGATTTGCACCATATAACCGGAACTAAATCAATCAAGACCGTCTGTATTGCTCATCAACTGAAATACGTGGCACACATCTGCAGGATGGACAATGCAGACATCAGAAAGCAGATATTGTTTGACGAGCGGTCCTCAAAATGGACAAGGTTCGAAAGACTGTTGGGCATGGATACCCAGCAGATCAGGCGACAAATGACCCTGCAAACACATACAGTTGGGGCCCACATGGGCCTTGTTTGGGCTAGGTGGGCTTCGGCTGGGCATGGGCTTCGACTGGGCTTTGTTGTTGGGCCCCACATGGGCAATGGGTGGGCATTAAATGGGCTAAATTAAGCATGGGCAATAAGTGGGCTTTGTTGTTGGAGCCCACATGGGTAATAGGTGGGCAGTAGATGGGCTAAACTAAGATGGGCTATAAGTGGGTTCCAGCAAGGCTCCAATTCAACTCCAATTCAGTTCAAAAACACAAAGAATTTTACTCTCATACCTACCAGTTGAGATGTAATAAAATAATCTTTAAAAAAACTCAAAATTAATTACAATTAAAAATAAAATTTCTCAATTTTAGAGCATAACAGATAAAGTTTGCTATAACCGATGGACAGAGAGAACTTTATGTGCCTCATTGACATGGGCGCACCCCAAGGAGCCAAGTCTTCAGAAAGGGGAACATGATGATGATGATAAAACTGCGATAGCACCTTGTCTAACTCACAGCATTCGTATGCCACCAGAGAGCCGTTTATTTGTCTTTCTGCGGCCCATTTCTTAAACATGGAAAGCCAAAGATTCGTACTTTTTTTTTGGTATTTTAATTTTCGCTTGCAGCTTGCAATTGGTTTATCATTTCTTCGTCAAATATAGCGAAACGCGGGATTGCTGAGTCAGCAGAGTCAGCCATTTTGCTGACAAAATTTGTTAATTTTTGTAACCGTAACCAAGCAACGAACTAGCCAATAGCATTTCAGAAATACAGCCCTCCTTGATTGACCAATCAGAATTGAGTAATTTGGCCCTATGTATTATAAACTATTTAATACATGAATGTTCATGAATAAAATATGAAAGTGTAGGTGAAATTGTCATTTTTAATGTTGACAGTCACTAAGGGGATACTGGTGAAGCAACTCCTGTTAGAAGGGGGAGGGGCTCGGTTAGCGTGCACCTGACAGCGCTGTACGGCAAGCCGCGAGGCACAAAACGTCATCAGTGAAACAAAAAGCGCAACGCGTTTTGGTCTGCTGTCAGTCTGCGGCTCAGAGCTCAGCGGAAGGATTCAAAGCGCACACTAAAGGAAGACTCCAGCACTCGGGTGTTGTGTCTGAGGCTTTGTAAAGAGCGGAGTGTGCTTGTTTTATAAGGGAAGTGAGATTATCCGGACTGGGCGGCCATGTCCCGGAGGAAACAGAGGAACCCGCGCCAGTTCAAACGCCAGAGTGCGAGCGCACCTCACACAGGTCACTGCTTATTTATCTCTATAGCATCATCAGCATCAGCATCATCATCAGCATCATCCTTCTGTCTTTATGCATGCACTTACAGCTCTTTCTTTGGGTGTTGGGGCGTATAGCTGTGTGTCTGTTACTTTTGGCAAAGTTTTGGGGTCAAACTATTATTATTATTATTATTATTATTATTATTATTATTATTACAGCTTTATACACTACTTTAAGATGTGCAAGTCTGTTCATGCAAAGTTTTGCATCCAAAAATGACAGTTCTGAAGATTACTACTACTACTACTACTACTACTACTAATAATAATAATAATAATAAAATAATAATGCATCTAATCTTTAAAAAAAGAAAAAAATAGTTTTATGCAAAATAACCATTTTCATTACCTTCATCTGTCAACTGAATATATTTTACTATTTTTTTTTAATAGCACAAACTATTTATTAATAAAAAATATGTAAATGTTGCACTCAGGTAGTGCAATAAAGGTCGTGTCGCTGAGGTCGTACCATCAAAATGATATCTTCAGTATGCGTTTAAGCATTGAAAAAAAAATAATTATAATAATACCGTAAGTACCAATGATCACCTCACCAGGTAAAAGATTCATAATGACAATCCAAAAGATGCACCTGCCTTCAAGTGTATTAATTATTTATTTTATTTGTTAATTCTTTATTGTAATACATACATTTGCTCTAGCCCAGCCAAACTGTTTAATATGCTGTCATCTTCAACCAAATACCTCTATATAGCTATATACTAATAACCATAGCTATATACTCATGTAGAAATACTCCTACCTCCTTTCAGTACATGTAAATATGTTGTTAGTATTGGACCTGTGTTATAATACATGTTGTTCCATTCGAAGTATAATTAGTATAATGAGTATAATGAGTATAATTTGTATCCAGCTCATCCTGCTGCAGTTTGTTAAAACGAAACACTATAATTATCATAATGTGTTCGGTTATTATATCAGTCCCTGGGTTTTCTAGTTAGTTTTATAAGCCATGTGGAGACTTTTCACAAGTCACAGCTCCATCACAGTTATAACAAAGGACAAAAAGGTCATTATGTACTTCTTGGGCTTTTTTTTTTTTTAAATCTCCGTCCAACATATTGCCCCGTTATCTAAACCTCGACGATTGCCCCATTATTTTCATATTTTGCCTATTCCATTCTCTGTGGTGTCCCTTTGGTGCACAGATAAAGAGCGAGTGCTGAAAGAGCTCCATTAATTTGCCCTGATGACTGCAGTGATAAGGGCAGATAATGGACTTGATAAAGTGTGTGTGCGTGTGTGTGTGTGTGTGTGTGTAAGTGTGTGTGGGAGCAGAGATATCATCACACACACGATTATTGCCATTAAAATTCCAGCTCTGCAATCTGCGCCGCACTGATAATCCTCTCCAGACGATAAGACAAAGGAAATCTTCTCTCTTTATTAGGTCTTCTGGATATTCCGATAATATAGTGATAAATTTAGTATTTCTCCTGACCCTCCAGTTTTTTTTTTTGAAGATCTCACTTTCTTTTTTTTTCCACCCTTTTCCTCAGTCTCATACTCTTATGAAGTGATAGGGTCATCTTTTCTGCTTTACTCCTGCTTCTACTCCCCTTAACCTTCTCAGCAGTGTGGTTTTATTGTAATAAGAGTTAGATCTGAAAGGCAGATAGTGAGGTAGGAGCATATTATCATCCGTTATCAGTCCTTCTTCACTCCACTGAGCCAAACCAGCTGTTATTCCCCCCCTTATCACCCCGTTCGTGACCGGCGGGGCAGTAAATTTGCCCCCTTTGGTGGGATAAATCTATGACAGTGGATTAAAAGACTGCGATGAGAGAGAGAGAGAGAGAGAGAGAGAGAGTGAGAGAGAGAGATTCACCTTCTTCCTGAGAGAAAGAGTAGCTGTGATGCGAATCGCAGCCCCTTTTCATGTCCCTGTTGACGAAATACTGACACAGAAACCAAGACGTATCATTTCAACATTCATCATGGATTATCATATAATCAGAATACTGTATTATAAAATAACTACAAGAAATAACTACATAAAACTACGACATTAAAGATATACAGACTTTACTGTACTGTTCTGAATAACATCCTAAGACTGTAAATCAAGTGGAAAAAAATTGCAATAAATTAAATTAAATATTAATTTCACCTGTCTTAATTACAATTTCATTTTTTTTTGCTGATGTAAAAATCATTTAGATATTTTATGATTCAATTTCCATATAAATAAATCCACTTGGTAAAGAAGACAAAATTTTTTTAATCAGCTTCTACTGGATTTTCTTATTTTATTCATTATATGCCACAGCACTGTTGAATTCTTCATTCTGATTGGTCAGAAGGTGTTGATTCATTTTCTATATCAGCAGTACTTTGGCTCTAAACTCAGAGGTTTATGTCAATACGCTCCTTCTAATGTGAAAATGATTCTGTATCTACAGTAACATTAAACACGACTGTAAATGAATTAAAGTGTCATTCTTTAAAAAAAATAAAAACTGAAATGGCAAATTGCTGTGGTTTAAAAGAAATAAAATGTTTCTGGATATCCTGTTATAAGAAAACTATTAAATTCAGGGTGGTAATAGTAGCTATGCTTCATCACAATGCTGTATAAGTTCATTCATTTCCTGTAACAGCACAACACGGAGTGTTTTAGTCCTGTACTTCTCAGTTAAAGACTTCTCTCTGTGAGAAATGTGTAAGTTGTCATGCCGTGTCATGAAACACACATTACGAGAGAAGAGTCCACTGCTGATTTACACTCTTCAGAACATCTCTCAAGGGTTAAATCTCTCCAGGGAAACCAGTTAAGGGCCAATGTAGAACTGAAGAAAACTTGATTTCTTTGTTTCATTCTGTCTTCATTTGTTTAAACATCACATGTTTAACATCAGTCTGTTATTCTTATATTATAAAAACTGGCATTAAGCCAGCAGATGACTATAATATGTAAGATATATATTTCATACCGTAATTATAGATATAGATTTTTCATCACTGCATAAAAGCAGTGCTTTCGATGAGTGCTTGAGCAAAATATTTGCAAGAGCACAAAATCAACCTGAACAGAATAATAATATTAGAGCACCATGAATGAACCATTGAATTGTGCAGTGTTGTGTATTTCACCTCAATAAATCGCTGCATTGTCTTGTGACAATGACATCAATAATGAGATAATAATGAGCATTGCAGTTACAAATACATATTTATTCCTTTCTTTGACGCCAGAAACAACACCATGACATTTATTATGGTGCGACTCTGCTGGGTGCCTGGTGGACAGCAGTGAACCAGCGCCTTCACTTTACATCATTACTATAAAGTTACCATCCGATATTATCGCACATAAGAACTTATCGATATTGATATTGATCCGTGGTAGGTTTAGATTATCTACAACTAAAGAAAGATGCTCATAATTGCTACTGAACTATACAATAATGATGTTTACATGAGTGTGCTGAGTAAGAAATTGTTCAGGTGGGGGAAAAAAGCATACAATACAAAGATACATTGCCTGCTATGAAAAAACCAGGAGGATAAAAACCTTCAGGGAAAAAAAACGCACTGCAGAGATGTCCACAAGCACTGGCAACCGGCGGTTTTCTCTGCCTACACAGTCAGTCTGCGCCGGCTACTCGATCCCAGAAAAAAACAACAACTTGCCTTTCAATGTTTAAGCAATTTATATCGTCTCCGCTGCCCATAATTTGCTGCAAATCCAATTATTCCACTACAAAATTGTCTTTAATTCGGGTCTAGCATGACTGGAAGCGACACCATATTTGTTGACCGATTCTCGCACTCTGACTGATTGAGCCAGACCATGTGACCATGCCGTAGCGTATGTAGTTGAGTTACAGAGCCAGGCAGTGTACTACAGAGGGGAACTGAGAAAGCCAAGCACACACACACACACCTGGAGGGAAATTTCATACATATTTTACAAGTATTTTACAGGGAAAAGGTTAGTAATTTATTAGCTGAGAATGCACCAGAAGCCACCAGAAGACATGTAAATTTCAAAATTTTCTTGGGGGGGGCATGCCCCCAGATTCCCCTAGCAGACCCCCCTAGCATTAGCATGCCTTTGGTGTGCCATGGCAGCTTCACCACTGCAAATTCCAGAGCCACCTACTATATTTTTTAGCCAGTTGCTTCGGATTTTCTGGAGAACCCTGTACTGGAAAACATCCTCCTTGACCAAATGCAGCATATGGGCTCCGAGGGTTCTGCAATCTTGATATTTCAAAGTTGATGTCAAACTGGTGTCTGGTTACAACTGCCAACTGTCCAACAAGCTAGTGGACTAATAAAACTGCTTTAACTCGTTTTATATGAAACTGTCGTGAATATTTTCCGTAAAATGTGTTAGTAAATGAATAATCCAATGTTGTTTTTTAAAAAGCAAATTAAAAATAAGTGCTGGATAAAAACCCATCTATCTCATGGAAATAAAGATACAAATTTCATTGTCCAGTGATCAAGTGTTTATAAGAGACATTGCCTTGCACTTAGGATTGGGTTCCCTGTGGTGGTACATGGATATCGTTCGTATGTACGGACATCATATGGTCGCAAAAGCCATCAAAAATCAGGTTGATGCTTTACCATATTCTCTTCAGTATGGAGCTTTGGTATTATGTACATGACAGTTAATCAGACAAACATTTCTTGTCAGGTGTGATGTTGTGTCCTACACAACTGTCAAAGTACTGAATTTTCCAGTGGTCAGGTTTCCAACAGAGAGACGAACTACAGAGTCAATGGTGATCGAAATAGAAAAATAATAAGAAGAATAAAAATAATAAAGTAGAAAGATCCTGAGTGAGAGGAACAATTTGCGCCAGTGCTCCTAGCGCAAATTAAACAAAGAAATAGAAGATTAACATTTCAACATCAATAAAGTAAAATTGTAATGTGTGTTGAGTATACAGCAGCATTATAAACTGTCTGTCAGTGGAGTACATTCGAAATGACTCCAGCATCGGAAAAGTTGAATTTCGGAACATGACAATCCCAGATAGTTAGAAATAGTAGAAATTTTGATGAAACTACTGCTGAGACAAGGAAACGTGACTGTGTGGAAGTGTTTTGGTTGTGAATCACGGACTATTAGCTTATTAGCGAGGCAAAGAAAAAGCAGAAAATTGTAAACTAGTGTTTTGTTTACCTCATCACTTCCGGAATGTAAACATCCAGATATTTAGCACAGACGTGTTCTTATCCAGAGTGACGTACAACAGACTCAGAGCAGCCTGGGGAGCAGTTGGGGGTTAGGTGCCTTCCTCAAGGGCACTTCAGCCATTCCTGCTGGTCCAGGGAATTGAACCAGTGACTTTTTGGTCCCAAAGCTGCTTTTCTACAGCTGCTTCTCTGGCCATGGCTTCCCAGTAAAGCTTCCCAATAAGAGCTGGATGTACGGTTAAAAAAAATGAAAAAACATGAAAAACAACAGAAAGAAAGAGAAATGTGTTTAGTTTAAGGGTTAATGTTATTTCGTCCCCCCCCCCCCCCCCCCCCCCCCCACTACTTTAGATATGTCTGACTGAATGGATGTTTTCTTGTGATGATCAACATTCTGACCTAAAAAGCTTGCAACTGGACAAAAATCATTTTGGAAATATTATTACAGATACAAGAAGCGATGCGCGGGGTCCAAGCACCATTTCCAGATCCCACATCCGTTACATTATATTACAGGTATTTAGCAGACACTCTTATCCAGAATGACGTACAACATACCCAGAGCAGCCTGGGGTTAGGTCCCTTGCTCAAGGGCACTTCAGTCATTCCTGCTGGTCCAGGGAATCAACCAAGCAACCTTTTGGTCCTAAAGCTGCTTCTCTAACCATTCAGCCATGGCTTCCTAGTCAAGCATCCCAGTAAAGCGTCCTAGTAAAGCTAACTCATTATTTTCTGAAGTAAAATTGATCCTAACCATGAGTTTTTGGTTCACCATAAAGTGATAATCAGTGTACAGTTTTATTCAGACATTGTCCTGATATCGGAGTGAAGATAACGTTCTCCATGTTTGAGGACATTTTGTAACAGATTGGTTTGCCGTCTCCAGTCCTAAGAAGAGAAATGTCTTTCCACTGTTATCCAAAAGGGATGCGTTATTTTATTATAATATCGCTGAATATTGCGATTTATCATATAACCGATTCTCATCACACACCTCAACCATGTCGTGACAAAGCCTCTCTCTCTCTTTATTTGTGAATCTTTTCTGTCACTTTGCTGACATACGGCTGTCAGAATATGATAAGTTTCTTTCATTATTATATCCTTTCCAAGACGTCAAGGTTTGTCAGCTCATCTTTATTCTGTTTTTTTTTTCAAAGCCATTTTGATTATCTTCATCTGCCAACTGTCAGTGCTCCGTCTCTGTGAGATCGGCGTAATATAAAGCGGGGTTATTGTGTGCCAGCTTTCTCAGCAGCATCTGTTCAGCACTAATGAGCTATGAAGTGCTGTGGCTCACTGGCCTACGAAGGCAGGAAGGAGATGGATACGAGTGCGAGACGAGCCAAATGTTTCTGTACGCTTTTATAAGCACTCCAGCATCTTTTAGCAAGTCATAACAGTGATGTTTATCAGAGTAAGGAAGTATAAGACACGGGATCAAACTCCGTCCAGTATTAGAGTAGCACCCATGCTTAAAAGAAAGATGGGGGATGACTGGATATGTGCCAGTATTAAAGGAAAACTGACATTGAAGCACATTAAATATGTTTATTATTATGTATGTTTATATTTGATTGGACAAGTGGCGTTCCGAGAATGCTGATAGTTAGTATAACCACACTGGGATGTTTCAGTGTGCGTGTGTGTGTGTGTGTGTATACACATTCCACTTGTCTGTGTTCATTACGTAAAACTTCAATTCTAGCAACAGTCCCACTGAAACGGTTACTACAGTGGAGTTAGTCCATCAGCAGACATGGAAAATGATGCATTTTTACTGAATTTAACTTCTGACTTCATATATGAAAGCTCATCAAATGAAGATGAAAAGGCTTGAAGGAATGCAGTTTCACTTTACCTTTAACAGGAATGTACAAATCAATGTTAGCGAGCTAGCCAACTAGCCGACAGGCTATAAAGTGAGTGTGGCTTCTTCAGGCTCTATTTTCATTTGTGGAGCAAAAACAAACAAATTATTTGGCCATATTGTGTCTGAAATGCCACTCATTTTTAATGTAATATTTATAAAAATGATATATAAAAGCAAAATCACAGTCATGCGGTTATACTGAACATCAGCACGGCTATGATTAGCTACTGTATCGTACCTATAGCCAAATCACAGCGGTGTCAATATATTCAGTATAGCCGCACTCTTGGTCCTGTGATATTGCTTAAATAATATGGGATGTGCTTAATGATTCTGTTGATAATTTGTTGTTTTTTTCGTGGCATGTTTTCATTGTTCCGCATTAAGCACCAGCACTATTTTCTAACTGTTTTTTTCCTTTTATACAACAGCAATTCAATTCATAGATTGTGTTTTTCATTCTTTATTAAAATAGTATTCATCATGCTTTTTAACCATTTACTGATGTTTAATGCCTCAGAATCATGTTACTTCCTGATGCTTGTTACTTGTTGATTCTGATTGGTCAGGAGCTGTTGATTAATTTTCTATTACAGCAGCTCTGACAATAGTGTATCTATAGCAACTTACACAGAAACGTGTACAGAGGACACTTGCAAAAATGGTTAAAAACATCACAGTTTCTTGGTAACATGATGAGAGAAAAGAGAGGCTGGTGATAGAGCAACTGTTTCTAACTTCTGTAACATTAGCAACTAGAAGGACCTAGCATATCTCTGCTAAGCCACATATTGTCAACATCAAACTCGAATCACTTGAACCTAGAGTAATACTAAAGCTTTCCTCCAAATTTCATCCAAATCCATTCACTACTTTTTGAGTTACGTTGGGAACAGACATCCTGGATCCACATACATATCCGGATTTGCATCAGAATCTACTCAATTGTTCTTTAGCCCATGGCTCACCTTTCCCCCAAATTTCATCCAAATCCATATACTAGTTTTTGAGTTATGTTGGGAACAAACAAACAAACAAACAAACAAACAAACAAACAAACAAACAAACGGATGTGAAAACATAACCTCCTCCAACAAAGTTGGTGGAAGTCATAACAGGAATTAACTTGTGTCACAGATTTTGCACAACATTTTATGTAATTATAAATGGATAATCTATTTAAATAGAAATTGTAAGTGCTGTTACAGGAAAATAATCACCCCGTCATGGATTATTTTTCTATAACAGCATGCTGTGCTGTGTTTTCTTCCTTTCATAATCTCAAGAGTTGTGTTTAATAGAGTTGTGACTTGATTGAAGACAAAATGCCATAGAACCATCCTCGTCAAATCAGCACATCAGTTTCCTGGTTTCTGTACAATAAAAGAAAGTTGTAATTGATCAAACTTACCAACTGGAACATCATCAGCTGTTTGGTGTTCTGGTCTCCTACACATGGTATCCCAAGATAAGATTAAATTTAACAATGTCGAATCATCAGTTGTCAGCTTTAGTAGATGCGCTGTCAGTGATGATCAGTGATGTCCAGAAGGCAGATGTTTATTGCTCAGCCTTAATACAGACAAAGTTACATTGTCTTTAAAGACTAACAATGTCTTGGATTAACATTGCCATGTTGGGGGGAAAAAAAGAAGAAAGGATGTTTATTTGACAGCCGTTAATCACTATCAGTGATGTCTGGCCACCAGACGTTTATCACTCACTCCATCATTGAACCAGGAAGCTCGATGCTGATCGATGATCAGTGCCTTTGAACAAAAACAATGATGCAATCGTTCAGTCTGGGTTACACAACTGGTTAAAAGACTTGGCTTTCAGCCATGGGTGTCTTTGAAAGTACGAGACAAAGGATGGATTTTCAGATCGAACCCTTTTCATGAACCCTTGTGAAGCTTGTCAGGGTCATGATGATGATCACCGTGTCTTTAACATCAACTAAAAAAATTCAAGTTGATGTTAAAGACGGGCGGCACGATGGTGTAGTGGTTAGCGCTGTCGCCTCACAGCAAGAAGGTCCGGGTTCGATCCCCATGGCCGGCGAGGGCCTTTCTGTGCGGAGTTTGCATGTTCTCCCCGTGTCCATGTGGGTTTCCTCCGGGTGCTCTGATTTCCCCCACAGTCCAAAGACATGCAGGTTAGGTTAACTGGTGACTCTAAATTGACCGTAGGTGTGAATGTGAGTGTGAATGGTTGTCTGTGTCTATGTGTCAGCCCTGTGATGACCTGGCGACTTGTCCAGGGTGTACCCCGCCTTTCGCCTGTAGTCAGCTGGGATAGGCTCCAGCTTGCCTGCGACCCTGTAGAAGGATAAAGCGGCTAGAGATAATGAGATGAGATGTTAAAGACTTTCACTATTATCTGGTTTCTCTATTATTTGAACATAAAGCTAAGAAATTGTGCCTGGTCATGTAATGCAAATTTAGGAAATTTGAATACGTGTAACCAGAGTTGGTTAAAGGTGATGTATTATACCACTTTTCCACATGTTGACCCGGTTCTCTGAGGTCTTAATGAAATGTCTGTGACATGCTTTGGTCAAAATATTACAAGGATAAAACACCACAACTCTCTTCTCCCCTTGTCTAAACAGCCCTGTTCAAAACGCCTGATTTGAGGAACGGCCTGTTCCTTTAAATGATAATCAGCCACTGTTCACCCCACCCCCTCTTCTGCCAGCCAATCAGGTAGCACTTTCCTCTTTAATATTTATTTGCAAAGGCAGCTCTCAAGCCATGAGTGGAGATACGATATTCAGATGAGGGGGCAGGATCATTCTAATAAGCTCCCCTTGTGACATAGAAAGAGGAGACTAGTCTGAATGGCTTGTTGAAGCTCATGTTTTCTGAAATAGGAGCCGAAAAGAAACTGACTGGGTGTCTTATTTCAGAGTTTGTGGGTTGTTGGGGTCCAGACACTCAAATGTATGTATATACTGAAAAAGCCTTAGCTAACTTTTTTCCTTGACTAATTATATAAATTCACATCTCACATGAATTCAGATGTGACAAAATTTATTAAATTAGTCTTAGACTTCTTCTCAGTGTCTGGGGTCAAATCATACCAGCACACCCAGAAATAGAAATTTGCTAGCTGCTTAGCATGTGACTTTGTTAGCAAGCCAGGTTAAGGAGAGCTAACTATGAGTCTGTATACTTTGCATGCAAATGGAAGATAATTTAGCTGAATAGCTTTTTATTTAGCCCTACACTATTCTAATTGCTTAGCATGAGGTAGTTAGCAAGCTAGAATTTTGGCATTTTAGATCATTAGCAAGCTTCTGAATAACAGAAATCGACTGCCTACTTACCTGTTTCAGCTACATTGCTTGTGCAGTCTAAGTTGAGAAACCACTTCCATTGTGCTACAAGAGATTTTACAAACATTATAGATATTTTATAAACAGTCTAAGGCACGGATTACGCTTTTATGATTAGGGTTTGGCTGGATGTTTAGCGATGTAGCGAGGACAGATTATTAGCAAGATTTATGATCATTAGGCAGTTCACAAAGTATAAGCAAATCTCAGATAACTCAAATCTTTGAAACTTAGCTAGCTGTTAGTTAGCAAAGATTATAGTTTTTCTCTGTAATCACATCGCTAACACTCGACCCTCCAGCTCATATAAAGAAGCAGCACATGAGGCATCGTTGTGCTGATACAGCGGACTGGAAAAGAGAGTGAATAAGGAAAAAAAGCTTTATTATGCTGCAGCGATTCAGCTCCTATTCATGTCTCGCTGCTGTGTAATCATTCCTCCTAATCTCATTTACAGATACAGCAAAACAAAGCGAAAGAGAGAGCGAGAGAGAGAGAGCATATAAGCATATTTGAAGTGGATTTGCAAAGTTTTAACATGATTAATTCTCTAAATGGGAATATAAACAAGTCAGGACATATACAGTATACAGGGATGAGAACAGGGGTGTAGTGGGTGTGGTACGCGGGGGTACGCCGTCCACCCACTTCTCCCGAGGTGAGATTCAAAAAAAAAAAAAAAGACAATAAATGTAAAGAAATACTCAAGTCTTTAAGAAGGAGTGCATGGTAGGGCTTAACCCAATGGCTGCATGTCATGTATTTTGTATACGCAGGTGCCTCAATCGCGCCAGACTAAATGCTTGATTTATTCGATTGGTGCCTTTTATAATAAATTTCAGCCCATTGCTGGTTTGTATGCGATGTGAGTGAGTGACGTGACTTTTTTTGAACTTCTGGACACATGCTGTAGCTGTTGCCACGGCAGTAAGTAGGCTAGTAAAAATATCGAATTCCGAATGCAGCTCGGCTCAAATGAACATGAATCGAACATGAACAAAGGTGTTTGTGTACCATAATTTCCAATATTTTGGCTTCACGCCTGATAGTCCATGTTAAACCTATGCAAGGTTTATGTTGAGTTCCAGCAGCAGAGTGGTGCTGTCTACGACGATGTATTCGGAAGGAGAAGGCGAATTTGTTCCTCTTTAGCCATTTCGGCATATTTATTGGAGACAAAATAAACCGCGGCTTTTCGCCATAACAGTTGGGCTGTACTGACAAACACGAATGAAAATTGCACACATAAAAATGTCTGAAAAAAAGTGTCTTCTTGTGCCCTCTTGTGTTGTTAAAAGAACGTAACATTTATACAAATCATTCATACCAAACATAGGCGACCAAACAAAGGCTACCGCTTCTGACATGATATCAAATCGATGACGTCACGAATCGTGTACCCCCACTTTAAAAATCTCCACTACACCACTGGATGAGAATGAAAAATATTAAAAAAGTCTGAAAAAAGCCGGGGGTTTGGGGACCGCAGGCACCCAGTGGGGCCCAGGGGCAGAGCCCCAGTGGGGGCCCCGGGGTTCGGGAGCTAATGATTTTTGGCTATTTTTTTTTTTTTTTTTACCCCAAAACCATTAATTTTATCAGCAAAAAGTTGAAATTTATTTGGAAATAAATTCCCCTTCTTGGTGAGCTATCAGGTGAAAATGATTAATAGGGTACAAGAACCTGTTTTTAATCAATTCACATTTGATGATTTCAAAAACTCAGTGCACCTTTTAATATAAACGAGCTCTACGGTATGATATTTCTGCATTTTTGCTATTCATGTCTTTGAATACTCTAATCCAGGGGTGTCAAACCTGATCCATAAAGGGCCGTGTGGCTGCAGGTTTTCATTCCAGCCATGCAGCAGCACCCTGATTTGGCTTATTCAATCAACTGACACACCCACCCTTTAATCAAGGGTGGGTGTGGCTGCAAGTATTTGACTGTGTGAAGACAGTTCAGTTGATTGAATGAGCCAAGTCAGGTGTGTTGCTGCATGGCTGGAATGAAAACCTGCAGCCACAAGGCCCTTTATGGATCAGGTTTGACACCCCTGCTCTAATCCTTTAAAATGAAGTGCAAACCAGAAAAACGTTCGATCATATAATTCTCTTAAGCTTTCTTCTGATGTTATCATGGTAGCAGGAGGTCTTACATATTAAGCAGGCAACATTCAACATCACTTATCACTTCCCTTTCAACTGTTGTGTGTACTAACTAGGTTTTATCTGGACAGGATGTTGTGTAATGTAATACATATACCATATGGTCAATTTGAAGATCAAGATGGTGATTTTGAATTAAAGAACAGGCATGTACAATGGGCATTACATATTGGAAATTTTTTTTAAAATCAAAAACTATAAGTTCATCTCGGCCTAAAAAATTTGGGCAGACGCTCCCGCGTGGCACATGCCAGCAATTCCCCCCGTCCCCCTATGAAATGAGCAATAAGTAGGAGAGTTATCCATGGTATCTCATCTCATCTCATTATCTCTAGCCGCTTTATCCTTCTACAGGGTCGCAGGCAAGCTGGAGCCTATCCCAGCTGACTATGGGCGAAAGGCGGGGTACACCCTGGACAAGTCGCCAGGTCATCACAGGGCTGACACATAGACACAGACAACCATTCACACTCACATTCACACCTACGGTCAATTTAGAATCACCAGTTAACCTAACCTGCATGTCTTTGGACTGTGGGGGAAACCGGAGCACCCGGAGGAAACCCACGCAGACACGGGGAGAACATGCAAACTCCGCACAGAAAGGCCCTCGCCGGCCCCAGGGCTCGAACCCGGACCTTCTTGCTGTGAGGCGACAGCGCTAACCACTACACCACCGTGCCGCCCATCCATGGTATCATACCTAAAATTTTATCAGAAATATAGATGAGATACTATGATTCCCCCCAACATGCTACATTAGATAAGCTAACCCCATTTATAAAAGATACACACTTATATGACATGTATTTGAGACACCATGGCAATAATTCGTGCGATATACATTATAAATATAATGCATCATTGAACAGGCAAAATCATTTTCAACCTACCTTTGTGTGTTTTTTGGTGTATATGTGAAGTTCGATAGTCCTTGCCTCTCTACTAGCGTAGTTTATCATGTCAGAACACAATGAGCAAAGTACTTTTCCTGGGACATCTATTTTCCATATGTGATCACCGAGCTTCATTGTGACAGTCTGTTTGTCGATCTCGACATTCAGTGTTCTTTCTAACCAAGCCCATCGAAAACAGTTCTTTATTCCTGCACCTTTATCAATCTCCCTCGCTCGATCCTCTTCTTTCTTATCTAGGACTTTTGCCATTGTCGATATGCTAAAATATCCCACCTGAATACGTGTCTTTCCGATGTTACCAATGCGTATCATCAAATAGTGTGTCCGGTCGGAGAACGGCGACTGCAAGCCACGCGTGGAGAGCATGCGCACTTGTGTTTATACACTGCACGCAATGGGATTTCCCGAAAATTCTACCGCAAATAAGTCGAACATTGTCACAAAAGTGAATGTTAATTACGACATGTCGAAAGACTCGAGTGTGTTGACCCGGAGCCTACCAAGAATCAAGACGTTATAAGGTGACCACAGATCGTTAACCATACCCCCCCCCCCCCCCCCCCCGAAAATTTCTCAGCGGATTTACATCGATCTCAAAAACGATCATTTTGGTCTGAAAAAGTCGGAAATCCGCCGATTAGCGGAAAATTCTCATCCCTGAGTATATGGCATGCTGCAGTTATAGATTTAATTAGAGACATGCATTTAATTTATAACCTTCTTTACTTAGTGTGTCAAAATCATAAACAACAAAAGTGCATCAATTTTTGGAAATGGACCAATCAGACATCACATTATCTACCACACAAATTATCTTAACTTCATTCTACTTGTGTTTCTAGTAATTGTGTCCAGAATATCTGCATTTTTTATTCATGGTTCAGTTTATCCTGATCAGGGTTGTGGTGAATCCATCCAGAGGCCCTGGGAACACTGGGTGTGAGGCAGGATTGGATGGGACTCCCATCACACACACTCACAACTGGGGTGAATTTAGCATTGGCAATCCACAAACTGACCTGTTTTTGAGAGGCAGAAGGAAACCAGAGAACCCAGAAGAAACCCACATGGACACAGGGTGAATATGAAACATTGCACAGAGAGTAACACATGCTGAGGGTCGAACTGGGAACCCTGGAGCTGTGAGATGGCAGCGTGCACCACGGTGCTGCCCTAGTTAGCTATCTAGCTCTGTATTACCTTATTTTAAAGCTAAGCTAAGTAGCTAGTTTTTTCGTGTGTAGCTAGCATATCCAGTATTATTCTGTCCACATTCACTGGATATGAGCAATCGCACGCTCTGATTGGCTACTCTACTACTAGGATATCAGCTCATATACCATATACCATGAGTAGAGTAAAACAAAATGGCAGGGTTCATCAAGTCAGATATATCACTTTATTATCAAGTATTTAAAAGAAACAGCAATAGCTAAAAGAATATAGTAACCCCCCCAGTATTTCCTGTTCCACACTCCAACCCAGTCAGTGGTGGTAATGCACCTTTAAGTTGGTTTGCCAACCACCAAAAAAATCCGAAAGAAGAAGAAGAAGAAAATGGTGGCACATGTTGCTGAACCAACCAAAGACAAAATAAATATTACTCGAAAACAAAACCCCCCAAAATACAAAAAAATACATAAAAAGGAATGAAAGTATGTCATGTTAAGAACATGTCTTTTTTATTTTTCAAGAATTATTATTATCATATTTTTCACAAATTGCTCCTGTCATTTCGCTGGTTTGTTTACATTCTAAGCGGAAATTATTTTGTCGGACGTTTTGTATAATGTTTTTATTTATTGAATTTGCAAAAAATGAAAATAAAAATGCTCTGTTTCTCAAAATCCAGTGAATGTAGATAGAATAAAACAGTTATTCCACTCAATCTCGTCATACATGGCTTATAGACAACTCGGTGCTATGTGACTCGTCAGCTATCAGCTCATGCACGACTCGATTTTGTGGAATAACTGTTAAATGCCAGCCAATTCCTATAGCGTAATAGTAGGTAATCAGTGAAATAGAGACCACCACTGTGCCACCCAGAAGGGGTCCAAATTTTTTTTATTCATTTAAAACAGAGCAGATAAACTAGTATGATGGATCGAAGAATATCATCTCCAAGTCTGCAGTGATACCTAACATATAAATCTAAGTGTTGCGTTCAAGGTAACAGTGAAAATCCATGAAGATTAACTGAATGCTGGGGGAAAAAGGGAAAAGAAAAAATAGGTCTAAAACCAGGATCCATCCCTCAGCAGAAGCATCCTCATCTCTCTGTCTGTGTTAGTGAGATCTAGGCGTCATGCCACTGAGACTGAGGCGTCCACGTCCTGTGCCAAAGAGCCCTGTTGTGTGATTGATGCAGCGTGTGTTAGCGTCTACAGGGATGCATGCAGAGTCCAAATTTCTCTCTCTCTCTCTCGCTCACACACACACACACACACACACACACACACACACAGAGAGAGAGAGTGAAATCACACTGACAGAAAATTCCTGAGTTTTACTTTTACCTCAGTATTTGCTAATTGCTATTTGACAGCTACAACCACAAATTCACTACTCTAACAGATATTTCGTGAAAGATTGTGTGAATAAAATGATAATTTTTTGCTAATTTGTGCTAAAAGAGAATAATATATCACCTACATCTTAATCAAACCTTCCTGAAGTTCAGAGTTTTCTGAACACAGTTAGGAGCAGCTTAGCCTCAGTAAGATTAGCTAAGCTAGTTTGCTAGCTCATCATGTTGTCAGTCCACAAGTGTGAATGTGTTTGGATTGTTAAATGTGATATTTCAAAAAAAATAAATAGATTAATTATCCATCCATTATCTGTAGCCACTTATCCTGTTCTACAGGGTTGCAGGCAAGCTGGAGCCTATCCCAGCTGACTACGGGCGAAAGGTGGGGTACACCCTGGACAAGTCGCCAGGTCATCACAGGGCTGACACATAGACACAGACAACCATTCACACTCACATTCACACCTACGGTCAATTTAGAGTCACCAGTTAACCTAACCTGCATGTCTTTGGACTGTGGGGGAAACCGGAGCACCCGGAGGAAACCCACGTGGACACGGGGAGAACATGCAAACTCCACACAGAAAGGCCCTCACCGGCCGCTGGGCTTAAACCCAGGACCTTCTTGCTGTGAGGTGACATTGCTAACCACTACACCACCGTGCCACCCCTTATAGATTAATTAATTAATTAAAAATATTAAATATTAATAATTAATTTAAAAATAGTTTAATTACCTTTATTTTATTTCTAAATATTATAATAAAATATTAATATAATATAATACAATATATTCCTATATAATAAAATATAATATAATATAATATAATATTAATAATTAATTAAAAAATTGTTTCATTACCTTTATTTTATTTCTAAATGTATTTTATTTCATTCACTGTAGTTAGCGTAGAAGAAAACAGGAAGTAAACAGCTAAACAGCAAAAGTGGCTGTTATTTACTTTTCTTGCTTTTCTCTCTCATGTCCTGCAGGAGGGTTTGAGAAGGGACAGTCAGAGGTGGAGGAAAGAGAGCATGATGAAAAAGAGATCCTGAAAGATGTAGAAATGACTGTGGACCAAGAAACGCAGTTCCCTTTATACCCAGCAAATTTTCACATTAAAAACGAGGACGATTCCAGAGCAGGTGAGGTGGTCATTTTAAATCTGTACCTCAAGTGTGTTTAAGTGAAAAATAAATAAATAAATAAATGCACGTTTCTCATAACCATGAACAAACCACAGTATGTTTTATTCCTCCTATACCACAGCAGTTTTCCAGTGATTGCATATTTATATTTATTAAAGAAAAGAATCATTGTACGTTTAATATTTTATATGTTATATATATTTTATATGTTCTAGCAGCTATGAACAATCTCAGTTATACTAATTATAGTTTAGCGTAGTACGTAGCACGTTACACACGACATTAAACAGTGTGAAGATTCTGTGAACGAGCTGTTACTATAGAAGCGATAATGTATTGTTAGTACTGCCATGCTGTTATAGGAAATGAATCAACACCTTCTATTCAATCAGAATTCAACAGATTATTATTATTATTATTATTATTACATTTTATTTACATAGTGCTTTTAACAATGGACATTGTCACAAATATGGTGGTGAGGAAAAATTCCCTGAGACAACATTAGGAAGAAGCTTTCAGAGCAACCAGTCTCACAAGAGAACCCATCTTCTTCTGTGTGATGCTGGATAGGGCAATTATGAGTATGTATTATATTATTAACATGAATGTTTCCTGGGTAGCATAGTGGTACTATTGCCTCAAGAGTAAGAAGATTCTGGGTTCTGGGGCAGCCATGGCCTAATGGTTAGAGAAGCAGCTTTGGGACCAAAAGGTTGCTGGTTCAGTTCCCTGGAACAGCAGCAATGGCTGAAGTGCCCTTGAGCAAGGCACCTAAGCCCCAACTGGTCCCCAGGCTGCTCTGTTGTACATCGCTCTGGATAAGAGCTAAATGCCTGTAATGTAACGGGTTTGAACCTCTTGGTCAACTGATCTTGGTCTTTCTGTGTGGAGTTTGCATGGTTGGTTTCTTCCTACAGTCCAAACACATGTGGATTAGGTCAACTGGCTATGCTAAATTGCCCATAATTGTGAATGTGAGTGTAAATGGATGTTCATCTCTGTGATAGATTGGTGACCTGCCTGGGATGAACCCCACCTCTTGCCCGAAGTCAGCTGGGATTGGCTCCAGCTTTTCCCATGACCCTCAAAGCATAAGCGGTGTAGATAATGGATGGATGCTTCATATGAATAATGTTGCCATTTGTAGTATCTGAGGTTTTTTTTTTTTGCAAATCAAAGAAATTCAGATAAATTGTAAATAAGCAATCTCCATTTTAAAATAGCTGGGCCTATATGACAATATATTGACACACTGTTGGTTCATTACAACAAAATCTTTGGTGGAAATCTCAAAGCTGAGCCGTTGAAGGTTAAAGTCAGTGTCTCAGTCTGTCAGTTCTGAGATTTGACCTCACAACCTTCTGGATCTGAACTGATGAACTTCCACTGCTCACCAGCACATCCCAAACAGGGTTACTGGTCCTAGTAAATATTAACAGAGTATTTCCCATTTGCCCTCAGAGAAAATCATTAACTCTTTGAAATTTCTGGAATTCAATTTATCTTGCCCAATCCTCAGGAGTGTTCATAATTTGGCTTAGTCTCTGTGCTGCTTTTAATTTCTGGCTCACATATGATGAATCTGCTCTTTTGAAACGCCTCTGCATTTCCTCTTAAAAGTTTGGCATGTGGAAATTGGAGTGCGTACACCTGTTTCGCCTCTCAGCGAGGAATTTTCAAAAGCGTGAGCAATCTTCCGCTTTTTTTTTTTTTTTTGTCTTGAATTGGCGGAAAGACGTACGTCTGCGCCTTTTGTTGTTTCTGAAAAGAATCCGGGCAGGCGAGCTCATTTGAGTTGGCATGCAGATTGTAATTTATTTTACTGTGTGCTTCTAGTTTCAGGCTTTGTTTCAGTTTTAGTTTGTGTTTTGTAGTAAACAAGAGTGAAGACGTGATCGCTCAAAAATGAAAATGAATATTTATTGTTCAAAGATTTTAATATTTATTTTATAACAAGCATCTGTCGCACTGGACAACATTTGGACCACAAGGCAAACTTTTCTTTTTAAACTTTCTCTCCTTATTCTGCTCACCCAGGTGGCCTCTTCAGACCTCTTCCACTCTCAAAGGAGAGGCTTCTTGAAGGGCTCATAGCTTCCTGAAGGGGTTCTCTGATAGAGAAACACTGTGTTAAGGTTCTATGTAGGACTTTTTAGGGTTCCTTTAGATGGACAAGACAAAAAATTAAGAGTGTAGATATATTTTTTTATTCTGGATTGTGATTAGTTAGAAGGTGTTGATTAATTTCCTTTAGTGCAACTCCAAATCTCAGGTTTATATTAATGCCTTATTGTTTCTACAGTATAGTAACAGATAATTCACTGTAACTTCTATGCTCCTGTATGCAATGACTTGTAATTCCTTTAGGGCTGCTTTTGACATTATTCTGTATGTAACTATATATGGTAAAAAAGGATGATGTGTCACTGATTAACAAATGGAAATTGTAAACGTTGGGAAATCACTGTGGTATAAGATGAAGAAAACACTTCAAGAAAGATGTGCTGCTGTAGAAAAGTAATCAAGTAGCATTAACGCCACTTCATCACACCAACCTGTCACTGACTGTTTTCTTATAACAGCACAACCTCAAGTGGTTTATTCCTTACTTTTACGATATTTTCCTCTAACTTATGATTAATTGACAAGTTTGTCATCTCATATCTCATTATCTCTAGCCGCTTTATCCTGTTCTACAGGGTCGCAGGCAAGCTGGAGCCTATCCCAGCTGACTACGGGCGAAAGGCGGGGTACACCCTGGACAAGTCGCCAGGTCATCACAGGGCTGACACATAGACACAGACAACCATTCACACTCACACCTACGGTCAATTTAGAGTCACCAGTTAACCTAACCTGCATGTCTTTGGACTGTGGGGGAAACCGGAGCACCCGGAGGAAACCCACGCAGACACGGGGAGAACATGCAAACTCCGCACAGAAAGGCCCTTGCCGGCCACGGGGCTTGAACCCGGACCTTCTTGCTGTGAGGCGACAGCGCTAACCACTACACCACCGTGCCACCACAAGTTTGTCATCTTACCTAAAATTGTATGTGTGTGTGTAAACACCAGTGGCAGAAAATCCTTAATCACTGTTTAATTAAGGAATTGTCCTATAGCTTCATTTCATTCCTGTGCTGGAATTAAACATTTCCAATAAGTTTAGTCACACAGCTTAACACAGAGAGAAAGTGTGTGAGAGACATTAGCATCTCTATCTCTCTCTCAGAAATCTACACACACACGCACGCACACACAGAGCTACAACAAGGAAATGTAACTCTTATACTCAGTAGGGAACTTTGCCCCAGTTTAGGGCTGTTTTAATACTCCATTAGGGATCATTTAAAGCTACTTTAGAACTATTTTAGGTTTTCTTTTTTGGGGGCACTTTTGGGACTCCTTTAAGGCTCCTTTAGGCTTTAGGGTTTCTTTAGGACTAATTTCAGATGCTTCTAGACTCTTTTATGCTTAATGGCTGCTTTTGGGCTCCTGTAAGTTGCTCTAAGTCTATTTTAGAACTCCTTTAGGACTTCTTTAGAGCTCCTTTAGGGCATTTTTAGATGTTCCTTTAGGCTTCCTTTCAGGTTACTTGAGGGCTCTTTTAGGGTTCCTTTAGGGTATCTTTATGGATCCTTTAGGGCTGCTTTAGGGTTCCTTTTTGGCCATATTTCTGGTTCCTTTGATCCTTTATTAGAGTTCCTTTAAGACATCTTTATGGATATTTTAGGGCTGCTTTACCATTCCTTAAGGACACCTTTAGAGTTCCTTTAAGCCTTTATTAGGGTTCCTTTCAGGAATTTTTATGGATTCTTTAGGGCTGCTTTACAGTTTCTTTCAGGCATCTTTTGGGTTCCTTTAATCCTTTATTAGGGTTCCTTTAGGGCATTTTTAGATGTTCCTTCAGGCTTCCTTTAAGGTTCCTCTAAGGATCTTTTAGGGCTGCTTTAGGCCTTCTTTAGGGCATCTTTATGGATCCTTTAGGGTTGTTTTAGGGTTCCTTTTGGATATTTTTAAGGTTCCTTTAGGACTGCTTTATGGATCCTTTAGGGCTGTTTTAGGGTTCTTTTAGGGAATTTTTAAGGTTACTTTAGGTATCCTTTAGGGCTGCTTTACGGATTCTTTAGGGTATCTTTAAGGTCCCTTTAGAACTGCTTTACACATCCTTTAGGGCTGCTTTATGGTCCCTTTTTGTTTTCACACATAAATTTGTTTTCACACACTTAAATTTTTTCTGAACTCTTTCTGCAAATCAACAATTATAAAAGCTTACAGTTTAACCTTTAACCTCTGTGTTGAACAGGGGATGTGGGTCGAAGTCAGGAAGCACAGAAAGAAGGCAGTGAAGGACATGAGGGGAACAACCCGAGCAGCCCAACTGCATCAGAGGAGTGGGACGGCCCGAGTAAGTTCTCTTTCCATCTCTAGTGATGTTGTGCTGCACTGTAGATATTTCTTTTAATTTCAAGGCTTTGTGAATTTGTAAGTCAACACCATGTCAGTAGATTTTACGCAACTAAGGCTGATGGAAATAATCATTAATGCAGCTTTGTTTTACACACACACACACACACACACACACACACACACACACACACACACACACACACACACAGTCATAACAGGGCTTCTGTATTGTGAAACTTGTGTTTTTCCCACTAAAATAAAAATTTAATTAAATTATTTAACACATTGATTGATTGATTGATTGATTGATTGATTGATTGATTGATTGATTGATTGATTGATTGATTTGGTCAAAATTAAGTGTTTATTATAATGCACATTAAAGGATCAATATAAATAATGAAAAATAATCAAAACAATACATATATAAGAATTACTAAGAGTAATTACAGTTTAATTAACAAAATATTGATCTTTTATAGATTGTGGCTATGTTTCTGTCTATTTTATATTTCTATAAAGTTTACTGGACCAGAAAAAAGAAAACATTAAATGTGATCAGCTTTAGCATGAGTGCTAATGATTTAAAACAAACTTGAATGTGGCTTTTAGTACAGCTTTCTAACCGCATCAAATCTGACATCATTCTGTGATTACACATTGCTTATGGAACACTAATCAGCATTTCTGATGATCTCCAGAGCAAAATGCCTCCATGAGAGATATCGCTCTTATCTGCTTTATATCTCATCACGATCACTGCTCTCTCTCTCTCTCTCTCTCTCTCTCTCTCTCTCTCTCCCTTCCAGCAGAACATGATTATCTGAGTGAGATAGAGTTTTTTTTTTTTTTTTAACAATAACGAGCCTCAGTGTAGTTTTTATCTGATTATGTTTTTTGTTCTGTTTCCTGGGTGAAATGTGAGCCCAGAGCTGTAATTATACTACTTGTGTGTTCATTATGGTGTGTGTGTGTGTGTGTGTGTGTGTGTGTGTGTGTGTGTGTGTGTGTGTGTGTGTGTGTGTGCGTGTGTGTGTTTAATAAGAGAAACACAGTTTTATGAGTGTGTACAGTGGGGCAAAAAAGTATTTAGTCAGTCACCAATTGTGCAAGTTCTCCCACTTAAAAAGATGAGAGAGGCCTGTAATTTTCATCATTTTCATCCTTTTTTTTTCGTTTCCGTTTCCGGTTGAGAGTGCGTCGTGCGCATTCTGGCTGCCGCTTCTCACCAGAGCTTTTTTTTTATTTTATTTCTTTTTCAATTTTCATTTTATTTATTTTTTTTCTGTGTGTTTGTGTAGTTTGATGTTTGTTTGAGTGTTTTGTCCGCCGGTTGTGGTGTAGCTCCAGACCCAGTTTGGGCGTCAGTTCCCTCCAGGCCTTGGTTCACTGTGGGTGATGCCTGCGCTCCCAGCTGTGGACTGCAGTGAGCTCGTTGCTCATTTTACATCGTGGTTGTCCAGCGCCCTGCGCTTTAACGCTTGGCATGGTGTTCCGAGCGATGTTGCTCGGTGGCGTCGTGGCGGCTGTGCCGGCGGTTTGGGACACACCAGCGCTCTGCGTGGCGGTGCTTCTCTGCTCGCTTTGTGGATCCATGGCGTGGTGTTCGAGCGATGTTGCTGGCGGCGTCACGGCGGCGGTGCTGGAGATGTGGGACTCGTTTTCATGTGCCTTTTGGTGGGACTGTGGCTGCTACACTACTGGAATTACATCTTGATCCCTACTTGGTGGACTTTTTACTTTGATTTTTTATTATTTATTCATTTATTTATTTATTTTTTATTGTTATTTTTTTTTCTTTGTCTATAATTGTAAAGCGTCCTTGGGTTTCTTGAAAGGCGCTATATAAATTTAACTTATTATTATTATTATTATTATTATTATTATTATTATTATTATAGGTATACCTCAACTATGAGAGACAAAATGCGAAAAAAAATCCAGAAAATCACATTGTCTGATTTTTAAAGAATTTATTTGCAAATTATGGTGGAAAATAAGTATTTGGTCAATAACAAGTTCATCTCAATACTTTGTTATATACCCTTTGTTGGCAATGACAGAGGTCAAATGTTTTCTGTAAGTCTTCACAAGGTTTTCACACACTGTTGCTGGTATTTTGGCCCATTCCTCCATGCAGATCTCCTCTAGAGCAGTGATGTTTTGGGGCTGTTGCTGGGCAACACAGACTTTCAACTCCCTCCAAAGATTTTCTATGGGGTTGAGATCTGGAGACTGGCTAGGCCACTCCAGGACCTTGAAATGCTTCTTACGAAGCCACTCCTTCGTTGCCCGGGCGATGTGTTTGGGATCATTGTCATGCTGAAAGACCCAGCCACGTTTCATCTTTAATGCCCTTGCTGATGGAAGGAGGTTTTCACTCAAAATCTCACGATACATGGCCCCATTCATTCTTTCCCTTACACGAATCAGTCGTCCTGGTCCCTTTGCAGAAAAACAGCCCCAAAGCATGATGTTTCCACCCCCATGCTTCACAGTAGGTATGGTGTTCTTTGGATGCAACTCAGCATTCTTTCTCCTCCAAACACGACAAGTTGAGTTTTTACCAAAAAGTTCTATTTTGGTTTCATCTGACCATATGACATTCTCCCAGTCCTCTTCTGGATCATCCAAATGCTCTCTAGCAAACTTCAGACGGGCCTGGACATGTACTGGCTTAAGCAGGGGGACACGTATGGCACTGCAGGATTTGAGTCCCTGGTGGCGTAGTGTGTTACTGATGGTAGGCTTTGTTACTTTGGTCCCAGCTCTCTGCAGGTCATTCACTAGGTCCTCCCATGTGGTTCTGGGATTTTTGCTCACCGTTCTTGTGATCATTTTGACCCCACGGGGTGAGATCTTGTATGGAGCCCCAGGTCGAGGGAGATTATCAGTGGTCTTGTATGTCTTCCATTTTCTAATAATTGCTCCCACAGTTGATTTCTTCACGCCAAGCTGCTTACCTATTGCAGATTCAGTCTTCCCAGCCTGGTGCAGGTCTACAATTTTGTTTCTGGTGTCTTTTGACAGCTCTTTGGTCTTGGCCATAGTGGAGTTTGGAGTGTGACTGTTTGAGGTTGTGGACAGGTGTCTTTTATACGGATAATGAGTTCAAACAGGTGCCATTAATACAGGTAATGAGTGGAGGACAGAGGAGCCTCTTAAAGAAGAAGTTACAGGTCTGTGAGAGCCAGAAATCTTGCTTGTTTGTAGGTGACCAAATACTTATTTTACCGAGGAATTTACCAATGAATTCATTACAAATCCTACAATGTGATTTCCTGGATTCTTTCTCCCCATTCTGTCTCTTATAGTTGAAGTGTACCTATGATGAAAATTACAGGCCTCTGTCATCTTTTTAAGTGGGAGAACTTGCACAATTGGTGGCTGACTAAATACTTTTTTGCCCCACTGTATCTGATTAAACAGTACTGTCTGTCTTATTATTATTAGCCATGTAGAAAACGTAATTGGTTTCACTTTTGGGCCATTAGTTCAGAATAGTTCAGCTTTTTCTACAGTACAGTGGTTTGAGGTCATAAAAAGAACTTGAGTTAGAAGAGCTGTTGTCATGGTGATGAAGTGGCTCAATGTCCGAGTACTTGACGTTGCTGGTGATGGGTTCCAGACCTGCAGGATCTCTACACTGATCGTACTGATGGAGAACCAGAATTTTTGTTTGGGACAAACAGGAAGTGGTTCAGGATTAACCACAATTGGCACCTTGGAAAAAGAGAATGAGAGACAGATAGACAGACAGAGAGACAGACAGACAGAGACACAGAGACAGAAAGAGAGAGAGTGACACAGACAAAAAGAGAAAGACAGCGAGACAGAGACACAAAGAAAGAGAGACAGAGAAAGACACACAGACAGATGGACAGAGAGAGAGAGACAAATAGACAGATAGACAGAGAGAGACAGAGAGACACAGAGACAGACAGAGAGAGAGAGAAACACAGAGACACACAAAGATAGGTAGACAGAGAGACAGACAGATAGACAGAGACAGATAGTCAGAGAGAGATACAGAGAGAGAGGGAGAGAGAGGGAGAGAGACAGATAGGCCAAGAAAGAGAGAGAAATAGACAGAGACAGAGCACAAGTGAGGGCGGCATGGTAGTGTAGTAGTTAGCACTGTTGCCTCACAGCAAGAAGGTCCTGGGTTCGAGCCCAGCGGCCGGCGAGGGCCTTTCTGTGTGGAGTTTGCATGTTCTCCCCGTGTCTATGTGGGTTTCCTCCGGGTGCTCCGGTTTCCCCCATAGTCCAAAGGCATGCATGTTAGGCTAATTGGTGACTCCAAATTGACCGTAGGTGTGAATGGTTTGTGTGTCTCTCTGTCGGCCCTGCGATAACCTGGTGACTTGTCCAGGGTGTACCCCGCCTTTTGTCCATAGTCAGCTGGGATAGGCTCCAGCTTGCCTGCGACCCTGCACAGGATAAGTGACTACAGATAATGGATGGATGGACAGAGCGTGGGAGACAGATAGAGATAGATAGACAGAGATAGCCAGAGGGAGACAGATAGAGAGAGAGAGAGACAGTTAGCCAGATGCCAGTGTCTTTGGTCTTTTTCCTATAAAGACTTTGTGTCCACAGTTTAAAGGAGAAGCCGACCCTGCACTCACCTCCTTTACCTACAGCTCACTTTCAAATCATTTTATCCATAAAAACATCCATATAAAATTTGTTCACCAGGATAAGCAATATCTATGATTAGAATCTCATCTCCCATATACTCCACGTGATGCCACTTTTTCAGAGGGATGATATTATGAATTGATAAACAGTGCCATATTTACAGTATGTGTGTATAATAAAGGCCTCAGACTGAATTCTGTACTGTTTCGGAGTGTGTACAATCTCCAACCCATCAGTTTCAGTGGGATATGTTGGGGTTACATCAAACCACACAGTGAGGCTGGAGTTAATATAATATTTCGCCCATGTGTCTGACACCGCCCATACAGTGGGGCAAAAAAGTATTTAGTCAGTCATCAATTGTACAAGTTCTCCCACTTAAAAAGATGAGAGAGGCCTGTAATTTTCATCATAGGTATACCTCAACTATGAGAGACAAAATGCGAAAAAAAATCCAGAAAATCCCATTGTCTGATTTTTAAAGAATTTATTTGCAAATTATGGTGGAAAATAAGTATTTGGTCAATAACAAAAGTTCACCTCAATACTTTGTTATATACCCTTTGTTGGCAATGACAGAGGTCAAAGTTTTCTGTAAGTCTTCACAAGGTTTTCCCACACTGTTGCTGGTATTTTGGCCCATTCCTCCATGCAGATCTCCTCTAGAGCAGTGATGTTTTGGGGCTGTCGCTGGGCAACATGGACTTTCAACTCCCTCCAAAGACTTTCTATGGGGTTGAGATCTGGAGACTGGCTAGGCCACTCCAGGACCTTGAAATGCTTCTTACGAAGCCACTCCTTCGTTGCCCGGGTAGTGTGTTTGGGATCATTGTCATGATGAAAGACCCAGCCACATTTCATCTTCAATGCCCTTGCTGATGGAAGGAGGTTTTCACTCAAAATCTCATGATACATGGCCCCATTCATTCTTTCCTTTACACGGATCAGTCGTCCTGGTCCCTTTGCAGAAAAACAGCCCCAAAGCATGATGTTTCCACCCCCATGCTTCACAGTAGGTATGGTGTTCTTTGGATACAACTCAGCATTCTTTCTCCTCCAAACACGACAAGTTGAGTTTTTACCAAAAAGTTCTATTTTGGTTTCATCTGACCATATGACATTCTCCCAATCCTCTTCTGGATCATCCAAATGCTCTCTAGCAAACTTCAGACGGGCCTGGACATGTACTGGCTTAAGCAGGGGGACACATCTGGCACTGCAGGATTTGAGTCCCTGGCGGCGTAGTGTGTTACTGGTGGTAGCCTTTGTTACTTTGGTCCCAGCTCTCTGCAGGTCATTCACTAGGTCCCCCCGTGTGGTTCTGGGATTTTTGCTCACCGTTCTTGTGATCATTTTGACCCCACAGGGTGAGATCTTGCGTGGAGCCCCAGATCGAGGGAGATTATCAGTGGTCTTGTATGTCTTCCATTTTCTAATAATTGCTCCCACAGTTGATTTCTTCACACCAAGCTGCTTACCTATTGCAGATTCAGTCTTCCCAGCCTGGTGCAGGTCTACAATTTTGTTTCTGGTGTCCTTTGACAGCTCTTTGGTCTTGGCCATAGTGGAGTTTGGAGTGTGACTGTTTGAGGTTGTGGACAGGTGTCTTTTATACGGATAATGAGTTCAAACAGGTGCCATTAATACAGGTAACGAGTGGAGGACAGAGGAGCCTCTTAAAGAAGAAGTTACAGGTCTGTGAGAGCCAGAAATCTTGCTTGTTTGTAGGTGACCAAATACTTATTTTACTGAGGAATTTACCAATTAATTCATTACAAATCCTACAATGTGATTTCCTGGATTCTTTCCCCCCATTCTGTCTCTTATAGTTGAAGTGTACCTATGATGAAAATTACAGGCCTCTCTCATCTTTTTAAGTGGGAGAACTTGCACAATTGGTGACTGACTAAATACTTTTTTGCCCTACTGTATGTGTAACTCCGCCCATGTGGGTAACTCCGCCCAACTACCGAATTCCGTCAGAGGTCGTTTGTGATATTTCCTCCTCACTATATGCACAGACCTCAAGTTTGAATCCAATCACTTCAACACACATTTTAATGAATAACAACAAAACAGAAGCTAATAAAATGTGAGTGTCGAAAACACGCGTCGAATAACATGCCTAGCTCAGAGCGTACACGTCAACTGTTTGATTTAAATGTTGTATGATATACTGTAGATTTGAAAGAAGGAAGAAGATGAAGCAGATGTTCAGTTTGGTTTTAGTTCCATATGGATTTTTATTCACACTTTCCCTCAGTTTTTGTCAGTGATGAATTAAACACAGCCCGCAGTGGAGATGCCTGTCAGCGGAATTAAAACACCACCTCATAATAATAAAAATGCTAATAATAATATAGATAATGACACTGATAAAAAGGCTAATCTACACTGAACAAAGCAGTGTGTTGCTCACTGATTGCTCGTGTTGTCGCCGTATTCAATTAGGCCGCTCTCGCTGGCGTATTAATCATCTTTTCAGCAAACAAGTCGGCATTAATTAAAGCCGAGCCGGTGGATAAAGACATGTTGCTGGATCATCATTCTGTTTATCAGCCATGCACACACACACACACACACACACACACACACACACACACACACACACACACTGCCTCTTAGCTTGGAGGAGTTTTTGAGCTTCGTATTCAAAGTGTGCCAAAAAAAAGAAACACTGGAATTTGTCTTTTTTTTTTTTTTGTTTTCAGCTGAAAGGATTTGGATTGAAAGTGAATCAGTAGAGAATGAATTGTATTCTTTAAAAAAAAAAGTAACTAGACGTAGATTGATGCACCATGCTTGCTTGAATTTTAATATTTAAAGTTACAGTAAATAACAGTGTTGTCCGTACTTATTTCAAAGTTTGTGGCGAAGTTTTCTGTTTATTTCACATTTATGGAAGGAGTCTCCAGTCATCATCGTTATATCTTGTCACACCACTGTTGTATCCATGGGAGAGAAGTGTTGTTTGCTTCCATTAGGTCTTGGTCAGAGTATGTGGGTCTCAGTTTTTATTGTAGTCAAGACCGCCTAAACCAAGACCAAGTCATGACCAAGACCAAAGTGTATCAAGACGAAGACAAGACCAAGACTTTGAGGGGTTGAGATCAAGTCAAGATCAGGACCAAAGTGCATCGAGACCAAGACACGACCAAGACTTTGAGGGGTTGAGGTCAAGTCAACACCAAGACCAAAGTGTATCGAGACCAAGACAAGACCAAGACTTTGAGGGGTTGAGGTCAAGTCAACACCAAGACCAAAGTGTACCGAGACCAAGACAAGACCAAGACTTTGAGGGATTGAGATCAAGTCAAGATCAGGACCAAAGTGTATCGAGACCAAGATGAGACCAAGACAAGACCAAGACTTTGAGGGGTTGAGGTCAAGTCAACACCAAGACCAAAGTGTATTGAGACCAAGACAAGACCAAGACTTTGGGAGGTTGAGATCAAGTCAAGACTAAGACCAAGGCAGAGCAAGATCGAGTCAAGACCAGGACCAGACCAGTGGATGTGAAGGGGGTTGGGGGAGGGGTGACAGCTTTTAACAGGAAGAACATTTTTGAATAGGCAGTGAGTCACGTTACTGGTTGCATTTGAAGCAGGGAATTTTACATCCAATGACAGTAATGATGTTAACAAATAAACAAATAAATCAGACAATTTTGTGAAATCCACACAGTTGTGGCTTTGATTGGTCTTGAAATAAAATCCCAAGTCCTCTATGTCTGAGACTGAGACAAGACCAAATAAAAATGCAGTCGATTCGGACATCAGACCAAGACCTTCAAAAAGTGGTCTTGAGACCAAGACTGTTCTCAAGTACTACAACACTAGTGCCAGTGAACATCTACAAAGGATCTGGTCAATGGTCTGTAGTGTCTCACCATAGGGACACACAGCACTAGTGATGAATCCCCACTTATGGAGATTGTCTCCAGTTTTGCCCACTTTTGCTCTTGCTCTATTCAGGGTTACCCAGTGTTTTCTGGTGAGAGTTGTTCTACTGGGCAGGCTTTCACTTAGACTTGGCAGGACCTAATTGGGTGGGCAGCAGTCACTCTGCCTCCACTTTATTGGTCACTATAGACCCCTTCGCATGTTTGTAAACAAACCGACCGTTGCCAGGATGCGCGCGCAGCCTGGACCCAGAAACAATGGCGCTGCCCATAGACCGGCATTATGAGCTGTCAGATTATGCAAAACAATTGTCGTTACAAGATCGAGAATGCTACATAAATAAGTTAACTCTAACAAGTGGACATCGCCTACCGGATCCGCATTTAATAAAAGAGTGGACGGACGATGTTAGTAAGTTCCCTGGTATACAATAGCCAGATATATACTCGTACCTTATTGACAAGACTTCAGTGTACACCCACGAAAAACTTCGTGCCTACAAGTCTTTAGATGCATATGATTATGTTATGTGCGGGCATGTACAACTTGATTAACAATGGGACATTCATATTCATTTTGTTTTAATCAAATTATGCCAGTGATGTGATGGCAATGTGGCTTTAGCTACAACAGCAAATACCGACACTAAACAGCAATTTGCAGGAGGTAATGGCATGAAAGGAATGATAGTGTAAAGAGTGCAGCTAAGAGAAATCAGAGCTGCGTAAAAAGCGAGAGGCAGAGACCAGAAATGAAACTGAATGGGGCGGGAGCTAGGTTAGAGCAGTCAACGTAAGTTGGCATTTAGAGTGAGGGCACACAATTTTACCTTTCCATCCTTGCTTTAAAATTGTGATTTTCGGCATACACAAATAATGATGGCACAAAATCTGGACTGCTTGAGTCAAGCGAGACCTCTCCTACAAACAAAATTGCATGCAAAGCTAAGTTAACATGCTAACAATATTCATTACATTGTGTAACTATGACCCAGCTAATCAGACAAACGTTACCAAAGTATTTTGCTACATCAATAAACGAAGACTAGAAAGAATAAAAAAGAAAGATTTAATAAATAGCCTGATCTTACCTGTGATGAAGTGGGCGCTGCAAACCCGTGCATTTTTGATAGTGCTTTCATCCCAGTCTACACGTTTGATGGCTTGTAGCCATAGACGTCGGCGATTTTTTTGGAATGGGTGAGATCCTGCTGGAATTCTGAACATTTTAACCCAATCACTGCTACGATTCTGACACCCGAAAACACAACAACTAGGCATTTCTGAGTCTTTTTTGGGTCCAGGCTGCGTGCGCAATTTCCGCTTATGTATGAATGACGTTTACTGCGAAGGGGTCTATAGACACAGCAGTATCTCTCCTTCCACTTTTCCAATCTATAGGCTGTGGACTGGGTGGCACGGTGGTGCAGTTGGTTAGCACTGTCGCCTCACAGCAAGAAAATTCTGGGTTCGAGTCCAGTGGCCAATGGGGGGCCTTTCTGTGTGGAGCTTGCATGTTCTCCCCTTGTCTGTGTGGGTTTCCTCTGGGTGCTCTGGTTTCCCTCACAGTCCAAAGACATGCGGTTAGGTTAACTGGCTACTCTAAATTGTCCATAGGTGTGAACAGTTGAGTGGAGAAAACCTCTATAATAATCCAGTAGAAGGCAATGGGAAACCACTACTGTAATGTTCCCTAGAAACTCTGATGGATGGACCTGCCATCAGGCAGAACACTAAAGAAGAAGAAGGTTGTGGGCTGTGTTTGCTCCAGGCCCTCCACTACTATGAGTCTACTGAGGAGTCAGTGCTTTGTAACAATGATCTGTGACCGAGTTTTCCAACATCTTCAGGACAGAAAAGTTTATGCTTTGTGGTTTCTCTGTAACATAAGAAGCTGAGTTTTTTGTTTTTGTTTTTTAAGAGAAATTTAAAAAATGAGAGAGTGGATAGGGTGGCATGGTGGTGTAGTGGTTGGCACTGTTGCCTCACAGCAAGAAGGTTCTGGGTTTGAGCCCAGTGGCCGACGAGGGCCTTTCTATGGTATGTGGAGTTTGCATGTTCTCCCTGTGTCTGCATGGGTTTCCCCCACAGTCCAAAGACATGCATCTTAGGCTAATTGTTAGCTCTAAATTGACTGTAGGTGTGAGTGTGAATGGTTGTTTGTCTCTATGTGTCAGCCCTGCGATGATCTGGCGACTTGTCCAGGGTGTACCTGGCCTCTCGCCCATAGTCAACTGGGATAAGCTCCAGCTTGCCCACAACCCTGCACAGGATAAGTGGTTACGGATAATGGATGGATGAATGGAGAGTGGATGGGGAATGAAAGTTTATAGCCACTTTGACATTAGTGAGATTAGGAACTTGTTTCAACATTAAATGTAACTCTAAACAGATAAAAAGTACTGTATAATGTGTCGTTCTTTAAATTTAAAAAAATGCTAGCTTTTGCATATTGCTGTAATACCAAAGAAATAAAACACTTCATGACATGCTGTTATGGGAAAATAATCGACTCTAAACTCTAATCGATATGAGATGCTGAACTTGGGGTTGAGGACATATTCCTGACTTTCCACGTCGGAACTCCAGGTTCGAGTTCTGAGTATCCCTCAAGCACTTCCTACACAGTCAGCAGCAATTCCAGCTTCTTGAGTAAACAGGATCACGTGAGTGTAAAACGTGTTTATTTTTGACACACGGTGAAATGAAAGCTCTGTAGTGCACCTGAGCTCTGCGTGATTTTGGCGGAGAGTCCATCAGGAAGTCACTCCACACTCCACAATCCTTTTCTTCTTCAGCTGTTTGAGTTCAAACACACTCAGCCAACCACACTAAGCAGCCATCTCCGTCTCTTTTTTCCTTTTCTCTCCATCCATCCTTTCCTCACTCTCGAAGAAATCACAGCGGAGAGGCGAGAGAAGTGAAACCCTACCACAATGAGCCTGAGAAATATCAGAGTGGTGGGTTTTTTTTTATCCCAAAGATGGGCCGTCTCCCAAATCCTCGTGCCCTATCAGACAAATTAAAGTAAATCAAGCATGAAATGAAGCAGGAGAGCCTGGAGATAAGGTTCCTTTAAGTCCTTCACTACAGATTAGAGAGAGGGAGAGAGAGAGAGAGAGAGAGAGAGAGAGCACGTGGGTAAGTAGTGGTCAGGGGGTTGGAGAGATAAAGAGAGAGACAGAGTGAGGAAAAGTGGACAGAAAAAAGTCAAAGACTGTTAATTTAGCGCGAAAAGGAAAGAAGGTACAGTGGTCAGATGTTTGGACAGAGAGAGAGAGAGAGGAGATGACGGTGAACTTGAACTTATGATGCTGTGCCTCCGTGAATTAGTCTACTCATTCTCAGAGCTATTCTATTCATAGCATAAAATAAAAGATTTGACCTTGGGGAAAGAACTATTTAAGGAAACTGCGTGCTTGCTATGTGATGGTCTGTTGCTTTATGATATCACAGTGCATTTCAAATAGGAGCCATATGGTTTGACTTTGAGGTCAGTGTATGAGGCATGGATACAAATACAAAATATGAATACATACAGAGTAGAGTACAAAAGTCTCAGGCACATGCAAAGAAATGCTGTAGAGCAAAGACACCTTCAAAATTAAAGAAATTAAATCTTTCTACATTAAAAAAATGCTATAAAGAGCAGTCAAAAAAGTCAAAGTCCTTCCTGTGCCATGCCCTGGGCTTCCCAGGCAGTCTCCCATCCAAGTACTAACCAGGTCCTTAAGGCAAATGTGGCAGCTCTGGTCTACGTTTCTATAGCCCTCAGCCTCTCACCTATTACATAGCTAGGGTTACAGTGGGGGGCTGGTCCTTTGGTAACTGCAAGAGTTTGACTCCCTACTCACATCTGTATTGTGGCATGCCCCACCAGATGGCAGTAGGTACCATTTTTATAATGGTCTTTGGCACGACTCGACCGCAAGTAGGTCTTACAATCTCCCAGTCAAGAGACAGACACACTAACCACTAGGCCAACTCACGGGACATAAAGAGCAGTCAAAAGTCAAAGTCCCTCCCATGCCAGGACCTGGCCTTCCCAGGCAGTTTCCCATTCCACTACTAACCAGGCCCTTAAGGCACATTGGGTGGTACCAATCTCAGTTTCTATAGCCCTCAGCCTCTTGGCTATTTATATACCTAGGGTTACAGTGGGGAGCCGGTCCTCTGGTAACTGCGAGAGTTTGACTGCTTGCTTGCATCTGTATCATGGCCCCTCACCAGATGGCAGTAGGTACCATTTCTGTGATGGCCATTGGTATGACCCGACTGCAAGTAGGACTGCACAATCTCCCAGTCGAGAGGCAGACACACTAAACACTAAGCCAACTTGTGGTATGCAAAGGGCAGCAAACACTAATAAATTAAAGAAGGTCAACATTTGTTGTGACGACCCTTTGCTTTAAAGATAAATGCAGTCTCAGGTACAATGAGTGCAGTTTTATAAGGAAATGAGCTGTAGGTTTTAGAACCAGCCATAGTTCTTCTAGTCACACTTGCTTCTTAATTTTTGCAGTGAAACCCAGTAGCCTTCATTATGGTTTTTTTTGTCTGAAAAGTATCTCTCTTATGCAATATGCTCAAACATTTTTTCTGTAACATTTCATTTTGTGCTGGAAAACTGTTTGGAATCTAAAACATTTTTGTAATGACTCTATAATGTAGAAATCTATCCATCCATTATCTGTAGCCGCTTGTCCTGTTCTACAGGGTCGCAGGCAACCTGGAGCCTATCCCAGCTGACTATGGGCGAGAGGTGGGGTACACCCTGGACAAGTCGCCAGGTCATCGCAGGGCTGAAACATAGAGACAAACAACCATTTACACTCACATTCACACCTATGGTCAATTTTAGAGCCACCAATTAACCTAACCTGTATGTCTTTGGACCGCGGGGGAAACCGGAGCACCCGGAGGAAAGCCACGCAGACACGGGGAGAACATACAAACTCCACACAGAAAGGCCCTCGCCGGCCACTGGGCTCGAACCCAGGACCTTCTTGCTGTGAGGTGACAGTGCTAACCACTACACCACCGTGCCACCCTTAATGTAGAAATCATCAAATAAAAATCTCTAACAAAGTTTGTACTGAAAAAAAACCAGGGTGCCTAAGGCTTTTGCACAATTCTGTATATTGCTTGAAGTAAACAGATAATTTGTTCTAAACAAATACAAATACGAACACAGATAGAAATAGGAGGTTCATTATTTGCTTTATTTTGTCAAAAGAAAGTTTGCCAGAAAGGATCACAAGGTATGTGGTTGAGGCTAAAGATGTAGCGCTACAGAGGAGCACTAGTGGGAGGTATTCCATCACCCTCAAGCAGACAGATGTGACACTCATAAGGGGAAAAAAGATGTTTATTTACAGCATACATTCATTCATCCTTAGTAACTGCTGGTTCGGGTCATGGTGATTTATCTGCAAATTTGTTTATATTTTGGGAAATAGGACAACAAAATGTACAAATTTATCATCAGCAGGTACAAACAAAAAAACCTGTGCCATCGAGAGTTGAAAAAAAAAACCCAACAATAACAAACAGTCTCACGTACATTATATTGAGCAGTTATATACTGGAGTGATGTAGCTGAGGTTGAGGAACTGTCAGCCAGAATTCACATACCACGCTGACACATTTCTACCTCTGAGCATTTGCGAGTGTTTTAGTGGACATCATAGGACAGTTCATATTTAATTTAAAAGAAAAACTTTCCTTTTTAACATTTCATTTAACAGTTCATCATACAAATATCCTGAAGATCCTGGGAAGAAGAAAACTAAGTTCTAATGAACTTTGCATTCTACTTTATTTTCAGTGATATATTGTGATGAGGTCACTTTGAAAGTGTAGCACCATTACCCAAATTATAGACTTAAAATAAATTACATTATTAATTCAAAAGAAATACATTTTATTGAAAATTTTCAAACATCCTTAATGTGCGCTCATGTTAACTAAACTAAACTGACAACTAAATTGTTCTAAGATTTAACTGAAGCTGTCGTTTTTTGATAGTGAATAATAAAGATTACAAATTGTATTCGATTATGGCATTTTTCTTGTACAAAATTACATTATTACAATTTTTTTATATAATCCAAAATGCTTTTCCTTCTGTAAAGATTTAAATCTCTGTTATTAAACTGTAACTTTATTTTTAAACTCTTTTTTTTTCCATGACTCTTTTTTTGCAGGAGAGCTGGAGATGGTGCGCATCGGAACAGAAAAAGGCGTTCGTTCCCGTCAGGTGCTTCCTCCAGGCACCACATGGGGGCCGTTCTCTGGGAAAATAGAAAGATCCACCAGAGGAAATGATGTCGTAAGGCTCTTTTTGATGATTAACTCATTTGCTGCAGGGCAAAAGGTTATATAATGTGTCACGTAATAGCGCAGTGCTGCTGAATTCGAATCTTAGATCAGAATATTAACTTGTTATGGTTTATGTCATAACAGCACTATAACTTTACAGGAGCTTGTACAGTGGACAGTCCTCATGCAATGTGCGAAATACCTGGTTGCGCCGCGCAACCACATTTTGCTTGGCGCAACATAATTTAAAACATTTTGCAGTAGGGACACCGCTTTTCCCCTGCCTATTAGCTGTACAGCAGCGAGTTGGGAACTACAAGACTTGGACACACGTAACACGACCCGCATGGGAAGTGCCGCTATACGGTATGTGCCGTTACCATGGCAGCAGCCCTGGCGACAGCCCTCAGATGTGGCACCTGGACTGGGTGTGCCCGCTTACACGGCAAATTCAATTAACTGGCCACCAATCACAGCCAACAGTGGCGTCAACAAGCGGTAACGCCAAGTCAATCACCAAGAAGCGCGAAACTTGACGAATAACCCAGGAAACTGCGATGTTTCCCGAGAACTCAAAATATGCCCGTGATTGGTTGTATACAATAAATGGAAATTTCTGAACTCCCGAGCCTCGGTATCAAATTTTCTGGAAAAGTTTTGTGAGCACTTGTCGCTTGTAAACATGGCAGGGACCGGACAAAATACCCTATTCAAGTATTTCGCCAAGGCGTCAACCAGTCAAGAAGAAGATGACGACGTGGAAACTGTTGCTCCTACTCCAAGTGTTGAGGGACAACGACAAGGGGCAGCGGTGGAGTCAGACGCCGACACCGATCGTGAGGAAACGACGTCGGGGGAGCTCGAGCCTCCCAAATCCAAGTGCAAACGTGTCTATAACTATGCTTTTCAAGAAAAATGGTGCAAGAATCGGCTGTGGCTTCGTCACATCATTGACGAAGACGGTGAGAAGATGGTGTGTGACGTCTGTTTACAGTTTGCACCAGGGGGAAAAACCTCCTTTGTCGATGGTTGTAAAACTATGAAAATCACCAGTGTAACGGTTCACGAGGCCTCTGATACACACACGGCTGCCGAGAAAAGAAAGAGAACCTCAGAACTACCGTGTCAGGTTCGTAATAAATTCCATTTATTTCCCATCAAAATTCATTTTAAATCGTACAAGGGCTGGGTGATTCCGAAATACGTTTAAAAATAAACCCTATCATCATATCTCTGCGTAATTTTCTTTGCATGGTTTAATTTTACCACATGAAAACAATGTTGGATTTTAAATAATTTTAAACTTGCGCAAGGCAAAGTAGGTCACTCTGCGCCCATGAGGGCGAGACAGCTATCAGCTAACGATTCAATGGGGGACAGTCTTTTTTTGTGCGTGCCTTGGTGCATTTTTGTAGGTTAATTTGTTGGCACATTTTGATTCTTTTCATGAAAATAATTATCCCCCCATTTTAATAGACTTTCCTAAGAGACTCTTTGCACAGTATTAAATGATGCCCAACTGGAAAAATAGCGTATTTACTGGACACTTCTTTTTATTATAACCTGTAGGAAAGGCCCTTACAACGAGCTATACAAAGAATGGAACAGCAGGAAATTTCGCAAATGCAAGTATTATTCCGCTCAGCGTTCTACTTGGCGAAGACTAGAAGGCCCTTCAGAGACTTCAAAGGCCTTGTGCAGTTGCAGAAATGCAATGGTGTCAGTGTTGGAGCCACATATTTGAATGAAAAAAAAAATGCAAGAGCTTTTGTTATGTACATCCATGAAGCAATGTTTGCTGATCTTAAGATTGCAGTGGCTTTTTCCAAGTTCTTTTCCATCCTATGTTCTACGGATTCATCCAATGTTCAAGAGGAGATTGTGTACATTCAAATCCTTCAAGACGGTAAACCAGAAACAAAACTCGTTGCATTAAAACCTGTGCAAAAGGCAGATGCTGAGTCAATCACATGTGTTGTTGTTGAAGCTATGGAGAATGATCTACGTGTGACTGATTGGCGTGATAAGTTAATCGCTGCAGGTGTCGATGGAGCAAATGTAATGATTGGGCATGTTTCAGGAGTTGTCACTTGGTTGAGTAGTATGTCTTCCGGCAATCATGTTCTGGGCCTTCATTGCTCAGGTCACAAGCTTGAACTGGTGTTCAAATACACTCTTAACGAGGTTCAGTACTTCAGACATGTAGTGGACACACTCCAGACATTGTATAAGTTTTACAAGAATTCTCCACTGAACCTTTCTGGCCTGAAAGCAACAGGGAATGCATTGAACCTCACAGCTCTGAAGCCTCTAAGTACAGTTGGCACTAGGTGGCTTGGCCACACAGAGAGAGCACTTAGTGTGGTAGAAAGGAGCTATGTTGCACTCATCACATACCTTGAACAGGTGGTAGAGACTGGCACTGGTGACATCAAGCCAAAGGCCAAAGGTCTGCTACAGACTTTGAAGTCATTAAAGTTTATGTTTATGCAGTTCCTCCTCTATGTGTTCACATTTCTGGCACCCCTAAGTGCCAGTTTCCAGAAGAGAGATGTCACTCTGGAGGTGGTGACAACAAAAGTCACAACAGTGAGGACGAAGATGGAGGAGCTAAGTGAGGACAGAGGAAAAGTGAAGACGAAAATGATGGAGGGGTGGAAGAAGACGATGAAGGAGTAAGGTACAAAACACTCTCTCTGACAAGGGGATGGGCAAGAGAGGAGGCAGTAGTGGAGGAGGCTGTGCAAGTTTTGTCTACCATCAACTACCACCTTGATAGCCGCTTTAAGGATACGTTATTGAGTAATGATGTTATCCATTCAGTGCTTGTGTTTGATCCCTCTACATGGCCACCTACTGCTAAAGAACTGGCCAGCTATGGTGAGGAGAAGATATCTACCATCTTCCATCACTACAGAGTTCCACTAGAGAAGGCTGGTCACAGTCTTGCTAACTGCCTTGTTCAGTGGGGTGAACTGAAAGTCATCGTCAGAAGAAAGTTGTCATTTGGCCGTATCAAATTTCTCGACCTGTGGCAGAATATTATACACGAACACTCTGAAAGATTCGCGGATATTCTGGCACTGGTCCAAATCATCTTGTTGTTGCCAGTATCTCCAGCTGAATGTGAGAGGGGATTCAGCCTCATGAAGAGGGTAAAGTCTGACTGGCGGAACAGGTTGCGTGCAGACACTCTCACTGGCCTTATGGCTATTACACTCTCTGAAGAGGAAGTAGACACGTTTTCTCCTGATGATGCCATTGGATGATGGTGGGCAGCTGGCAAGAGCACACACTGGCCAAGGACTGCACCGTATGGGAGGAGGTGCAGGGAAGCCGATCAGTCTCCAGACTATACCTCTTCAGAATCTTCAGAATCAGAAACTGAAGACTTGTAACTTGTTAAAGGTAGCATTGTTAAAGGCTTTTAGTTAAAAGCTATTAGTGAGGTTGTTAAAGGCTGTTAGGTAATGTATGTACTTAATTTGAAAAAAAAAAGTCACTTGTAGGTGGAGCAACCTGAAAGTTTGACGTGCAACCTAGTTTTTGAGCCAGGTTGCCCACTGGGCAACCTAGCTCAAAAAAGTATTTCGCACACTGTCATGTACATGTAGATGTGCATAATTAACAGTTATTCCATGAAATCGAGTCATACATAAGCTGATAGCTGATGAGTCGCGTAGCACCGAGTTGTCTATAATCCATGTACGACGAGATTGAGTGGAAAATAATTGTTTTATTCTATCCACATTCACTGGATTTTGAGAAACAGAGCATTTTTATTTTTTTGCAATTTCGATAAATAAAAACTTTATACAAAATGTCTGACAAAATCATTTCCGCTTAGAATGTAAACAAACCGGCGAAATGACAGGAGCAATTTGTGAAAAATGCTATAATAATAATTCTTGAAAAATAAAAAAAATATATATACGTTCTTACCATCAAATACTTTTATTCCATATTTTGTTGCTTTTTTGTATTTTTTGGTGTTTTGTTTTTGAGTAGAGTTTTTACTTCGTCCTTGGTTGTTTGAGCGACATGCTCCGCCATTTTGTTTTTCTCTACTCTCGGTATATGAGTTGATACCCTAGTAATGAAGTAGCCAATCAGAGCACACGATTGCTCATATCCAGTGAATGTGGGTAGAATAATTGTTGATATGGTGAACTTTTCTGGTTAAGGAGTTTTTTTTGGAAGGAGTCTCCAGTGTCAGAGGTGAAGCGACACATTGAAGCTTTTCAATGCAGCAAAGTAACAGGAATGAACTTGTTTCCAGGACATTCCAGAACATTCAGTGTAACTCTAAATGGATAAGTCTCACATTTTGTTCATTAATTCATGATAAAAATAATTGTTGTCAAATTGTGGTGGTAAAAGAGGAATAAAACACTTCAGGATTTGCTGTTTCTGGGAAAATAATCAACATCGGTGTGGGACAGTGACTCAGTCACAGTAAATCTTTGTGTTGTGTGTGTGTGTGTGTGTGTGTGAGAGAGAGAGAGAGAGAGAGAGAGAGAGAGAGGTGAGTACACTGAGTACAGTGTTTTAGTGTCCAGTAAGGAAGAGGTTTGAGAGAAATAGAGCGTGCAGAGTGCATCGTGTGTCAGAGAAAGAGATGAGTGAAAGTGTGTGTGTGTGTGTGTGTGTGTGTGTGTGTGTGCGCGTGTGTATGTGTATGTGTGTGACGGGTAATCTGTGCCCGTGGCAGGTTCCTCTCTCTGTATCACTGAGCTTTTGTTGTTGCTTCTGTCAGAGTGGGGAAAGGCTGATGGAGGCCTGCGCAGACCTGATAAGGAGAAAGAGGATTCAGCAGGAGAAAGAGAGAGAGAGAGAGAGAGAAATAGGAGTGTGTACTCTCTCTCTCTCTCTCTCTCTCTCTCTCTGCCTATACAGTAGAGTAACACACACACATTCTGTTCAGGTAAAAACGATCCATTTCGATTTTATACTTTTCATGTGTTTCATTTTCTACTTTTTATTGTTTTCTTTAAAATCCTTAAATTCTTTAAAAGGGCATGATTCGTGATATAAGGTGGACCAGAAGGCTGCAGGTTGTTGTACTGAATATCAGCACGGTTGTGATTCGGCTAGAGGTCATAACCTTTTGTGTTTTTTTTTTACGTGTGAACCTTATGCAGGTTCACTGCTAAGCAACAGTCACCGCACATCGCAACAGATGCAGAAAAGCCTTGTTCAGAGCTTCAGACTCAGATTTGAAGCCACACACAGATTCTTTAAATTCTTTCTCTGCTCGTCTCAGGAAGCAGTGTGATGTTGCTGATAGTGAAGGTACAATGTGGCTAAAGATCAGAGCTCACACTTCACCTGCTGCTCTCTCACACACTCCCAAAATCCCCATGGGGACGAGACGGGATTAGAGAGCTCACTAACAATGAGGTCATTCAGAAAGACATGTGTGGTGTGCGCACATACACACACACACACACACACACACACACACACACACACACACACACACACACACACATACACACACGTGCGCACACAAACTCTCTCTCTCTTTTATTTAATCATTTACCAATGACTAATACATTTTATCAATCTATTACAAAGTTTGGGAAGGTAATAAACAAGCTTTTGTTCTTTATTGAAGGAATATGCTGTTATAGGAAATTAATCAAAGCTGCGGTTGTGTAATGAAGCAGAGTTACTGCCCCAAAGTTGGTTATTTTTTCTGGTTACACCTTCGTGTCTTGAAGTGTTTTATTCCTCTTATTCCACAGCAATCAGCCAACAGTTACAATTTTTAATATAGCCGCAAGCAGCGACGAAGGGCCCAAGTACCTCCAGTACACCAAATCTGGCATGAATCCAGCAAACTGCCTAGGAGAAGAACGTCAAAATGTAACACGTGTCAAAGTGCACAAAACCAAAAATAACTCACTTCCTGTTGAGTACGGCTAATACAATGTACCTGACAGTTTTGTTCATCTTGGGGTATCCCACACACCTACAAAATTTGACATGGATAAGTGAAATTATATACTGGGCAAAAGTCTCAATGACATGTGGGGGCAGTATGGAGTCCCCCGGACACACCCGGTGCCAAGCTTCTATCCATGAGTAGTGGTGGCCAGGACTGATGTGTCTACCAAATTTCATGAGTTTTCGCCCATGGGAACAACCTCAAAAATAGCCAAGTATTGAAGAAAAAGATGGAAGAAGAATGACAAAAATAACAAGAATCCTTAGGAAAACAATAGGGCTTTGCCTTATCTAATTACAGTAGTCACATTTGAAACAAGTTTGTTCCTGTTATCACTTATGATTTGGCAGCTATAAACAGTCGTTCCCTCACCATATCTTTACCAAAAAAAAAAGCAGTCTGTCATGTTACTGACAAATTGCAAAGCATAAACTCCTCTGTCGGGAAAACTTACCTGTGTTTAAAAGTGTGTTGGAAAATTACAGCTTTACATCTAATCATTACAGAGAATATTAAATAAATGTATCTTCATGAGAACAAAAGCTTTCCCATGATGCCATATGGAGAACGAGTGATTTTATATAATGCTGTGATGTGTAGCTCCACTACTATCAGAACTGCAGTTCTAGAAAATTAATCAGCACCTTCTGACCAATCACAATGCAGAATTCAACATCGCTGTGGTATCAGGAAATTTATGAAATTACTTACATTACTTCCTGTTTAGAACTTGAGACTTGTGTGATTTTACTCATGACTGGTTTCAGGTACCGTTGGTTCTGACTGGAGGTCCACAGTGGCTGAAGAATGTGACGTGGGTCAGCACAGAGGACTTGAAGAGTAACTGTGTGGTTTATAGTAAAGGTAAAAATAATTTATTTCACCATTTCCTTCTCGGCCTCGTACACACCTGCTGCTGTTTCAGATGTGTTTCCATAAAATGTCAACAATCACATGCAAGAGTGTAACCTGATGGATCCAGGACCCTTCTGTGGCTGTCAGTCACAGTGAAGGAGGTGTGGCCTTTGTGCTTGTCACTTACAGTTAAGGAGGTGTGGCCTTTGTGCTTGTCACTTACAGTGAAGGAGGTGTGGCCTTTGTGCCTGTCACTTACAGTTAAGGAGGTGTGGCCTCTGTGCCTGTCACTTACAGTTAAGGAGGTATAGCCTTTGTGCTTGTCACTTACAGTGAAGGTGGTGTGGCCTTTGTGCCTGTCACTTACAGTTAAGGAGGTGTGGCCTTTGTGCCTGTCACTTACAGTTAAGGAGGTGTGGCCTTTGTGCTTGTCACTTACAGTGAAGGAGGTGTGGCCTTTGTGCCTGTCACTTACAGTTAAGGAGGTGTGGCCTCTGTGCTTGTCACTTACAGTTAGGAGGTGTGGCCTTTGTGCTTGTCACTTACAGTGAAGGTGGTGTGGCCTTTGTGCCTGTCACTTACAGTTCAGGAGGTGTGGCCTTTGTGCTTGTCACTTACAGTTAAGGAGGTGTGGCCTTTGTGTCTATCACTCCCAGTGAAGGAGGTGTGGCCTTTGTGCTTGTCACTTACAGTGAAGGAGGTGTGGCCTTTGTGCTTGTCACTTACAGTGAAGGAGGTGTGGCCTCTGTTCTTGTCAATCACAGTGAAGGAGGTGTGGCCTTTGTATATAAGTCACAGTGAAGGTGTGGCCTTTGTGCCTGCCACTTACAGTGAAGGAGGTGTGGCCTTTGTGCTCGTCACTTACAGTGAAGGAGGTGTGGCCTCTGTTCTTGTCAATCACAGTGAAGGAGGAGTGGCCTTTGTATATAAGTCACAGTGAAGAAGGTGTGGCCTCTGTTTTTGTCAGTCACAGTGAAGGAGGTGTGGCCTTTGTATATAAGCCACAGTGAAGGAGGTGTGGCCTCTGTTCCTGTCAGTCACAATGAAGGAGGTGGTCTCTATTCCTGTCAGTCACAGTGAAGGAGGTGTGGCCTCTGCACTATCTCAGACAAGTTGTTTACATTTCAGACAACCACAAATGCTTTGAAGGAGGAAATGTATTTAATATCAGTTCTTTAAAATCAGGTTTTTCTGTGAACAAACTTAAAACACAGCTTTATCCCCTGACTCCTCCCTGCTGTACTCACGGTTTCATTGAGCATAAAGATAACTCTATTAGCCTCTCTTTTCTTCTCGACTGTAAAAATTATATTCCTCCTAAACTCCCTGACTCTTTCATTCATCTCTAGTGGCTTAATAGATTAATCTCTCCATGAAACATGTGTAAGTTTGTGGAGAGAACATTTCCAGTGCAGCGCAAAAGGACCAGAGGAAATAAGAGATTTAAGAGCTGTTATCGCTCTTAATCAGAGAACAGAGAGACAGCGGGGAGAATAATAGCCAAACATCTCCAGCAATGTCATACTTCATTATCAGCACAGTGGAACAGCAGCGTGCCTGCGAGGAGTCAGGAGTTTTAATTACAATACATCACAATGAACTGAAGGGAGATGAATGAGGAGTTGTTCACAAATCATTGACGGATTGAAAGGAAGCTGAGCGGTTGAGGAACAGAGAAATGTTACAGAGAAACTACAAAGCGTAATCTCTTCTGTCTCTAAGGTGTCAGAAAACTTGCAGTGACAGCTTTACCTGTTACAAAGCACTGACACTGGAGACTCCTTACGAAGATGCTTCCTTGGAGAAAAGTTCACCTTATCAAGGAAACCACAATATGATAAAATCTCATTATTGTGTACTGTGACAGAATTTATCACAGTATGGCTATTATATATGTCATTATATATAATTGTGGGTATTACCCATAATGCACTGTGAGCATAAGTAACTGATAAGACAGAAAATTGTAATATACAAATAATTGTGTAACATAAAAAAGCATTATAGCTTTCTAGGTCATTTTTTATCATGTAGCTGCAAGTTGTTTGTGTCTTCTCTGATGATTCTGTTAATTTATGTAGAGGATTAGCTGGCAGGCTATAAACAAATACACTACAATACTAGAAAGTGCACGAGTGGTAAAAGCAGAGGGAATAAAACGGTTAAGCGTGTGTTTTATACCTGCTCTCAATCCAGTCGGAGTGATTTCGGCTTATCTCGAGTGACTGTCACGCTAGAAGTGTCAGGTGCTGCAGGGAGGAGGGAATATGTGAGATTATAGAGCTGCCGGATGCTACGAGGTGTCGTAAATCCCGGTTTGATCACAGCAGATGAAGGGATGAGGAGGTGACGAGGCTTAAAGGGCTGAAGCTTCACTTCATTCTGGTCATTAGATAGTGCACACCTCATCATCTGGGCCTCGGACTTATCATCTTTCTCTCTATCTGTCACTCCGCCCAGCTTATACGCTCTCACCTCCTGTCTGGGAGAGTTCATGGCAGTCTGTAACTGTAATGAAATGAAAGGGAAATGGGAGGATGTTGTGGTTCACGTGAATCATGTATGAGTCACTCAGCGGCCACTTTAATAATGTTCTTGATTCTAAGACCCCTGTTCTTGGCAGCAGGAGTGGAACCCAATGTGTTCTGCTGTTGCATGCTGAGATGCTTTTCTGCTCACCACGGTTGTAAAGAGTGATTATATGAGTTACTGTATCCTTCCTGAACCAATCTGGCCATTTTCCTCTGACCTCTCTTATGCATTGTTGAATGCATTTGTTTCCACCCACAGAACTGTCCCTCACTCACTCAGTGTTTTCTGTTTTTCGCACCATTCTGTGTAAACTCTAGAGACTGTTGTGTGTGAAAACCCCAGGAGATCAGCAATTTCTGAAAACACTCAAACCACCAGTCCATCTGGCTCAAACCAACACCCATGCCACAGTGAAAGAAAGTCACACTTTGAGATCACAATTTTTCCTATTCTGATGTTTAACTGAAGCTCTTGATTTGTATCTGCATTATTTCATGCATCAAGAGATCAGCTGATTAGAGAACCGCATCAAACAGCAGATGGATGGGTGTTCCTAATAAAGTGGCCAGTGAGAATGAAGGGTTTATATTAGAATTTAATTTAGAGGTTTTATACAGCATAAATAGATATTGAGTGACAATTATTATTTTTTTTTTTTTTGAAAAACAGTGTCATGCTTTGTCTTTGCCTGGTTAGTTGCTGGGTAAAAGAGTAATTAGAGGTTAAGGTTATGCTAACCCGTCCAATAAAGATTTAAGGTTTAACTCCGTCAATAATTATTCTATCCACATTCACTGGATATGAGCAATCGCACACTCTGATTGTTGACTCTACTACTAGGATACCAGCTCATATACCGTGAGTAGAGAAAAACAAAATGCTCAAGCAACCGAGGACGAAATAAAAACTCTACTCGAAAACAAAACCCCCAAAAATACAAAAAAGCAAGGAAATATCGAATGAAAGTGTTTGATGGTATGAAGGTATCTTTTTTATTTTTCAAGAATTATTATCATCGCATTTTTCACAAATTGCTCCTGTCATTTTGCCGGTTTGTTTACATTCAAAGCATAAATGATTGTGTCGGACTTTTTGTATAAAGTTTTTATTTATTGAATTTGCAAAAAGCAAAAATAAAAATCCTCTGTTTTTCAAAATCTAGTGAATGTAGATAGAATAAAACAGTTATTCCACTCAGTCACATCGGACATGGCTTATAGCCAACTCAGTGCTACGCATCTCATCAGCTATCAGCTCATGTACGACTTGATTTTGTGGAGTAATTGTTAAATGTGACAATTTTTTCCATAAAAAATGCTGAACCTCACATAGAATTACACTTAAACTTGTGCTGGTGGTTAAAAATCAAACCTTCAAGTGTGAAAACAGACTATTTCTTTTTCTTTTTCTTTCTTTTTACTATCCAGAAGTCTTGTTAGACTTAATTCTATTTATTCTAGCATTGAGACAGTTTTTTGAATGGTTCGTCTTCTAGTATAAACACTCGACCTTCTAGTATACTAGGATTCAGTATAAAACCTAAACATTATAGTAGTATTTCATATCGAGCCAGCCTTTCCTACTGACTTGCTGGTTGCTGGCAGTCAGGTGGTAATAAAGGTTGGTAATTTTCCCAGTGTGTAGAATACAAGCTTTCAAATGATTACATTAGCTAAGCTAATTCATAAATGGAATTTAAAAAAATATATAATAATGGTGTTACTCATGGTGTTGCTGTCATTAGTATTCTAAATGACACTTGTTAAGGGGTATTAGGCAGCATGGCCAGTTCTTGAAGTTGATCTGTTGGACACAGGAAAAATGGGCAAGCGTAAGGATCTGAGTTACTCAAGGGCCAAATTGTGATGGCTAGATGACTGGGTCTGAGCATCTTCAAAAAAGCAGGTCTTGTAGGGTGTCCCTGATATGCAGTCATTAGTACCTACTAAAAGTGGTCCAAGGAAGGACAACCAAGAACCTGTGATGGGCTCCCAAGGCTCATTGATGTGTGTGGGGAGCAACGAGTAGCCCATCTGGTCTGATACCGGAGAAGAGCTAGTGTAGCACAAATTGCTGAAAAAGTTAATGCTGGCTGTGATAGAAAGGTGTCAGAACACACCATAGCTTGTTGTGTATGGGGCTGCGTAGCTGTAGACCGGTCAGAATGCCCATGTTGAGCCCTGTCCACCATCAAAAATGCCTACAATGTGGATGTGATTATCAGAACTGGACCATGGAGCAGGCCCGCCGACAGGGGGGGACAAACGGGTATGTTGTCCCGGGCCCAGGAATGGGGAGGGCCCAGAACTGGGCTCTCATGAAGTTGTGATTATTTTATTTCATTTTAAAATGTGTTGATTTGGGGGAGAAATGTGCTATATTTGCATTCAATAAATGATTTCTAGATCTTTTGCCTTTATTGTCTTTGAAAAAGGCGTCAAGAACCCCCTACCACCCCTAATGCAAAAATGGTTTGATCTGACTCTTTGATTAAGGGGAAAAAAATGACATCGTTCGATCATAGCGCTTCGACAATCAGCGTGCGTGCCATTTGCCAACATGCACAAGTCAGGAGCACAGAAAAGAAAAGAAAAGAAAAGAGAGGAAGAAACCAAGAGACTCAGGGGCTCACTGCATAAATATTTTAAAGATTCGGATGATGCAGCAGGTACTAGCAAAGGCAGTGGGGCAGCTGAGCCAGGTAAGACACAGACAACTTTTTCCAGCCCCGTAAAGTAACCCCAACCAAGGCACGCGCGGCATGCAATTCATGTTACAAACGAGGGGAGAGCAAGTCACACTGAACACCATATCAAACGCACAGGGCATTGAATCATTTCATAACCACAACGGCTTAATAACATTGTGTTTCATATATCTGATTGAAGCTAAGAATATTCACATTAGCCCGCAATCATATCCCGCCGTTTCTCGAGCGGTGTGTTCTTCTCTGCTTTTCACACTGGACAGTACGCACGCACAGTATACTATGTTCGCCCCCAGCCCTGCCCGAAATCCCCCGTCCATCGCTGCTCCTTCAAGAGCACCCCAATCGCGTGATTATAGTAGACTATCCACGAGTTTAGGAAGGCATTGCGGGGGCTGTCGCATGCAGGCTTGGGGCGTAACGGAATACATTTAATGGCGTTCGGTTAAAGGATACAAAATAACAGTAACCGCTTATTCCGTTACAGTACAGGGGGGAAAGATTCAGTGAAATGTTTTTTGAATACCTGTCATTTAAGGGTTGGAGTGAGTAGAGACTGGGAGACTGGGATAAGAGAGGTGGGTGTGTGTGTGTGGGTTGGCCCGGGGGGGGGAGGTTGTTGGGGGGGCCCATTCAGAGCATTTTGTCCCGGGCCCAGCCAAAGCTGTCAGCGGCCCTGCCATGGAGCAATGGAAGAAGGTGGTCTGGTCTGATGAATCATGTGTGTGTTGCTTGCCTGGGGAAGACATGGCACCAGGATGCATTATGGGAAGAAGGTAAGCTGGCAGAGGCAGTGTGATGCTCTGGGGAAAGTTCTGCTGGGAAACCTGAGTCCTGGCATTCATGTGGATGTGACTTTGACATGTACCACCTACCTAAACATTGTTGCAGATCAAGTACACCCTTTCTTGGCAAAAGCAACAGTATTTCCTAATAACAGTGGCCTCTTTCAGCAGGATAATGTGAGCTGCCATTGTTCAGGAATAAGATGAGTTCAAGGTGTTGACATGGCCTCCAAATTCCCCAGAATCTGATTGAGTATCTGTGGGATGTACTGGATAAACAAGTCCAATCCATGAAGACTCCATCTCACAACGTACAGGATAAGCTGTTAACATCTTGGTGCCAGATACCACAGCACACTTTCAACAGTCTTGTGGAGCCCAGGTCTCAATGGGTCATGGCTCTTTTGGTGACACAAGGGGGATCTACACAATATTAGACTGGTGGTTTTAATGTTATGGATGATCGGTGTGTGTCCAGGGCAGAGCTAAAATGCCAATGAGGTAAACAGAAAGTAAATAAAAGTTAATAAATGACACAATTCATTATGATGTACTGTTGACTTCCTTTTTGCTTTGGTTCTGGCTTTTCCACTCATCACTCTTCACACACTAACATTTCTTTCCCCTGGAACATTTTTTATTACTTATTCCCCAAAAAAATAAAAACATTTTCAGGGGAAATATGACTGGAATGTTATCCACACGCTGGAGGAACTTCTGTTTGATAGAAAAATTTGGTGGAGAAGTTTAATTGAGTTTTTTTCCCTGAAACCAATCGAGAGCAGTGCTGGAAGCTAGCGTATAATCCTCTCCCTGCAGAAACGCCCGCTCGAGGGGCATTGCTCCCTTCCTCCTTCCTCGCTCTCTTCTTCTATCCCATTACCTGGAAAAAATAGAGCATCCTGAACCGTGATTCTGTGGACGCTGTGATAAAAAAGAAAGTGAAAGAAATTGTTTTCCAATGAACTCGTGGACTAAAGACATTCTTGCTAATGTTTTGTTTGAAAATAATCAAATCACTGTAAATGTGAAAGACCGAGCTGAGGGATGATCTGTTCGCTGAGATAATAACGTGATTTACATGGAGTGTCAGTCACGGAGTGAAATCCTTTACTGAGGCGCTGCGATTATTTACTCAGTGCATGCTGGGAAAGATGATGGTCTCTCATACACTCTCATCATCATCATCATCATCATCATCTATTGCCTTCTATCTGAGCTTTTATTTTCTTCTCCTTATGCTATATTTGACATCTCAGGCAAACCAGGACACTTTTCAACAATATTTATGATTTTCTTCGTGAGTGTCCTGTTCCCTTTTCACCAATGAACAAACCCCAAAACATGGGAGGAGCTTTTAGAGCTCCAGATTATGAAGACTCACATTAGCTAAAGATCCTGTGCATTGGGGTTTCTCAATTCAGATTCAATTAAGTTGTATTTGTAGAGCACTGGTAACAATTGTCATTGGTACTTATTTATTAATCATGTCGTAAAGTTATGTGAAAGTGATTTCATGAACCAAACCGAACTGAAAATTTCAACCATATTTACAAACTTTTAGCTGATTTTCTTTGTGTTCATGCATTCACGGTAGTGTACCTAACCCGAGACCAAGTCAAGAACAAGACCACAGTGCATCGAGACCAAGACGAGACCATGACTTTGAGGGGTTGAGATCAAGTCAAGACCAAGACCAGAGTGTATCGAGACTGAGACAAGACCAAGACTTTGAGGGATTGAGATCAAGTAAAGACCAAGACAGGGCGAGACCGAGTCAAGACCAGAACCAGACCAGTGTGTGTGAAGGGAGTGGGGGAGGGGTGACAGCTGTTGACAGGAAGAAAAAAAATTCAAATTAGCAATGAGTCACATTATTTGTCGCATTTGAAGAAGGAAATTTTACATCCAATTACAGTAACGATGTTAACAAATCGATCAGATAATTTAGTGAAATTCCCACACTTGTGGTCTTGACTAGCCTTGAAATAAAATCCCAAGTCCTCTATGTCCGAGAACGAGACAATACCAAGGAAAAATGCGGTCGATTCCAAGATGAGACCAAGACCTTCAAAAAGTGGTCTTGAGACCAAGACTGTTCTCAAGTACTACAATACTAGTTCATGGCACATAAAGCTGAAAATGACAAAATGATGACTAAACACTGAAAGAGTGCCTCCTAATTATTTACCAGAAATGAACTTTTAAGCATTCCAGAAAAATCTGGCCACCTCGGAGGCGTGAGCTACACAGGTGATTTATGTAGTCTGAATAAAAAAGACTTAAGCAGCTCCATAACCTGAACCTTTGTACACATAACCTTCCTCACACACACTGATATAACATTTTGACTTAAAAATCCAGTGTGAAAGGTGCTGCGTTTGATTTTCCTCAGAAGTTGGAAGTCAGAATTATGTTGTTTTTGTCTCCGTGTTCGTGTAACTGACTGTGAGGAGTGATGTACTGGATATTTACCTCCTCAAAACAGAGAAGCAGAGAGTCCTGGGATGAGCAGAGGAAAGTCTTTATGGCTACAGCAGCACTGTTTAATAAGCACTATATTACAGTGCTGTAATAAACTCTGGAGACGGCCTGGGTGTAATGAACACAAGACAACGGTGGGGATGTGTGAGAGATGGAGAGAGGAAGGAGGGGGAGAGTCTGTCTATCTTAAGCAAAACTGGCTCACTTCTCTCCATATTCATATTCTCCACCAGCTGTTATCGCTTAAAAGGCTTTCTAATTACAACAACAAGACAAAAAAAAAAAACTTCTGGATGCAGTCCAGACTCACGAAATGATAAAATAAGCCTTCTCTCTCTCTCTCTCTCTCTCTCTCTCTGTTAATCTCCACAAAGCACCTTGGAGTCTGTTCACCCAAATACATGCCAATGAATGAGGGAAGTGCCATTCGGAGATGCAGGTGTCACGTTCGATAAGAAACTTCTGGATTTTTAAAAAGCTGTGGCTAATGTGGGTGAAACCACAGGCAGGATTGTTTTTGGCCTGATAACATTCCTTGCCCATGTGGAAACGCCAAATTCCATCGTTTAATAAACAGCCCGGGACTCATTTCATTAAGACGAGCTCAGGAGGAGGGGGAGGGGGTTCAACATGGCCATGCACGTGTGTGTGTGTGTGTGTGTGTGTGTGTGTGTGTGTGTGTGTGTGTGTGTGTGTGTGTGTGTGAACATCCTTCTTCATTCCTTCCTTTCAAAGTCTTTGCAGTAGAGCCTCTGATGTGCTGACATATCAATCAAAAAGCTTATTGGTGAATGGCAATCAAGATCAAAGGTCATTGCCGTAGTGGTCAAAAATCTTATCAAGGCGGAGAAAGAGAGAGAGAGAGAGAGAGAGAGAGACACTCTGGAGGAGAGAATAGAATGAGTAGACAGAGAGAAGGTCAAATAGAGAGAAAGAGGGCATGAGAAAGACAATGAACAGATAGAAAGCAGGAAAGGAAAAATAAGATTGACAAAAAAGCATAAAAATGAGATGGAGGAAGAGGGAGGAAAACAACTGAGAATGATTTGAGAAGGAAAAAGAGTGAAGCAAATACGAAAACAAAAAAAATTAGACACAGGAATGAATTTGTGGAGAGAGAGAGAACAAACATACAGAAAAAAGATAGAGAGAGAGCAAACATACAGAAAAAAGATGGAGAGAGAGAACATACAGAAAAAAGATGGAGAGAGAGAGAACAAACATACAGAAAAAAGATAGAGAGAACAGAAAAAAGATGGAGAGAGAGCAGACATACAGAAAACTTTGTAGATAGATAGATAGATAGATAGATAGATAGATAGATAGATAGATAGAGAGAGAGAGAGAAGGGGAAAAGAGGACAGAAGGCTCAGACCTGTCAATCAAAGTGGGCTTAGTTCACTCATCCAGTAAAGTCGTACTCCTCAGGTTCTTCCTTCTCGGGGAAAAAAACACATCAAATCTCAAAAAGCCAAAAAAAAAAATCTAAAATGAAAAGGACATTTTTTTTTTTAGTTTGAGTGTGAGGGTGTGGTTTCAGGTTCAGCCATCACACTGTGCTGTCCTTTATCAACTTCCTGTCCCTGCCAGATGACTGACCGAGTCTCAGAGAGAGAGAGAGAGAGAGAGAGAGAGAGAGAGAGAGAGAGAGTTTGATGTACTGTGCATCACTTGCACACAGGCGTGGGGACTGATGGGGCAGACAGGGCAGGGCTTTGACTTATGGGGTGAAGGTGCTGTGTGTTGGGAACCTTAGTACTGCATACAGTGAGCTGTAATATGATGGATAGAAAGATGGCTGTATAACAAACAAGCTGATTCTATACAGTATTTATAGACACACCAGCGCTTATAGCTGGGGGCAAAACTTTTCACAACTCCCCCCACCCCGTATTTTGAAACTGGAAAAAAAGCCAAGGGTTTTTATGTGGGGTCTTATACCACAGTGCAGCAGAATTCTGGGTTCTGATTGGTCAGAAGGTGTTGTCTGATAATTTGGTGGATGTGCTGCTTAATCTAGTCTTCATAATCAACACGTTTTAAAAACATGCTGTTATTTAGTATAGAAGAGGTGCATAAATCAGTGATCAGTTTTCAACGATTGAACATTTATGGAAGGAGTCTCCAGTGTCAGTGCTGTAACAGTCAGAGGTGAAGGGGTGTGTAGGATTAACTTCAAGACCAGGAAAAAGAAGGGTTTGTGAGGAAACGACTCTGGCATGGCATTTTCCTGTCTCACAAGAACAATATCGTGCGGACGAGATATGATCACTTTTATTATTATGATACCAACACAAAGGCTGTACAATATCCATCCATTATCTGTAGCCGCTTATCCTGTTCTACAGGGTCGCAGGCAAGCTGGAGCCTATCCCAGCTGACTATGGGTGAGAGGCGGGGTTCACCCTGGACAAGTCGCCAGGTCATCACAGGGCTGACACATAGACACAGACAACCATTCACACTCACATTCACACCTACGGTCAATTTAGAGTCACCAGTTAACCTAACCTGCATGTCTTTGGACTGTGGGGGAAACCGGAGCACCCGGAGGAAACCCACGCCGACACGGGGAGAGCATGCAAACTCCACACAGAAGGGCCCTCGCCGGCCACGGGGCTCGAACCCAGGACCTTCTTACTGTGAAGCGACAGCGCTAACCACTACACCACCATGCCTCCCGCTGTACAATATAACAAAACAAAATAAAGACAATAACGCATAGACCGGGAATACAAGATGTGTAATGAACAAAGGGAAGGGCCAGAATTTTCATCTCATCTCATCTCATTATCTCTAGCCGCTTTATCCTTCTACAGGGTCGCAGGCAAGCTGGAGCCTATCCCAGCTGACTACGGGCGAAAGGCGGGGTACACCCTGGACAAGTCGCCAGGTCATCACAGGGCTGACACATAGACACAGACAACCATTCACACTCACATTCACTACAGTCAATTTAGAGTCACCAGTTAACCTAACCTGCATGTCTTTGGACTGTGGGGGAAACCGGAGCATCCGGAGGAAACCCACGCGGACACGGGGAGAACATGCAAACTCCACACAGAAAGGCCCTCGCCGGCCCCGGGGCTCGAACCCAGGACCTTCTTGCTGTGAGGCGACAGTGCTAACCACTACACCACCGTGCCGCCGGGCCAGAATTTTAAAGTGCAAATTAAATCCTAAAGTGATTTATACAGTATCAGTGATTTGTACACGGGCGATTGCTCTAAGACAACGAGGGAGGCTCAGCCTCCTCTAAAAATGCCCTTATAACTTTAATGTGCGCGTGAGTTTCTCCCCCTTGTGACAGCGCGATGCAGCGCAGCCTCAGTGCACTTCAATGGCATTTGGGAGCTCTGCGCTTTCAATCTCAAAATGCAAGACGATTATTGGACAAATACTGCGAAAACGCCCGCCCACGGACTCCGAGCCTCACATGGCAGGGACATGGCAGTTTCCGCGAGGAGACTGGTGATTGGTGAAAGCGGCCGGGTATTTTCTTTGATTGACAGCTCGTTTCAACTATAGACAGGCAGCGGTACAGTGTTGCCAGATTGGGGGGTTTCCCGCTCAATTGAGCGGTTTTAAGTGCATATTGGCGGGTTTTGAACATATTTTGGGCTGGATAACGTCAGCAGTATCTGGCAACATCAGTTCAGTCCCATGCAGATTCGCGAGTGCTGTGGTGTATTGTAAGAGATCAGCTTACATTTCGATTTCATTCATTACATACGGTTTCTACCAGCTTTTTTAGTTTGTATATATTTTCATTGTAAATAAAGTGTAAATATAGTGTTGTCAAGTTTGCTATCTTAGTTCCAGAAATGTCGTTTATTTGAGTGACTGAGCTTGAACTTGAGGGGGCTAGTCAGCTAGCAAGAAAGCTGCGCACGGAATGCCAAGCATTGCTGATGTAATTTTGGCGAAGCCATTTGCCAGTCTTCCTTTCGAGGAAAAAATTAAAATTAAAGAGCAGGGTAGACCAACGCCTCAAATTGACTTGGTGAAAAAGGTAGGGAATAATACTCGTTCCTTTCAGCTCTCCTGGTACGAGAAAGTGAATTGGCTAACAGCAAGTGACCCACATCAACAACAGTAAATAGGCTACTTTAGTAATATGTCATGGATGGACCAAAAATATAGAATCTATTTAAAATGTTTATGCTGAGTATATTGTATTGGAATATATATCTCTCTGGATATGAATTAAACACAGCTACAATTTGGAAAACATTTTTAAACAAAAACACAGCCGAGAACATTTCACACTACAGACCTGGATTAAAAGTGAAGGGTTATCAAAATTGTCAATAAAACATTTCTCAGTCAAAATAAGTAAAATATAGGGAAAGTGTCATTGAATGAAATGTGTGGCACCCAGCTCTACTGCTGAGGTTCCTGACAAAGAGCTGCTTTCAATAATGATCAATTTTTAAACAACATGCCACAATTTTAAAATATAAAATGTTACAGGGTGCTTGCGCAAGTCTTGAAAGTCTTAAAAAGTATGGAATTTTGAAATGCTGTTTTCCAGACCTTGAAAAGTCTTGGATTTTGTGTGAAAGTCTTAATAAAGTATGGAAAAAAAATCTCAAAGACACAGATGCTCAAAGACACATAATATTGTGAAATAAGAAACAGGAAGGGTGTAAAAACAATGATTTTGCTAACCGGTCACGTACCCAGACAGCAAATTAGGTCTTGCCGACGTTGGGGCAACAGGCGCCGCCCGACATATGGTGCATCGGTGAGATGTATTATGGAGATCGGTAGCTAATTGGCAAGATATCGGGAAGATGTTGGCATTAGAATGGTGTCCGAACATGAGCCAACGTACACCCGACATAACTGTGACCTATGCAGCTCATGAGCCAACGCACACCCGACATAACTATGACCTATGCAGTGCGATCCCACTAGAGCGGGGAAAGCATTTGGATGCCTCACTCTCCCATTGACTTAACACTGAAACAGCTGACTTTCACGGCATCGCTGGAAACACCGCAGCACGTTTGAAAATCAGCCCTTCCAAAGTTAAGTCAATGGGAGGGAGGCATCTGAATGCTTTTCTCTGCTCTAGTAGGATCCCACCGTCTTATTGATTTGTTTAGGCTGCATCAAAATCTAAAACCCTTGTATGTTTCACAAATGAAGAGACCGAAGGTTCAAAGTCAGAAACGTCATTTCATTTATTTTGATATAGGCAACATTACAAGGCAAGGCAAGTTTTTGGCACCTTAGCTTAGGCTACTTTTACGATGCTTGCGCAGCTCATCCATGATGTCCTGCAGCCACAACTTCGCTGTCATCTCAGCCTCAGTGGAATTAGGAAGGACTGAATTTCTTAACACAGCACCTAAATAAAATAAATAAAGCAACAGGGGAAAATAAGACAAATAATGTAACTGCAACAGATGTCAAAGGTTATCATATAATCACTTCTACTATGAGAGAACAAATGTTTTATCATCTTAGCTGCTTAGCAAGTTAGCAGCTACAGGTATGCTAACTACATAGCTTGAAGCCATAACTTACTTTTCACAACTTCTCACTGTCATCTCAGATTGAATTTCTTAACATAGCACCTAAACAAAAGAAATAAAGCAACAGGGGAAAATAAGACACAAATAATGTAACCACGACAGGCGTCAAAGGTTATCATATAATCACTTCTATGAGAGAACAAACATTTTATCATCTTAGCAAGTTAGTAGCTATGCTAACCGCATAGCTTGAAACCTTAACTTACTGTTTCCAAAAAGTTAGCCTACACCGGATTGTGACTATGCATTCTACCAAATCAAATAATATATCATATATCACATCATATATCATATCATATAATTTTACACAAGTTGAACGTACCTGAACTCGTGCTTACACAGCCGGCTTGATGTGGTGTGGCAGCATCACTTAAGCTGACCCCACACCACACGATTTTGAAATCTTATAAGTTTTTTAAAATCGGGACTACGCCACACACATGAAGAGAATCTTGACCGATATTTTCTCTCTCCGACTGTAAACACGCTCGTATAAGATTCGAACGCACAATGAAACACCACACACTACACGACAATCATGCCCGATTGCTTCTCCCCGATTCTGACATTAGGCTACCAGTCATGGGCTGTAGGCTATCTGAGATAGGCTATTCTCTCATAATGTTTGAAAATATGCACCAAATATGCCACATTGCTTTGAACACCTTAACTTGGGATGCGCCATCACTTGGCTGTTAAATAGGCTTGTCCACAATCAAAATACCAAAATAGCCTACCTGTCACATAAATTCTGTTAACCGTTTGCAGCGCCAACCGAGTTAACTTGTGAAACGGTTTTATTTTATTTGTTAAAATATATTTTCTAGAGGTTCATATAGGAGTGAATGAGTGGGAATGATGCGTTCAATCCAAACATAAACTCTACTTTCAGAGCCTAGCCCGTTAAGTTCAGCAGCGGCCAACCGATTTTAAAACCCCACGGCTCCCCACCGTACATGGAGACGTTGTTGCTAAAGGGCAAAGAAAATGGGGATTAGAGAGTTTGTCCTCAGAGAAAATTTTGAGAATTCCTGCATTAAAATATTGTGTTGTGTCATTTCAGATGAGATGGTGTGGTACTGTTTGAATCAGAAAACACAACCCAACCTTGAATTGTCCCAGTGCCATCATCTAGTAGGCTAATTTTCCCTAATGCCGCTGGCATGCGTGCACAATGTTTTTTGGTAGGTCCGTGGAGCGGAGGTCCATTTATGATTACCAATAGAGCAATGCCTATATTTAGCCATAGTCTCATAAAAATGCTTTACTTCAAAAGCTTGAGAAACTACACAAATATGTAGTAGCCTAGGCAAGTCATCTTTGGAGCTCTTCACTCACCATTGCCTGGACTGAACAATACCTTATTATTAATATTGTGGAAAAAAAGTAATTTAGCCGATATTTTGCATGCAAATTTTCTTTGGGGAGAACCCCCAATTTGTAGGATACATTTGTTCTTGCATCTCCACTTTAAAACTGCTTCCATCACCGATGATCTATGCCTAATAAGTTTTTATGTGTTTTTATGTGTTATCTTGCTAACACTTTCTGAAAGCAACAATTAATTAAACATAAAAAGTCCATCTGCAACGTTTGCTCTCATAAGTTACAATCAAGTAGGCTAAGGTCAGAGATACAGTGGTGCTTGAAAGTTTGTGAACCCTTTAGAATTTTCTATATATCTGAATAAATATGACCTAAAACAACATCAGATTTTCACACAAGTCCTAAAAGTAGATAAAGAGAACCCAGTTAAACAAATGAGACAAAAATATTATACTTGGTCATTTATTTATTGAATGAAAATGATCCAATATTACATATCTGTGAGTGGCAAAAGTATGTGAACCTTTACTTTCAGTATCTGGTGTGACCCCCTTGTGCAGCAATAACTGCAACTAAACGTTTGCGGTAACTGTTGATCAGTCCTGCACACCGGCTTGGAGGAATTTTAGCCCATTCCTCCGTACAGAACAGCTTCAACTCTGGGATGTTGGCGGGTTTCCTCACATGAACTGCTCACTTCAGGTCCTTCCACAACATTTCCATTGGATTAAGGTCAGGACTTTGACTTGGCCATTACAAAACATTAACTTTATTCTTCTTTAACCATTCTTTGGTAGAACGACTTGTGTGCTTAGGGTCATTGTCTTGCTGCATGACCCACCTTCTCTTGAGATTCAGTTCCTGGACAGATGTCCTGACATTTTCCTTCAGAATTCACTGGTATAATTCAGAATTCATTGTTCCATCAACGATGGCAAGCCGTCCTGGCCCAGATGCAGCAAAACAGGCCCAAACCATGATACTACCACCACCATGTTTCACAGACGGGATAAGGTTCTTATGCTGGAATGCAGTGTTTTCCTTTCTCCAAACATAATGCTTCTCATTTAAACCAAAAAGTTCTATTTTGGTTTCATCCGTCCACAAAACATTTTTCCAATAGCCTTCTGGCTTGTCCATGTGATCTTTAGCAAACTGCAGATGAGCAGCAGCGTTCTTTTTGGAGAGCAGTGGCTTTCTCCTTGCAACCCTGCCATGCACACGATTGTTGTTCAGTGTTCTCCTGATGGTGGACTCATGAACATTAACATTAGCCAATGTGCGAGAAGCCTTCAGTTGCTTAGAAGTAACCCTGGGGTCCTTTGTGACCTCGCCGACTATTACATGCCTTGCTCTTGGAGAGATCTTTGTTGGTCGACCACTCCTGGGGAGGGTAACAATGGTCTTGAATTTCCTCCATTTGTACACAATCTGTCTGACTGTGGATTGGTGGAGTCCAAACTCTTTAGAGATGGTTTTGTAACCTTTTCCAGCCTGATGAGCATCAACAATGCTTTTTCTGAGGTCCTCAGAAATCTCCTTTGTTCGTGCCATGATGCACTTCCACAAACGTGTTGTGAAGATCAGACTTTGATAGATCCCTGTTCTTTAAATAAAACAGGGTGTCCACTCACACCTGATTGTCATCCCATTGATAGTGTCAGGTGTTTTCAAATTTCACCTTCAAATTAACTGCTAATCCTAGAAGTTCACATACTTTTGCCACTCACAGATATGTAATACTGGATCATTTTCCTCAATAAATAGATGACCAAGTATAATATTTTTGTCTCATTTGTTTAACTGGGTTCTCTTTATCTACTTTTAGGACTTGTGTGAAAATCTGATGATGTTTTAGGTCGTATTTATGCAGAAATATAGAAAATTCTATAGGGTTCACAAACTTTCAAGCACCACTGTAGCCTAGAACACTGCCATACATAACATGAGGTTAAAATAAAATTGGAAACCTAATGTTAAGCAAACGAAATTGTGCACAGAAGAGAAAGGAAAAGGCAGCTGGAAAAGCTGCTGCAAATTAAATCTAGGGAAGATATTTCCCTATCTTGAGGTGTTTGCAATGTGGAGATGTAGCCTGAAATAAGTAACTTCACTGAATGGAAGGACAAGTGAACTTCTAAGGGTGAGTTACAGACAGCTTTCCTCTATGTAATCAAGTAGGCTAACGTTATTGTGGAGTCGAGTCAAGATAGCCTTACTGCAGCATCTGTCACTGCTTGATATACAGTATGAGGATAGCGATTGTGCCCACGTTTCGTGTTGTGCATTTGATAGCTGCTATAGCTGCTATTTGCTTGTGTTGGTGCATGTTGATGAAACATTTAGTAGTGCGCATAGGCTGTCCATGCTCACCATGGCTATACAGTCTACAAATTATTTCGCTGTTTGTTTACAAGCTGGTGATAAGCAGGCTATGACAGATGTTTGAAAGGGGAAGTAAAGGCATATTGGCTTGGTTGTTCATTTGTTGAGCTGACGTGAAAGGGGGTTTACTGGTGGCGGGTGTTGGGGGGGCCGATGCGAGAAACTTGCACCTGGGCCTGGCTTCACCGTTACACCACTGCCTGCGGGGCACGTAACTATGGAGATAAATTCCTTCGAATTTCTAGTTTTGTAGGCTAGGTGAATACCACAATGAATAAGCAAGCTCCGTAGCCTAGAAATCTAGACGTACCCTATATGTTATAGTCTGGCTTGTCAGGCTACAAGCTCTGCCCTCCTCGTCCAAATACATTTTTAAATAGGCAACTGAGAAATAACAATCAGGATAATAATAGCGGCTACCTGCGGGGCGCATATGGAGATAAATCCTCCGAATTTCTATAGTTGCTCATGCACTTGTTGCCTTCTTTCATTCTTTTTGGAGGAAAACATAACCATATTGTATAGGAATGCCTCAATGATAAGATCTGCCCTCCTTGCCAACAGTAGATTTTTAAATAGGCAACTGACGAAAAAACAATCAGGACTGCGAAAGTCATGATGTCTATTCTCATTATCGTGTTCTACAGTCAAAAGAAACATTTTTATCCTGAAATCATTTTTGTTAGTAAAACATAATTTAAACATCATTTTGTTCATTTTGTTAATTCGATTTTATTAAAATGTACTAAACACAACTGGTACTATCTCAACCAATAAAGTAGGCAGTAGGCACGCAAGTGTAAAAGTACATAAAGTCAAGGTCTTGGGAATAAAAATCTCAGTTTTGAAAAAGTCTGGAAAAAGTCTGGAATTTTAATTTGGAAAAAGAGCAAGCACCCTGTGTTAAAATATACCCCCCCCCCCCCCCCCCAACACCACCATCATGTATATTGGACAGTAGGCTAATGGGCCAAAAGAACCTGTTATTTCACAGTTTGTGACGCTGCCAACAATCAGCCAGATCAGAGGCAAGAGTATGGGCAAAATTGATGTTTTTTCTTTTAAAATCTGGAAATATCGTAACCGACCAGCCTCCCCTGTTTGAAAGACTACCAGCCGCCACTGGATTTGTAGTATATACATTGTACCAGACAAAAGTTTGTACACCCCTACTCTACTCATTCATAGGTTTTTCTGTATTTTGAACATTTTCTACACTGCAGAATAATACTGAAGACAACAAAACTCTGAAGCCACATATGGAACATGTGATAAACAAAAAGTGGTTTTAAATTCACATTTTAGATTCTTCAAAGTGGCCACCGTTTAGCCTCCCACAGGAATGACAGACCAAAAAAGAAATAAAGGGATCTAAAAACTGGAACAACAGAGATAATAGAAATAAAAGCGCAATGACAAAAAAGACAAAAAGTAGGAAAGATAAACTAAAAACAGATTAAAAAATAAAACACACACATAAAAACAAACAAAAAACCCTTGTAATACTGATTCAACTTTTTAGAACTGCTATAACAATTTGTTTTGTGGACATTTCACAACATTAAATGTTATCATTAGAGTCTGAGCAATAAATCAGTGTCCTGATATGAGCTAATTCCAACTGAATCTATATCTGTATTTATAATGGCCCGATGAATGACAAAAAAAGAAAAGGAGTGACGGTGGATGGAGCCTTCAACCATGTTATGAGTGTTGTCCTTCCATGGTTTTTCACCAGAGGGCACACTACAACTCCACTGTTGGCAACACATGCATTTAGAACACCGTAAATCACAACAATCAGCTGATCCAAGCAGACTCAAGCAGGATTTTTTAACAGTGTCTCTTTGATGTTTATATGGCCAAAAAAAAAGATATATAAATATTCTCAAACACAGTACTGTTCAAAAGTTTGGCACCCTATTGTTTTCTTCATGCAAACTTTGTTATAGATTTCTAAATTATCGAGTCATGAACCTACAGTCTGAGAGAGAGTTCTACACAAACACACTGAACTTTACAACAGCTGCATGCATGTGAAATGGAAATAAATTGACTAAGGCAGGAAAAACTCATCTCATCATCTGTAGCCGCTTTATCCTGTTCTACAGCGTCGCAGGCAAGCTGGAGCCTATCCCAGCTGACTACGGGCGAAAGGCGGGGTACACCCTGGACAAGTCGCCAGGTCATCACAGGGCTGACACATAGACACAGACAACCATTCACACTCACATTCACACCTACGGTCAATTTAGAGTCACCAGTTAACCTAACCTGCATGTCTTTGGACTGTGGGGGAAACCGGAGCACCCGGAGGAAACCCACGCGGACACGGGGAGAACATGCAAACTCCACACAGAAAGGCCCTCGCCGGCCATGGGGCTCGAACCCGGACCTTCTTGCTGTGAGGCGACAGCGCTAACCACTACACCACCATGCTGCCCGGCAGGAAAAACTATTTTGGATAAAATCGTTATTGTCCGTTACAAGTAAAAGTAAAAAGTAGCCAATAACCAAACTTAATAATAAACTTAATCAATAACCAAACTTCAACTCAATGTGCGATCTTCATTTTATGTTGTAATTCACAACTATTCTATGGTTTTCCTAAAAAAAGGAGTACTCACAAAATAGGGGGCAAGTGATAATATTGGGGGGCAAGTGGAAATTAACCCCCACTTGCGCCCCAGGGCAAGTGGGTTGAAAAGTTAATGTCAAGCCCTGAGTAGTACTCTGTAGTTTATAATGGATCTAATATTTTTTGCAAAATTTTTTTGTGTAATTTTATATATTTGACTTTTATTTATCAAAACGTTAATATAGTTTGTTGTACTTTTGTTCAAAGTATTATTTACGACACTAAAGCAAGTTTATTTTTGAATTGGGTGATGTCATGTTAACTTGGTGAACTCTTAAATAACAAAACATGACAAATGTTAAGAAAAATCTTGTGTTTCTGAACAAAAAAAGAATAACAGAGCTTATTCTATCCACATTCTCTGGATATGAGCAATCACGCACTCTGACTACTCTACTACAACCCTGATTCCAAAAAAGTTGGGACAAAGTACAAATTGTAAATAAAAACGGAATGCAATAATTTACAAATCTCAAAAACTGATATTGTATTCACAGTAGAACATAGACAACATATCAAATGTCGAAAGTGAGACATTTTGAAATTTCATGCCAAATATTGGCTCATTTGAAATTTTATCATAGCAACACATCTCAAAAAAGTTGGGACGGGGCAATAAGAGGCTGGAAAAGTTAAAGGTACAAAAAAGGAACAGCTGGAGGACCAAATTACAACTCATTAGGTCAATTGGCAATAGGTCATTAACATGACTGGGTATAAAAAGAGCATCTTGGAGTGGCAGCGGCTCTCAGAAGTAAAGATGGGAAGAGGATCACCAATCCCCCTAATTCTGCGCCGACAAATAGTGGAGCAATATCAGAAAGGAGTTTGACAGTGTAAAATTGCAAAGAGTTTGAACATATCATCATCTACAGTGCATAATATCATCAAAAGATTCAGAGAATCTGGAAGAATCTCTGTGCGTAAGGGTCAAGGCCGGAAAACCATACTGGGTGCCCGTGATCTTTGGGCCCTTAGACGGCACTGCATCACATACAGGCATGCTTCTGTATTGGAAATCACAAAATGGGCTCAGGAATATTTCCAGAGAACATTATCTGTGAACACAATTCACCGTGCCATCCGCCGTTGCCAGCTAAAACTCTATAGTTCAAAGAAGAAGCCGTATCTAAACATGATCCAGAAGCGCAGACGTCTTCTCTGGGCCAAGGCTCATTTAAAATGAACTGTGGCAAAGTGGAAAACTGTTCTGTGGTCAGACGAATCAAAATTTGAAGTTCTTTATGGAAATCAGGGACGCCGTGTCATTCGGACTAAAGAGGAGAAGGACGGCCCAAGTTGTTATCAGCGCTCAGTTCAGAAGCCTGCATCTCTGATGGTATGGGGTTGCATTAGTGCGTGTGGCATGGGCAGCTTACACATCTGGAAAGACACCATCAATGCTGAAAGGTATATCCAGGTTCTAGAGCAACACATGCTCCCATCCAGACGACGTCTCTTTCAGGGAAGACCTTGCATTTTCCAACATGACAATGCCAAACCATATACTGCATCAATTACAGCATCATGGCTGTGTAGAAGAAGGGTCCGGGTACTGAACTGGCCAGCCTGCAGTCCAGATCTTTCACCCATAGAAAACATTTGGCGCATCATAAAACGGAAGATACGACAAAAAAGACCTAAGACAGTTGAGCAACTAGAATCCTACATTAGACAAGAATGGGTTAACATTCCTATCCCTAAACTTGAGCAACTTGTCTCCTCAGTCCCCAGACGTTTACAGACTGTTGTAAAGAGAAAAGGGGATGTCTCACAGTGGTGAACATGGGCCTTGTCCCAACTTTTTTGAGATGTGGTGTTGTCATGAAATTTAAAATCACCTAATTTTTCTCTTTAAATGATACATTTTCTCAGTTTAAACATTTGATATGTCATCTATGTTCTATTCTGAATACAATATGGAATTTTGAAACTTCCACATCACTGCATTCTGTTTTTATTTACAATTTGTACTTTGTCCTAACTTTTTTGGAATCGGGGTTGTCCTAGGATATCAGCTCATATACCATGAGTAGAGAAAAACAAAATGATGGAACGTGTTGCTGAACCAACCAAGGATGAAATAAAAAATTGTACTTGAAAACAAAACCACAAAAAATAGAAAAAAAGGCAAGAAAATATGGAATGAAAGTATTTGATGGTAAGAACGTATCTTTTTATTTTTCAAGAATTATTATCATAGCATTTTTCACAAATTGCTACTCTAATTTTGCCAGTTTGTTTACATTCTAAGCGGAAATGATTTTGTCGGACGTTTTGTATAAAGATTTTATTTTTCAAATTTGCAAAAAATAAAAATAAAAATGCTCCATTTCTCAAAATCCAGTGAATGTGGATAGAATAAAACAGTTATTCCACTCAATCTAGCCGTACATGGCTTAAAGACAACTTGGTGCTACATGCCTTGCCGGCTATCAGCTCATGTACAACTCGAATTCATGGAATAACTGTTAATTATATGTAATCCAATATTGGATTTTAATTCTTGAAATCTCAAATATTGAAATCAGTATTGGTTTTAAAAAATCTGATATCAGTCGCGGTCTAATTATCATCATGTAATCATACATGGTGTGTCATTCTGTAATAAATTCAACATGTAATTGTTAGCAGATTGCTGCAGTGTTAGATGGTTATATGATTATTTGATGATTTGATTATCCAAAAGCATGAATAATAGTGTTTTGTTGTCGGATCCGAAAAGGTGAAATGATTCGTCGTTTGTTAAATCGAGGCTTGAACCTGCACCAGAAATGGAGGGGTGTTCAACGGATTAGAAACAGCAAATGTTTCCATGAAGGAAATACGTGATAGTGGGCTTATAGCGCTGGATGCAGACATCAAGAAGTACAATTATGTTCCTGAAAGTGGAAATGAAAGGAAGAAGGTTTCTTAGTAATTATTTCTGAAAAGCTGTAATTGGTTTTAGTGCAGAGAATGAAAGAGTTTGTGATGTCTTGGAATTTTTTTTTCCTTTCTGTTGTTGTTGATTCACAGGAATAAAATGTACAGATGTGTAAAATAGTGAACAATCCTGTTTCACTATGCATGCGTGTGTGTGTGTGAGAGAGAGAGAGAGAGAGAGAGATGCTGCAATATTTTTTTTTATACGTGTACCTTTTTTTGCACAAACTGATCAGTGGTCGGTTTCCCAAAAGCCTCTTAACACTAAGAGCATCTTAACTAAGAGAGAGAGTGTTCATTGTGCTGCTCACACTACCATTTAACAATGATCTTTGTGTTAGGATGCTTTTGAGAAACTCAGCACTGAGCAGATCTTCAGCGTTTAAAGTTCAGTTGGATTTCCCAGAAGGTGGATCGGTGTGTATGATTTCATGAAGACAGTCCATAAGGATGAGACTGAACCGGAGCTTGATCAGTTAGGAAGAGATGAACATGCAGGTGCTGGGAGAGCTAAAGATTAGAGTACAAGATGAGATAGATAGATAGATAGATAGATAGATAGATAGATAGATAGATAGATAGATAGATAGATAGATAGATAGATAGATAGATAGATAGATATTTAGATAGATAGATAGATAGATAGATACCTTTATTTAAACTTTAATAAAAAAAAACAACACGGTAGTCCAATCAGTGGCTATACGCCTCTGCTATCAAAAGGAGCCCTGTTACAGATATACAATATATAATAAATAGAAACTAAAAAAGGAGCTCATTATTATTAATATTAATTTGCAAAATTTAAATATGTATATATTCAGTATATTCAAATTGATTATAAATATGAAAACTATATAAATAAAATACATGAGTGTATGAAATATAAAATATGAACTATAAACTATAAACCTAATCTATTAAAGATGATACATCCATGACAATAAAAGGATTTCTTGGCCAGCTCAAGATGAGATAATGACTCTCTAAAATGCACATCAGCAACAATACGTTCAGATCTTTAGTATTAAATATGCAGCGAACGTGCCTTCTTATGATTACAAACAGTGTTGTAGTTGAGTCACTAAACCTCGAGTCCGAGTCCAGTCTCAAGTCCCCAGTGTTTAAGTCCAAGTCGAGTCCACTATTGCTCCGAGTCAAGTCCGAGAACAAGGCTCCAACTGCACCATTTGACGGTGTCTGTTGCTGCTACTGTGTTGGACTAACGTTACTGCTCGACTGCCCCATTTTAGTTAACAGGCTACAGATAAAAAGTTTGTTCATCGCTCAGCAAGCCCTGCCCACTATCAACAGGGCAAATACCATGAGAGAGGGTTAGCTAGTTCATCACTCAGCAAGCCCCACCCACTATCAACAGGGCAAATAGCATGAGAGAGGGTTAACACTAGCTAGTTCATCACTCAGCAAGCCCCGCCCACTATCAACAGAGCAATGAACATAGCATATCACTTCCTTCTCTGGGTGGAGTCTCACCAAATGATGATTGAAGTTCGAGGTTGTCCCCGTCGTCTCATCAATAGTTCTTCTACATATGGAACACACAGCAGTGCATTTTTTCCCCACTGCACGAGAATTCTGTATAAGCAAAGTGGACAATCCTAGGGGCGTTCTCTCCAGGCATTTTAGCACTATTAACGTTAGCTTGTTCCTGAACATTGACGTATGAACAGGTGAATGTGCATTCTCTTGCACAAAATTAGTATAAAAAAATTAATATAGATATAAATATCTTATGCCAAGTTATTATGGCATGTTACAAAAAATAAAGAAAAAATCAGAGTCCTCGTCTCCAGTTTACGAGTCCAAATGCAGTTAATGCACGAGTCCACGTCCGAGTCATCAGTGCTCAAGTCCAAGTCAAGTCACAAGTCCTTAAAATTAGGGCACGAGATCAGAAACAATAAACAAGCAGTAGGTCGGGCAAAGCATAAATAGAATATCGTAGGCACAGACAAAGGCAGAATCAAAGGACTAGGAACAGGAACTAGGAATTCAGAAACCAGGAAATCAAAATAACACACGGCTCGGTGATGTGTCTAAACAACTCAATGCTTTGTAACCTGAGTTAGTCTTTGGCGTTCTTATATGTGCGCATGGATTGCGCCTTAATCCACTGCCAGTGTGAGTCAGTAGCAGCGCGTGCACGTGAATCAGTTCACAGAGCGCGCGCAAGAGTCAGCGAACACGCATGGGTGTGACAGTACCCTATAGATCCGAAACGGTAAGAGATAGAGAATGACGCTTAGTGAGGAAAAGTTGTGCCCTGCTGTCCTGAACAAAAGTTAAAAAAAAAAAAAACTGATTGAAAAAATCATGACAATTGACAGCGATTGAAAAAATCCAGTTTTTCATGGATCATTCCGGATCAGTGACCCAGATCAGCACCAAAAGTCATAGCAATGTAATTCAGCCCAGAGGGATTCTTCATGTGAAATTTGGTGATGATTGGTTGAAAATTGAGGGAGCAATAGCGTCCTAGAAAACGTTAGGAGAAGAAGAAGAAGAAGAAAGTAGAAAGATCCTGAGTGTTCTCAGGCTCTTTCTACTTTAAAGATCCTAACAATTTGTGATACTGCTGCATGCATGAATTACTTACAAGCTGAGAGCACTTCGATGTCACCACGATGTCATAATTACACCTTGGGAACATGTACTTTTCTTCCAAGTTTCTATTTCTGTTGGTTTCAGTAATAAAACATCATGGTTGCTGCTCATATGAATGTGACATTTGAGGGCACATACTAAGATTTAAGTGTTAATTTTGCATGTCAGCTGTTCTTCATTTTCTTTCAGTAAGAAAAAAAAACTTCTTGAACTTGGTACAAATGATACAAAAACCTCATTTTTTCCCCACACCAGCCAATTCCTTTCTCATACTGTCCAAATTTATGACCAAAACCACTTCAACACACACCATGTCCTCATCACAATCTCAGAACTTGTACACTACTTGAACTTTCAAGCTTGGACCTGAAGACATCGTTACTCCATGCCCCCATGTCCATGTTTTTGTGGCTTCATTTCGATCCCAGTGTCGAGACTCATATTATTCTTCACTGAGATAACGAGATTCTTCACTGAGAAACACACTGGCCCTAATAACACAAAACAAATGTTAATGTCGCATTGCTACACAGCAAACATTTCCAGGTCTGAGCATTTTTACCAAACCAGAACCCAAACCCAGTCCAGGTCAGTCTGTTTTTAACTGTTTGGCATGTCAGAGCACAAACGCGTCTTCGAACATCAGCAGCACACGAGCTGCGTTTTCATTGTCCAACAGCCTAATTAGTGTGTGTCCTAATTCCAGCATTTAGAGGCGGTGTATCATGCTTCGGCTCGTTATCTCTCCCTCCAGACTTTTGTAAATAGTCATATTTTAAAACTTTAATCCCCTTAATGGAAGATGAAGGCAGACAGAGAGCCTGTCATTTCCTGAGATAAACGTTATCTCCGCCACAAAGCGCTCTTCTTCTCTTTTTCGCCACGCTAATGAGTTTGTTCTTAAGGACTCCCATGGAATGTTTCATCCGCGGCACCTCAATTAGATAACGCAGCACTTCTATCCAAGATGTCCATTCCCTTTTTTCTTGAGGACAGACAAAAACAGCACACACCATATCGTCTCTCTACTTGTTTTCTCATCGCTTCAAAGACAAGCGAGCATGTAGACTATGAGCTCAGAGCGCTGCGCTGCATGGGTCTTCACAAAAGACATGGGGATTTTTACTGCTGGTACATGTGTTATTTACTAACTCACAGATCAAAGACAAACCGGAACTTTACCTTGTAACTTTAGTGGAGAGATATACAGACACATTCAGCGATGAAAGCATGAAACATTATCGTGTTTAAATTAAAAAAAGCTTGGATTTGGTATGAATGTGAAACTTGATTTCTCATACTAGTAATTTGAAGAAAACCAAAAAATCTCTTTGTCACATGCTCTTGGCATAAAGCATGATTTTTTTATGACAGATGTTTAGTCTAAAATGATCACAGTTTCACAAGGATGTATTATCCATCCATCCGTTATCCGTAATCGCTTATCCTGTGCAGGGTCACGGGCAAGCTGGAGCCTATCCCAGCTGACTACGGGCGAAAGGTGGGGTACACCCTGGACAAGTCACCAGGTTATCGCAGGGCTGACACATAGAGACAAACAACCATTCACACTCACATTCACACCTACGGTCAATTTAGAGCCACCAGTTAACCTAACCTGCATGTCTTTGGACTGTGGGGGAAACCAGAGCACCCAGAGAAAACCCACGCGGACACGGGGAGAACATGCAAACTCCACACAGAAAGGCCCTCACCGGCCACTGGGCTCAAACCCAGAACCTTCTTGCTGTGAGGCAACAGTGCTAACCACTACACCACCATGCTGCCATTATGTATTTATGTATTTAAAAAAAAAAAAAGCGGATTGTGCATGAGATTTGTTTCCTTCTACATTAATTTTGATATGTATCAGGTTTTATTTTTTTTCTATATTTATACCAATAAGTAAAATCTCTGGCCTGAGGAGGCTCTCTAGTCTCTGTAGCACCACATGCTGTAAAAGTGAGAAGAAGAAGAAGAAGAAGAAGAAGAAGAAGAAGAAGAAGAAAACAATTAAAAAAACATCCAACCAATTAGAACATGGAGGTATAATTAAATACATAGTGCCGTATTCAGTCAGTGACTCAAATCTAAAAGTTACATTTATGATGGTGTATTAGGGGCACTGTAGTTAAAAAACTTGGAGCGGGTGTGTGTGTGTGTTAATATTCCCAGAAAATATTTCCGAAAGTTAAGTAAAAAATTTATAGGAGCAGCATGGTGGTGCAGTGGTTAGCACTGTCGCCTCACAGCAAGAAGGTTCCGTGTTCGAATCTTACAGCTGATGGGGGGCCTTTCTGTGTGGAGTTTGCATGTTCTCCCCGTGTCTGTGTGGGTTTCCTCCAGGTGCTCTGGTTTCCCCCACAGTTCAAATACATGCAGATTAGGTAAAATACCCAGCCACGGGGGTTGTACAAGTCAGTGTATATTTAGTGCCAGTCCCAAGCACAGATAGATTGGGGAGGGTTGCATCAGGAAGGGCATCTGGTGTAAAACCTATGCTAAATCAAATATATGGAACAGATCCACTGCTGTGATCGCTAATGGGAGCAGCCAAAAACCTTGTCAGAAATTCTGGGAGATTGTAGTCACAGAAATTCTGGGATTAAAAAGTCAGAAATTCAAAGATTAAGAAGTCACAGATTAATGAGAAAACAAGCTTTCATGCTTCCTGGCTGAAGTGCATTCTGAGAAATGTAGTTGAAAATGTCTTAGTGCTTATTCTTTTATGTTGTGTGATTGAGAAGGAAACACTACATTTCCTATAATTCTTAGCTCAGCAGTGTCATCTCTGGTGTGATGAAGTCAGTTCAACCCTGCAAAGTGAAATGATCTGGTTCCTTGACACCCCCCCCCCCCCCCCCCCCCCCCCCCCACACACACACACACACACCACCACCACCAATATTTTTCCAAGGGTTTATTTTTTCCTCATAAATTCATGACTTTGTAATCTTGGAATTTCTGAGTTTTTTACTCATAAATTTATTAATTTAAAATCTCAGTATAGAACTCCCTCCATCAGCCCTGTATCTTTGTAACCTGGGAAAGTTACGCGTATTCAGTGTTGAATTACACACCTGCTTAAATTCAGGGACTCCCCATTCAGATAATGCAATTTACTGAGGTTGCCAGATATTTCCTGAGGGGGATTGTCAATAAAGTTCAGACCATCATCTGTACACACAAACACTTGGCTTCTACCTTTATTATTCAGCAGCGTATAAAATAGCAATTGATCCAGCATATCCTATTATTTTTAATACCCTGCAAAATTTCTTCTTGAATTTTATCATTTTTTTTGTCAAGTGGCTGTAACATTTACTCATCATTTCTTAGTTATATTAGCTATTAAGTATTAATTCTATCATCAAGTAGAGTTTGCTTCAAGTGAGTAATTCCAACTTCATCTGATTATGTTCCATTTACTTGAATAAATGATGTTGATGAAGATACAAATAAAGTGTTAAGAGTAAAGTTACCCTAATCTAAATGCATTACACTGAAAAAAAATCAGAAAAATTGACTTAAAAAAATTTAAAAATGCAACTATTTGCATTTGCTTTTATTTTTTTAAGGTAAAATGAACATTGCATTAATTTACTTGATTTAAATGTTTTTATGGATAGTTTATCCCTCTTTTAATTCAATTTTGATTTGTTGATGGAATAAAGTAATGGAAATTTCAGGAGGTTAATTTCATGTCCTTTCCTGTAGTGAAAACAAGCCTGCGGTTTGAAGGATAAGCTGACCTAGCAAACTTCATAATACCGCATTTCCATAAAAATTAAGTCATTGAGATAGTGCAGTATGATCGTATTAATTCACTGCGTCATATTTCTGGACCTGGGCGACACAGCAAGAAGGTTCTGGGTTCGAGCCTGGTAGCCGACAGGGGCCTTTCTGTGTGGAGTTTGCATGTTCTCCCCGTGTTTGTGTGTGGGTTTCCTCCGGGTGCTCCTGTTTCCCCCACAGTCCAAAGACATGCAGGTTAGGCTAATTGATGGCTCTAAATTGACTGTAGGTGTGAATGGTTGTTTGTCTCTGTGTCAGCCCTGCAGTGATCTGGTGACTTGTCCAGGGTGTACCCCACCTCTTGCCCATCGTCAGCTGGGATAGGCTCCAGCTTGCTTGCCACCCTGTACAGGATAAGCAGCTACAGATAATGGATGGATGGATATTTATGGATCTAATATTGGCCTCAAATGGAAGTTCATACTGTTTTTGGAGTGTATTCCTAGTCCAAAATATCAATATCAGCATGACATATTGCATTGCCCAGTTGTCAAATAAAGATTTTTCTAAACCCTTTATCCTCACATCTTTTGTCCGTACTACACACTGTTGTGTTACACTCATCCAGTCACGCTGGAGGTCTGTATAATCATGTTATGTCTATGTGATGTGGCCTGTTTGCTTTGTGTGCTTTATATACGCACAAATAAAGACTTTCTGATTTGTGATTTTCGTAGGAGGACATGTGTGGTGCTCGACCACGAGAAGTGTTATCGAGGGAGAAGAACTCGCAGTGTGCGTGGTGGACGTTTCGTCAAGACTCTCGTCCATCCAGCTCCTTCCTCAACAAGCTGCCATAGCGTCTGTTCTCCCCAACAGTGAGTGTGGCCTTATTACGGGATGACAAATAAACAAACTAATTAAAGAGCTTGGCTAAAAAAGAAAATCCCATGTCCTGGCTTTGACATATGAGCTTAGAGAGAATAATAAGACAACACTTTTTCAGGACAGAGAAGTTTACACTTTGCGGTTTCTCAGAAACATGACAAGCTGGAGGTATTTTTGTATTATTATTAAATGCAAGAGAGAAAAAAAGAGAAACTGGTGATGGAATGACTGTTTATAGAAACATGTGATAACCCCGCCTCTGTTGTTGGCTGCTGGGTTGGCTGCATGTCTGTGTTTTATGTTGCAGATGCCCAGTAGGTGTGGCTGACCTGTTATTGGGAACACCTGGGCCCCGTGTTCCTGGTGTTTAAGAACACACCACACTTGTGCCCAGGGTAGAGAGAGATGTGGAAGTTTCAAAATTCCATATTTTATTCAGAATAGAACATAGATGATATATCAAATGTTTAAACTGAGAAAATGTATCATTTAAAGAGAAAAATTAGGTGATTTTAAATTTCATGACAATAACACATCTAAAAAAAGTTGGGACAAGGCCATGTTTACCACTGTGAGACATCCCCTTTTCTCTTTACAACAGTCTGTAAACGTCTGGGGACTGAGGAGACAAGTTGCTCAAGTTTAGGGATAGGAATGTTAACCCATTCTTGTCTAATGTAGGATTCTAGTTGCTCAACTGTCTTAGGTCTTTTTTGTCGTATCTTCCGTTTTATGATGCACCAAATGTTTTCTATGGGTGAAAGATCTGGACTGCAGGCTGGCCAGTTCAGTACCCAGACCCTTCTTCTACGCAGCCATGATGCTGTAATTGATGCAGTATGTGGTTTGGCATTGTCATGTTGGAAAATGCAAGGTCTTCCCTGAAAGAGACGTCATCTGGATGGGAGCATATGTTGCTCTAGAACCTGGATATACCTTTCAGCATTGATGGTGTCTTTCCAGATGTGTAAGCTGCCCATGCCACACGCACTAATGCAACCCCATACCATCAGAGATGCAGGCTTCTGAACTGAGCGCTGATAACAACTTGGGTCGTCCTTCTCCTCTTTAGTCCGAATGACACGGCGTCCCTGATTTCCATAAAGAACTTCAAATTTTGATTCGTCTGACCACAGAACAGTTTTCCACTTTGCCACAGTCCATTTTAAATGAGCCTTGGCCCAGAGAAGACGTCTGCGCTTCTGGATCATGTTTAGATACGGCTTCTTCTTTGAACGATAGAGTTTTAGCTGGCAATGGTGGATGGCACGGTGAATTGTGTTCACAGATAATGTTCTCTGGAAATATTCCTGAGCCCATTTTGTGATTTCCAATACAGAAGTATGCCTGTATGTGATGCAGTGCCGTCTAAGGGCCTGAAGATCACAGGCACCCAGTATGGTTTTCCGGCCTTGACCCTTACGCACAGAGATTCTTCCAGATTCTCTGAATCTTTTGATGATATTATGCACTGTAGATGATGATATGTTCAAACTCTTTGCAATTTAACACTGTCAAACTCCTTTCTGATATTGCTCCACTATTTGCCGGCGCAGAATTAAGGGGATTGGTGATCCTCTTCCCATCTTTACTTCTGAGAGCCGCTGCCACTCCAAGATGCTCTTTTTATACCCAGTCATGTTAATGACCTATTGCCAGTTGACCTAATGAGTTGCAATTTGGTCCTCCAGCTGTTCCTTTTTTATACCTTTAACTTTTCCAGCCTCTTATTGCCCCGTCCCAACTTTTTTGAGATGTGTTGCTGTGATGAAATTTCAAATGAGCCAATATTTGGCATGAAATTTCAAAATGTCTCACTTTCGACATTTGATATGTTGTCTATGTTCTATTGTGAATACAATATCAGTTTTTGAGATTTGGAAATTATTGCATTCCGTTTTTATTTACAATTTGTACTTTGTCCCAAGGGTGGCACGGTGGTGTAGCAGTTAGCGCTGTCGCCTCACAGCAAGAAGGTCCAGGTTCGAACCCCGTGGCCAGTGAGGGCCTTTCTGTGTGGAGTTTGCATGTTGTCTGCGTGGGTTTCCTCCGGGTGCTCCGGTTTCCCCCACAGTCCAAAGACATGCAGGTTAGGTTAACTGGTGACTCTAAATTGACCCTAGGTGTGAATGGTTGTCTGTGTCTATGTGTCAGCCCTGTGATGACCTGGTGATTTGTCCAGGGTGTATGCTGCCTTTCACCCATAGTTAGCTGGGACAGCCTCCAGCTTGCCTGTGACCCTGTAGGACAGGATAAAGTGGCTAGAGATAATGAGATGAGACTTTGTCCCAACTTTTTTGGAATCGGGGTTGTACATACTGACAGTACAGGTTTACTGACTGTCACACCTCATAACCTTTTTGATGTTTTGACTGTTGGAGTTGCTTTTGAATAAATTAAAACCTTTTCTTTTTGTGCCTCCTGTAATTTGTCATGATTTTGAGCCAGTAGTCACAAAGTAGGGGCTCGTCTGCGATATGGTTATATGTGCCTATCAGTGGATATCAAGTAAGATGTGTCATTCAGTAATTAAATAAAAAGTTGCTGTGAGGAATAAAAAAGAGGAATAAAACACATACGGTGGTGCTTGAAAGTTTGTGAACCCTTTAGAATTTTCTATATTTCTGCATAAATATGACCTAAAACATCATCAGATTTTCAGGCAAGTCCTAAAAGTAGATAAGGACAACCCAATTAAACAAATGAGACAAAAATATTGTACTTGGTCATTTATTTATTGAGGAAAATGATCCAATATTACATATCTGTGAGTGGCAAAAATATGTGAACCTCTAGGATTAACAGTTAATTTGAAGGTGAAATTAGAGGCAGGTGTTTTCAATCAATGGGATGACAATCAGGTGTGAGTGGGCACCCTGTTTTATTTAAAGAACAGGGATCTATCAAAATCTGATCTTCACAACGTGTTTGTGGAAGTGTATCAAGGCACGAACAAAGGAGATTTCTGAGGACCTCAGAAAAAGCATTGTTGATGCTCATCAGGCTGGAAAAGGTTACAAAACCATCTCTAAAGAGTTTGAACTCCACCAATCCACAGTCAGACAGATTGTGTACAAATGGAGGAAATTCAAGACCATCGTTACCCTCCCTGGGAGTGGTAGACCAACAAAGCTCACTCCAAGGGCAAGGCGTGTAATAGTCGGCGAGGTCACAAAGGACCCCAGGGTAACTTCTAAGCAACTGAGGGCCTCTCTCACATTGGCTAATGTTAATGCTCATGAGCTCACCATCAGGAGAACACTGAACAACAATGACGTGCATGGCAGGGTTGCAAGGAGAAAGCCACTGCTTTCCAAAAAACCATTGCTGCTCATCTGCAGTTTGCTAAAGATCACGTGGACAAGCCAGAAGGATATTGGAAAAATGTTTTGTGGACAGATGAGACCAAAATAAAACTTTTGGTTTAAATGAGAAGTGTTATGTTTGGAGAAAGGAAAACACTTTATTCCAGCATGAGAAACTTATCCCATTTGTGAAACATGGTGGTGGTAGTATCATGGTTTGGGCCTGTTTTGCTGCATCTGGGCCAGGACAGCTTGCCAGCATGGATAGAACAATGAATTCTGAATTATACCAGCAAATTCTAAAGGAAAATGTCAGGACATCTGTCCATGAACTGAATCTCCAAGAGAAGGTGGGTCATGCAGCAAGACAACAACCCTAAGCACACAAGTCGTTCTACCAAAGAATGGTTAAAGAAGAATAAAGTGAATGTTTTGGAATGGCCAAGTCAAAGTCCCGACCTTCAATGTTGTGGAAGGACCTGAAACGAGCAGTTCATGTGAGGAAATCCACCAACATCCCAGAGTTGAAGCTGTTCTGTACGGAGGAATGGGCTAAAATTCCTCCAAGCCGGTGTGCAGGACTGATCAACACTTACTGGAAATGTTTAGTTGCAGTTATTGCTGCACAAGGGGGTCACACCAGATACTGAAAGCAAAGGTTCACATACTTTTGCCACTCACAGATATGTAATATTGGATCATTTTCCTCAATAAATAAATGACCAAGTATAATATTTTTGTCTCATTTGTTTAACTGGGTTCCTTTTATCTACTTTTAGGACTTGTGTGAAAATCTGATGATGTTTTAGGTCATATTTATTCAGAAATATAGAAAATTCTAAAGGGTTCACAAGTTTTCAAACACCACTGTAACATCACTCCATTTTTTCACCACATTGTTGATTATTTTCCTTAAACAGCATGACCCAAAAGGGTTTTACTATATGTTTACATATTTTAAAATGTAACCAGAACAACAATGCAGCTTGTCTCAAATCAAAACAGATGAAGTTGCTAAAGAGGACACTTTGTTTTTAACCAGAATTTTCCCACCTGCATGACCTTGTTGTTGTTGTTTTTTTATTATTATTATTTTTTTTTTTGTAGAAGATATTTACCCCTGTAAGACATGTGGGATCTGGTTCAGGAGTGAGAGGAACCTCCAAGCTCACCTCATGTACTACTGCAGTGGACGGCCGAGGGAAACCGAGCTGGCTTCAGAGAAACAGACCAACACGAACCATCAGATGCCCCGTACCTGCACTTACCCACAATGCAACATGAGCTTCCTGGGTCCACAGGCTCTCAAAATGCACCTGTCCACACATTCTGGTGAGGAGGATTTTATATATATATATTTTTTTTTAACAATCCCTTCTGATCAAATCTAGAGGACAGGTTTTCACTTCCGTCCCTTCAGTTCTGTATAGGAAAATAATCAACTTCAGAGTGGTATCAGTAACTCCACTTCATGTCAGGTTGCATCACACAACCCTGTCATTGATTATTTTTGTATAACTCTGAAATCCTGAAGTGTTTTATGCTTTACTTGTGTGTGTTGGAGTTGTACTGTATTTAAGGTGCATTAAAGCAGAAAGCACACTAAAATGTGTATGGGAGACAAAATTGGTTCTAGATTGTATATTGTGTAGCATATTTATAGGTTGTCCTTTTTTTTCACCTGTCCAGCTTTCAAGACTGATGAGACATCTCCTGGAAGCAGTCTGAAATGCACAATTTGTGACTACACTGCTGACACACTGATGGTCCTTCAGCCCCACATCCTCACTCACCTGTCTCAAACAGGACTCCGGTGCAGTCAGTGCCACTTCACCTTCCAGACACCTCAAGATCTATCAAAACACCAGGAGATTCACAGACATAATGGTCTGGAGAGCAAATCTATGAAAGAGAATCAGACCGAGCCCTTAGAGTCTCTTGGTGTTGCAAGTCCGAAAGCTCATAAAAGCATTGTGGAAAGTCCAGTTCATCAAAATATGGAGCAAGAGAAGAGCGAACAAGTGCAGGGAGCTAGCAAGGCTGAAGTCGGGCCTGGAATCAAAGCGGGTTTTTCATCCAGTAGAGTAAAATCAGAGCCATCCAGCCCTCGTTTGGCTTCTTCTCCGATCCAGAATCATATGACCCCAGCATTTCCCGTGCCACCCTTCCTGTCTCCTGTGCCATTCTCACAGGATATACCCGCAGTCCCACAGGCTTCCGAAATACTGGCTAAAATGTCAGAGCTGGTCCATCGCAGGCTACGTCACGGAGGCACCAGTTTCCCCCCGGTTATGTATGGTGCACTGGTTCCAAAAGGAGCAATGTGCTTCGAATGCAACATTACATTTAGCAACCTTGATAATTATTTAGTGCACAAGAAGCATTACTGTAACGGTCGCTGGCAACACATGAGCAAATCTCATGATTACGGCATTTTGGACAAAGCCGCAGTGAGTCCGAAAGCTGGGGGTGGCTTAGCTAGCATCCTGAATGCTGGCCACCAGTTTGAGGTTAAACCTCATAATCCCACTCAGTTCAACACATCTCTAATTGATCCTTTCAGTGCAGGAGGAAAAGCAAGTGAGGAATTTCCACTGAGTGGTAAAAAAGCGTCACCGCCATGCGATGCGGAGGAACAACCAAACAACATCATGTTAGATTCAAAGAGTCCAAAAGCATCAGAGAGTGAGCTGGACCACAATCAAAAAACGTGTGAGGCGTGTAAGATCACGTTCAGTCGGCATGAGACCTACATGGTGCACAAGCAGTACTATTGTGCCTCCCGTCACGATCCGCCTGCAAAACGAGCATTGAACAACAAACACATCCAGAAATCATTTCGTACCCGAAAGAGAAGAAAGATGCCAAGTCCTGATCCCGTGGTGTCTCAATCCTGTCCTATCAGTAGTTCCTATATGTCCCAGGATACAGTAGAGAGTCTTAAGGATGTGCTTCATCAACGGTACAACATGATCCAGGGTTTGTTTCCAAAGCATCCTGAACCTTCTTTGACAGTCACAAAATCAGCTCTTGCATCAAAGTGTAATGCAATAGCTCAAGAGGAAGGTGATGCGCCGATAGATCTGAGTAAAAAATGCACAACACAGTTTGGACAAGTTTCAGGAATCCTGGACTACCACGAATGCACAATGTGTAAAATTAGCTTCAACAAAGTCGAGGACTACCTGAGCCACAAACAGAACTTCTGCCCAGGTGCCCAGGTCATGGAGAACAAAACACCAAACATAAAGGAAGAAGGTTCCAGTAATGGAAATGCCCCAGATAGTTTCAGTACTGAGCATTCAGTTCAAAGTGTCAGTACTTCTATGTCTGCTGAAAAGCAGCCGTCTGTAAAGGATGAAGACAACATGATGAATTTTGATAACTATCCCGGTGGTGCTAAGAAAATCAGACCAGATGAACAGATCTGGCCATACTATGAGATTAAACCTGCTGACTATGCCACAGGGGTTTTTGCTCCACAAAATGAGAGGAGGCAAAGCCCAAACGAGGGCACTGAAGGTGAAAAAGAGCAACCAATGCCAGACGGCAGCCATGTTGGCTCTGAAAATGTGGACAACCCAAAAATAAAGTTATTAAACTCCAGTCTCCTGGGTGATGACAATCCAGGAAACGAGTCTTGCAGCACATCAACCTCAAATGTCCCCTTCACGGCTTGTACTCCAGATCAAGAAGGAGCCACAAAACCTAGAGAGAGTATCTCTTCTTCACCAGCCTTCAAAATGGAGGAGATCTCAAGCTTGAAAGGGAGTTCAGGTGGATCGCTCTCGGCAGCACTTAACAGTAAATACTGCTGTCCCTGTGATATCCAGTTCAACAACTTGTCAAACTTTATAACTCACAAAAAGTTTTATTGCTCGGCTCATGCTACCGAGCATGTTAAATGAGACCTTGATACTGCGTCTCAGATGTTTATACGACAGCAAGAGGACAATCAAATCAGGAGACTTTATCTTCCAGTGGTTTAATAGTGAATATATTTGTTGTGTGTGGTATTTTTGGCTCTTTGTGACGTATTTATTTAATTTAAAAAAAAAAATCAAGCACTGAACGAAATCCGACTTTACACTGTACAATTTTTGGCCAATTTTGCTGTTGTGCTTTTACGTGCTTTACAAAAAATAATTCTTTGCTTGTAAGTTGTGGTCGATGGTCTTCAAAGGCTTAATGTGACATGGTCATTGTCACTGAAACCAAAGAAGGCTGGCAACAAAGTTCCGGTAATGTGCTATGATGCTCGTCTAAAAGCCACCACTAGGAGGATGGCTCCGAACTAACAGGATAGCTAGACATAGCTAGTGGCAATGTTAAAACATAAACAAAACATACGATAGGACAGAAAATATCCTTATTACCTCAATCTTGCTCTGAAGAATGGAGCGCAGGTGGCCAAGTGGTTAGAGCGCTCGACCGCTAAGCGAACGATCCCCGGGTCGAGCCTCGGCTCGACGGGGATCTGGGGCTCGCTCCCTGTCCACCCAGCAGTGAATGGGGACCTGGTGGAAACACTGGGGAAGCTAAGGGCGGCGAGGAAAGGAACTGGCCACCCTACCTCACTATGCCGATGGCCCAGGACGAGTGTGCTCTCTAACAGGCACTCCCCCAATGTACGAAAACGTATATGGGACTCTCTTTGCTTTTTTGCTCTGAAGAATGTTGGTGGGTTTTTTTTTATGTTTATGTCCGCTTGTTTATGTTTAAATCACTCTGGAGAAGGGAAAATGCCATAAATGTAAATGTAAATTGTCTGTTTACTGAACAGATCTGGATCACATTGATCAATGCCACAGGAATGTAGTCATGTTCTTTAATCACATCTTGAACATTACAGGATCCAATCATATAATCTTACATGGTGAACAGTTCCTGTTATAGAATTCAGCAAAGATTTTATTCAGAGCATCTCGTACAGTTTTAGGCCCTGGTCCCACAACACCGATAACTCCAACTCTGACTATCCCCCTGCCTGAATTTAGTTCTAGTCTGGAGCAGAAACACCACAACTATAATCCCCACTATAATATCGCTTGGTCCTGACACTCAGGGAAATAAATGCATGCCACTTAGTCATGGAAGTTTTTTCCAAGTAGTAGCACATTATTCCGGGTCGTACTGTACAGCTTGGACTCCAAAACAACCCATGTACACACTCCGGTGGTTGATAAAATACGGATAGGTCACGAATTACAGAAATATAATTAAAAAGGATACAAAATATGGAGTGGTTACGGATTTTAACACATACATCAAGGATGCTAATAATTTACAGATTGGTCACGGACGTTTCAGTACATTACAGATTGGTTACTGATTTCTTACGGATGATGCATCATGGCTATAAAATTAAGAAGTCTAAAACAATTAAATGTTTGGACTGCTGAAGTTCATAATTAAAATACCTTACCTGCATTTATATGTTTACTTTATTAATTTACTATTGATATTTCATGGAAAATCACATGTCCGTGAATAAAAGATCCGTGCTTTGTATTATATTTTTTGTTTTCCGTGAATCCCTATTCTGTGACTTGATGATCCAACAAGGATGTACAAAGATTCCCGGGGAAAAATAGCATGTGCTCAGACAACGTCACATGTAAACAATTACCTGATTGGTCAGATGTTTTATCAGATCAGGTCCAGGCCTGGAAAAATGGCTCGAGAAGCAAGCTCACTGATACGGATAAACCCAGGCCTGGGCTATAGGGATCGTTATCGGTCTGGTGTGAGCACCGACCACATAAACTGCAGCGGACCCATTTATTTATAGTTATAGTTATCGGTGTTGTGGGACCAGGCCTTAACAAGTAATCATGTTAAAAGAAGGCTGATTATGTACAGTGTAAAACCGGCTTTATATAGATTTAAGATAAAATGTCATAAACAGTCATTTTGTTTGACAATAGCACAAAGCTCACAGCAAGGCTACTTATTTAGCCTGTTTGGGAATTTTACAAAAAAAAAGCAGAAAATTAAGCATTAAGGATGTTTTTTGCAACAAATAATGTCACATACTTATAAACATTCAATAGATTCTAGTTTGTCTTTGATGTTTTTTACAATTATTTATACTTCAGTATGTTCATTTTCTTTGGATTATGTTTCACTCATGCAGAAAAGAAAAGTACTTGTACGTGTTTGCTCTCTTTTTCTTTCTTTGTTCTCTCTTTCTGAAACTTGGATCCTAATGCAATACTTTTTAGAAAATGGATCATTAGCAGTATTATAAATCAAGGACCTTTTTGTTTTGTTTTGTTTCTCCGACCGCAGGAATTGTCTGTTGAAATGTTGTTGTTTTTTATTTTGATGAAAATGATGGAAAGAGGATTTACACTTGAAATATTGGACTGAATTTCATCATTTCATCTTGACAGTAGGAAAATAATGTTTAAAAAAGTGTTACTATGCATGTACCTGTAACGGAATGAAATTCCAGATGTTTGATCTGATTTTATGTGGCATCTCGATTAAATTTCTAATCTCAGGACTGAGCATATGCATAAAGGTTTTTTTTTTTTTAATCTTTGTATGTGGGCGGCATGGTGGTGTAGTGGTTAGCACTGTCGCCTCACAGCAAGAAGGTCCGGGTTCGAGCCCCGTGGCCGGCAAGGGCCTTTCTGTGCGGAGTTTGCATGTTCTCCCCGTGTCCGCGTGGGTTTCCTCCGGGTGCTCCGGTTTCCCCCACAGTCCAAAGACATGCAGGTTAGGTTAACTGGTGACTCTAAATTGAGCGTAGGTGTGAATGTGAGTGTGAATGGTTGTCTGTATGTCAGCCCTGTGATGACCTGGCGACTTGTCCAGGCTGTACCCCGCCTTTCGCCCGTAGTCAGCTGGGATAGGCTCCAGCTTGCCTGCGACCCTGTAGAACAGGATAAAGCGGCTACAGATAATGAGATGAGATGAGACCTTTGTATGTTAAGTTGTGTTTTTACAGAAGCTGTGTCACGATCACTTACCCGTAGCCACACTGGCTCCCCCTGGTGGTTCTCTTTAAATACACACACGTTTGACCTTTTTCATACTGTGGAGATTAAAATTTCTTTTCATGTAATTCATAGTATTAAGATTTAGAATAATGGTATAATACTAACGTATCCATGATCTACCATATAGTCTGTAAAAATGTCCAAAAGAGATTTAACCCTCAAAATATCATTTTATCTTTGGGTTGTTGGGTTTTGGACATGGCAACAGTGGTGGAATACAGTGGTGCAGTGGTTCGCACTGTCACCTCACAGCAAGTAGATTCTGGGTTTTAAACTCACGACTGATTGGGGCCTTTCTATGTTGAGTTCGCTTGTCGTCCCTGTGCTAAACAAAGGGGGGAAAATCATGGGCAAAAATCTAAACTTAGTATTGCACCACAGTAGGATAAAATGTATAACCCAAATCAGAAAAGGTTGGGATGGCATTGAAAATGGAAATTAAAAAAAGAAGCAGTGATTTCTAAATTTACATTGACTTTTATTTCATGTTTTGTTGGCCAACTTCATTTCATTTGTTTATATACATCCATTCTTGTGTTTCAGACCTGTAACACATTCCAAAAAAAGTTGTGACAGGGAAATTTAGGGCTACTGACGAGGTAAAACAATTAAAATAATGATGTGATTTGAAATAGGTGATGTCAAGAGGTGATTGTAATCATGATTTGGGACAAAATCCGTATTCAGGAAAGTCTTTGAGGAGCAAAGATGGGCCGAGGAGCTCTAGTTTGTCAACAAATGCAGGAGGAAATTATTGAACTGTTTAAAAACAATGTTCCTCAAAGAAAAATAGGAAGGGATTTGGATATTTGACCCTCTATGGTGCATCATATTGATGATTCAATAAGTGATTATTTTATAAGTGAAAATAAACAATTCAAGAAATCTGGAGGAATTACCATGCATAAAGGGCAAGGGCTAAAACCTAATCTGAACACCTGTGATTTCCAATCCCTTAGCTGGCACTGCATCAAGAACCATCATTCATCTATAGCTGATAGAACCACATGGGCTCAAGATTATTTTGGCAAACCTTTGTCAAGCTACAATACAGAGTTACATCCACAAACACCAGTTAAAACTTTACTGTGCAAAAAGGAAGCCTTATGTTAACTGTGTGCAGAAGTGTTGTTGACTTCTCTGGGCTCAGAGGCATCTGGGATGGACCATCACACAGTGGAAATGTGTATTGTGGTCAGATGAATGGACACTGTGTGGTCCAGACCAAAGACATAAAGAACCATCCAGACTGTTACCAGGAACAAGTCCAAAAGCCAGGGTGTGTCATGGTATGGGGTTGTGTCAGTGCCCTTGGCAAAGGTAACTTACACTTCTGTGATGGAGCATTAATGCAGAAAAGTACACTGAGGTTTTGGAGCAACACATGCTGCCTTCAAGACGACATCTTTTCCATGGAAATTTCACCAAGACAATGCAAACCCACATTCTGTACACATTACAAAAGTGTGGATATGGAAGAAGAGGGTCTGTCCCCAATAGAGAATGTATAGAGAATATTGAAACAAAAAATATGACAATGATGACCCCGTGCTGTTACACACCTTATAACCTGTTTGCAGGAAGAATGGGACAAAATAATAGCTGAAACACTTCATCACTTGGTGTCTTCAGTCCCTAAACATCTTGTAAATATTGTGAGAAGGAATGGAAAAATTATAAAGTGGTAAATACCATCCCAAATTTTTTTGAAATGTGTTTATTTTGGAAAATAAAATAAAATTCATGAGGTAAAGCATCAAATAATGTGCTGGTGTATTGTTTTGAGTGCAATACAGGTCAAAGATTATTTACAAATAATAAATAATCTCTGGGCTGAGGGATCAGAGATCATAGGTGTTAAGCTTAGGCTTGTGCCCTAGGCCCTTTTCAGTTTTCGTTTCAATTTCAACATATCATCTCAACTTTTCCTGATTTGGGGTTGGATTTAATCCATCCATTATCTGTAGCCGCTGATCCTGTGTAAGCTGGAGCCTATCCCAGCTGACTATGGACGAGAGGCGGGGTACACCCTGGACAAGTCGCCAGATCATCGCAAGCCTGACACATAGAGACAAACAACCATTCACACTCACATTCACACCTACAGTCAATTTAGAGCCACCAATTAGCCTAACCTGCATGCCTTTGGACTGTGGGGGAAACCGGAGCACCTGGAGGAACCCCAAGCAGACATGGGAAGAACATGCAAACTCCACACAGAAAGGCCCCCATCAGTCACTGGGCTCGAACCCAGAACCTTCTTGCTGTGAGGCGACAGTGCTAACCACTACACCGCCAGTTGGATTTAATGTAGCATATAATTGTGATATACAATTCAGATTGATGAAATTCATGTTCAAATACATTTGTCATCTTTCAAGCTGCCCATATAGGATTGGATCCAAATCCACCGCAAACCTGACCAGGAGAAAGTGCTTCCTGAAGATGTTTGAATGATGAATTTTATAGACTGTGTCACATCTATTCTAGCTTTACACATACAGGAAGTTTTTGCAAGATCACTTGCATGTCTGCTGAAGAATTTATGGCCAAAGTTGCACTTCCTCCATCCTGTATGTAAAAATATCATTGGCATGCAGACGCACAAACACACATGACGCCAACAATTTGAGAGCCGGAAACACTTTAGATACCATTGGAATCTAATCCTATTCGAGAGAATATACACACAGCACTGCAACTCAGGTATACTGTAGAGAGAAGAATGGACAGGAATTTTGATTTATATGAGAATACAGGAGATAAGGTTTCAATAGAAGGTGAATACGCAAATTGGGAGAAACCGAGGAATCTCAGGAACATAAACGATCAGGAATATCAATGCTCAGGTGCAGTATACACACTCAAACACTCTAACCCTAACCCTAGCTTACAAGCGCATTGATATGAAGACACGTTTTATTCCACATGACTGCAGTTTTTATTTATGTCAATAACCAACCATGTAGAAACAGGAGAATTATATCACAGCACCACTGAATTCTTGATCCCAATTGGTCAGAAGGTGTGGATTTAATTTTCTATAGAAAAAAAAACATTGATAATCATCGTTGATGTGGTGAATTTGTTTGTAAGGAGATGTTTATTTATCATTTATTATAAGAGTCTCAAGTGCCAGTGCTTTGTAACCATCAGCTTTCCAGCACAGGAAAAAATTTCAATGGCAGAATGGCTGTTTATAGATACTATAAAGTAGGCGAGAACAGGAAATAATGTGTCATTATTTAAAGCTGCAGTAGGTAACCTTTATAAAATAGCTTTTTTTTTCATCATTGCTGAAACTGTCACTATGCCCTGACAGTAATCTCATCAAAAATCAGGCTCCTCTAGCTTCATCTAGTACTCCTAATGCCAGTTGCAAGAATCCACCATGCACTGTAAAAAAAAAAAGTGACCATCTCAACTTAAATTTTCTAGGCAACATGATGCAAGAGAATTTTGAGTTGAGATTGTCAACAACAAATAGTACCTTGGTTGAACTCAAATTTCAACTCAGAAATCCTTGTTGACTTAAGAAGAATTTTCGTGTTTAAATTTGAGTTCAACCAACTTACCTTTTGTTGTTGACCATCTCAACACAAAATTCTCTTGCATCATGTTGCCTAGAAAATTTAAGTTGAGATGGTCACTTTTTTTTTACAGTGATACAGCACGTGTATATATGCGTCATTGGTTCTACCAACAAGGATACCAACATGCAGTGTTGCAACAGGTTGCAGCTAGTTCTATCAACAAGGATATCTTTGATATTTGGATGTTAAAATTCTTGATAGCTCAACATGATATCACAATGAGAGAAAGTGTATTAGGCCGACCTGGTTTAGTTGGTTGTAAGTGAAAATGACATTTCTGAGTCAAATGATATGTAAAATCTATGTTCAATCAACACCCGCCCGTAAAATTTTTTACAGTGTGCCCAAATCAAAACAACCAATTAGAGTGTGGGGGTGTGCCTGACGAAGTGTCATGTCAATCACTGCTTGGCTCGTGCACATGCTGTGGACAGGACCCAACATCACCACCACATGCTTTCACTTTTGAACACCTGAAAGGGTTCAAAAAGATGACTAGGTAGCAATGTTTCTTCTTGACAGGTAATTACCCCTGCTTGATGTATGCTTGATTTGATTGTTGAAAAAAAATTAACCACAAAGCTAAAATGGTAACAGTTACAGAAACACTCTGTAGCACAGATCTCATGTTACTGTGATGTTACAATCAAGCTAACGTTAGCTTGTTGGTATTGTTTGTCAGGCTACTGGTTGGTGTTGTTTATTTGAAACAGTACTGGTTCACCCAATACGCACACTACACACGTTGCGTAGGGCCCCGCAAACTCATAGAGGCCCAGTGGGAAAAAAAACAAAACGTGACGATGTGACCATCCGTCGCGCTGCTCGCGCACATCAGATTCCCAGTGTATGTGCATCAACTTAGCAAGATGAAGCGGAGTTATCCCTCAGGGAGTGAAAAAAGGAAAAAGAAACTGTATGAAAATGAACAGCGGGAACAGCAGTCAGGTAACTCTCCTCTCCAGGTGGGAGAGTGGGAGGGACGGGGCTAGTCAGTGTTTGACCTACAGAAGTTGCTGAAAATATCTTTGTGAAGTGCCCAGGCAGTTGTATCGGTTTGGTGTTTGTCCTGAAATGTGTGTGCCTGTGCTTTCACAGATCAATGTTCTCATAAGGGCTTTACTGCTTATATAACACTGTTCACAACAGTTTCTGTTATCAAACAACTTCAGTTGCCATGGTTGCCATCCTGCACGTGCACGGTAGCCTCCTCTGCAGGGAGGGGCTTTGGAGGCGGGGCTGGAGTACAGCAGAGAGGGAGAGGGAGGGACCTGGAAGTTGCACTCGTTCAAATTTTCAACCTATTCTCATTCCTACTGACTGCAGCTTTAAAGGGGCTGGCTCACTCTTCCCAGAATCCAGTTCATTGATTTTGTTTTGAAAGCACGTGACCTCTACTCTGCTAGCTTTCTGTGCAGTAAAACCTCCGCAAACTCACTGTTAGTCATCCCTTCAAAATCCATCTCAAACTTTGTCTTCATCTACATATGTGGATGTTTTGAATAGAATATGCCTGATATTATCTTTCTTTTGCCGACACCGGTTCTGGTCCATTACAATGGAATAATCATACAAAAATGAAATGGATCAGTTGAAATAATTTAAAATATAACTCCGCTGACGAAATTCAATTTCACATTATAATGTATGATCTATAGCTTTGGATGTTGCCGGATTGTTGCAGATTGTTTCTCAGAGTCGTCGCCATCATCGTTGGCTGTCCATCACTAGCGATGATGACTGCTTCATTAGGATGCACAGAAATGCAGATGGGCAGCAAGGCCCGCACCAGAGTCGCCCACAGCAGCAGCACGAACAGCCCAGCTGAGCCGCCATGGAATGTCTAGCCTCACAAGCTCTCACGTACTATTCTCCTCTCCTTACAAAGTGCCTTACACAGTAAGGTGCCTTACACAAAGCCATTGTGCCCCCATTGTGTTGTCTCTCTGGACCTCCAGACCTGATGCCAAGTGGTGCACAAAAGTGCCACAGACCTGACAGGTATAGAAGTTGCCCTGCAGTGACAACTGACTTGCCGAGTGATGCCATCCATTAGCCATTTGAGTGGCTCTTCTGCATGCCATCTGGTGGTGTGCCACTGACCCTGTTGGGTTCATCTGCCACACTGCACCGAAAAGCGCCCTGCTGCCAGCACCTTATTGGTGATGGACTATTGAACCCATCGCTGGAACCCAGGCAGGTGCTACCACTCCGGGTCAGAGCAGACCTGGGAGCAATGGTGAGTAAGGGGTAACTCCACTTTCCCCAGTACTCAAGTCCTCCCAGACCTGAGACTCATCACCGGTTGCAGTTTAAAGTCTTACCCAGGACTAAAGTTTGCAGAAAAAAATTACAGAAGAGTGGAATATTCATGGATGTGAAAATGGCAACTCGAGATTTGGTGATGAGCCTTCCGGGAAGTCTCAGAGAGTTAGCAGAGTCACGTTTGAAAGCACCTGCTTTCAAAACCAAAACAACTAACTGGATTCTGTGATGGGTGAATTGGAGCCTTTAATATAAACCTCGTTCTTGCTAAATGTGTAATGTAATGTGTTCCACTGTAACGATGACAAACCGAGATAACATGCTGATGTTTGAATGAAGAAATTTTATGGATGATGTCTGTTTTCTGATGATAGTGCTGTTTTAGCTGTTCAAATACTGGAAGTCATTTCTTCTGTAATTTTTTTCTACAAACTTGGCAGATTTCTAAGTTCTGGATGCAATTATAAAAGGAAATTAATAAAAATTAATTAATAAAAATGCAAGCATTGCCAAATTGCTGTGGTATAAGAGCAATAAAACACTTCAGGACATACTGTTACTGGGAAAATAATCAGCTTTAGGATTGGAAGAGTAAGCTTGCTTCACATTAGGTCATATGACACCACCCCATCATTGATCATTTTCTATAAACATATGCCCCAGAGTGTTTTATTCCTCACACATGCAGTGTAGTCAGTGATAGTGTAATCTGATATCGAGATGCGGTAAACTGCTGAAAGTGGACTCACATGCACTTTGGTGTATAAAGGAACAGAGAGCAGTGAGTGAAGAAAATGTGACAAATTTTACTTACAAATTCATAAGAGCAGTTGACTTTTAATAGCCTTGTGTTCTAGTACTTCCAATTTGAAACACCTGTATTGTTCAGTGACCTGTCAAAGGTGAACCTCACCTCTGCTTCTCCTGATTGATAAGCAGTATAGATAATGGATGGCTCTGTCTGTTTGTCACCGTCCTCATAGTTGAGGGTTGGTGATCCAGGAAGCTATTAACTAGGTTCCCTGAATTCTCTCAGGTGATTCTAGCACACCAGAGGGACCCAAACCCTCATCTGGTGGCAGGTACACATATGGGCAATTTAGAGTGGCCAATCAACCTAATCCACATGTCTTTAGACTGTGGGAGGAAACCCACGCAGACACAGGGAGAACATGCAAACTCCACACAGAAAAGCTCCCGTTGCCCACTGGGCTCAAACCCAGAACCTTTTTGCTGTGAGGCAACAGTGCTAACCACTACATGACCATGTTGCCCAGATGGATGGATGGATGGATGGATGGATGGATGGATGGATGGATATTGCTCAGATATGGCAGTATGGTGGTGAAGAGGGTAGCATTGCCCCCTAACAGTTCCAGGTCCCTTGGTGTGATTGTTTGGTGCCCTGTGGTGGGCTGGAATACAGAGTGTATTCTGGCTTCTTACCCATTATTCCAACTGGATCCACTACAATCATGACCAGGATAAAGTGCTTACTGAAGATAAATGAATGAAAGATGACATGGTTCAGGGAACTGTGATTACAAGTACTGTACAGAAGTCTCAGGCACATGTAAAGAAATGCTGTAGAGCAAAAATGGTTTAAAAATAATTAAATTAAATTAAATATTTTGACATTAAAAAATACTATAAACAGTAATCAGTAAGCCATAATAAAGGAAACAAAGTCAATATTTGGTGTGAGACCAATTATTGACTTTACTTTAAAAAAAATAGTAGTCTCAGGTCCAATGAGTGCAGTTTTATAAGGAAATAAGCTGTAGGTTTTACTGAGCATCTTCCAGAACTAGCCACAGTTCTTCTGGACACTTTGACTGTCACACTTCGTTCTTCATTTTGCACCAAAACCCAGTAGCCTTCATTATGTTTTCTTCTTTTATCTGAAATGTGCTCTCTTAACATTTAATTTTATGCTGGAAAATGAACATTTGGAACTCTAAAATGTTTTTGTAATGTTTTGACTTGATAATGTAGAAGTCATAAAAGAGAAATCCATAACAAAATTTGTATGGAGAAAAAAGGGTGCCAAGACTTTTGCACAGTATTGTATCTATTTAAAAAAAGAAGTAAGAAGCTACAAACTTCTCTTGTCACACTCAAAAGAGAGACATTTTGAGGAAGCATAATGTAAAAGCTTGTGTGCTAATGTGGTGAATAACTTGGTAACATGTCTGTGCCCAATCCTACTATAGGAGATAAGACTACAGGAAGCAGATGTTCCAGATTGTCCACAGTGTGTGTAGCGCTGCTGTGTGTTCTCCTGCTGATCGTCGTTATAGTGCTGTTGGTGAAACTCAACAACATGACAAGAGAAAGAGACCAGTTGCAGATCAGTTATGGTAACATGACTTCAGAGAGAGATGAGCTACACACTGAGAGAGATGGACTCCAGAGGATGTTGAGTAAGTAATTTATAGTTCCCAACTGTCACGTCATCATCACCATTAACATTACCAATTACCCAGTAATCTCAAATCTGTGGAAATCTTATTGCTTTTCATTTTCTTCCTTCATAAATGTTCTCCACAGCCTGAGTGAGCTATGAGAGCTCTCAGTAACATACATTATCTGGTTCACTATCTCATTCTAATTTGTTGTCACAGTCAATGACAAGTGCCATGTGCTCATGTTTTTGTTTAGGTGTCTGTTTTTGGTGTCTCCACCTCCATGTGATTGGTTTGTTTCCCTGATTAGTTTCATCTGTTCCTCTTGATTAGTTTGTGTATTTATTGCCCTTTGGGTTGTCTTTGTGGAATCTTACTGAGCTTTGTGCTCATGTGTTTGTTCATAGTTTTGTCGTTGCATTTCCTGGTTTAGACCCTTACCCAGGTAGCACACATTGGCTGGATGTTTATGTTGGACCTCTGTATACAAGGTTGATCTTTTGTTCATAACCCTGCAAATGCTGACCCCAACACCAGATGGTGTCCAACACCAGCCCAGAATTGACAAAGGAACCTCTTTCATAACAAGCCTACCAATGTTGGACAAACACCTGTCAAATTTGGCCCACACTTAGTAGGGTTGATCTTTCTTTCATAACCTTACAAATGATCAACACTAATTGAAGGAGCCCTTTTCATTCCACCCATGCTAATTCTGTTAATGAAATATGTATAGTGCTGTTGTAATTGGTTTAGTATCCTCCTTGTTTGCCACTGCGACACTGTTGGCCAATGTTTGTCCATTGTTGGTAGGCTTGTTCTAAAAGGGGTTCCTTTGTCAATGCTGGGCTGGTGTTGGGGTCAGCATTTTCAAGGTTATGAACAAAAGATCAACCTTGTATACAAAGGTTCAACATAAACATTCAGCCAGTGTGTGCTATCTGTCCAACACCAGCCCAGCATTAACAAAGGAACCACTTTCATAACAAGCTTACCAATTTTGGACCAAACCTGCCAAGGTTAAAAATTACCCTTGCTGAAATTTGGCGTATTGTACTGTATTACTGGCTATTGTAGACTCTCTGTATACAACCACAATGGCCTGTCAAATTTGACCCACACTTGATAGGGTTGATATTTCTTTCATAACTTTGCAAATGTTGATTCAGTGCTAGTCAAAGGAGCCCTTTTCGTTACACCCATATTTTTTGTTAAAGAAATGTGTTTAGTGCTGTTGGAATTGGTTTAGTATCCTCCTTGTATGTCACTGCGACACTGTTGGCCCAACTTAGTTGAGGTCAATATTTTATTCATAAGCTTCTCAAGGCTTGCAAATGTTGACCCGTCACTGATTTAATAGATGCCAAATGTACAAAATTGTATTGGTCCAATATCAGTTTGCTACCCCAGTCACCTCAGTGTCTTATGGTTTAGACTTTCTGCTGTTTAACCCCCTTTGTATGTATTTTGGCCCTCACTATGGACTAATATATGTTACACTTACTGGATTGCCCAAAATAAACTATGCACTGAGAACACACACTTGTATTTTATTTTATGTTATTGTACAGTATGTTACATTTGTTGTATAGAAATGAACAGCAAGAAAGTATTTCCTACAAACAGGGAAATTTACTGAACTCCAAAAGGAGCGATGGAATATTTGATCAGCATTCTGTTTGAGGATCAACAGAAACATGTCGTTGTAATGCCAGGGACCACACAAACACCTGCTCTTGGCCACATGGACACTTGCGTGTAAATGTTGCTTTGTTATGATAATGCAACAATTGGGTGAACTAAAGTAGTCTGTCAAATGTAGAAGTGAATCTGTGGAAAGCAGAGATTCATTTCTCATTTCTAAGACTGAACAAGAACTTAATCAGAAACTAAGCATTAAGCCATGGACAAAATACTGAGAAATGATACTGTATGTAAATGTATTAATAGCATGTCAAAATCTTACTCAATTAAAAGTGGAACTACTCAAGTAAAAGTCACTTAAAAATACTATTTTAAAACATGTTCAAATATTTAAAAATAAAAAGTAAATGTTTTAACTGATGAAATTAAATTAATGTTGTGTTATTATGTGAAAAGTAACTTTGATTACTTGTCCAAAACTGTTAGAACAATTATTCCCTTTTGCCTGAAAACATGAATAATGCTATATAGTTTGCTAATGAATTAATCAGAAGTAAAGCATCCTGTAAATACCCAATATTTACTATTAGATAGAATTTGACTGCTGCCTAGCCAGTTATGCTAGTAAGTACTGGAATTGATGCTAGTATAAAAGATAACATTAGAAAAGGAAACAAGCTAAGTTAGCTAATTATAGCCAGTTAATGGTAGCAAATTAGTGAAACTTATGTCAATATGATTTTAAAAATTAGATTGAGTTCATGCCTTCTACAGATGCAAAGAAAATACTTTTATTGAGGTACAGCAAGGAACATTCATCCTCAAGTTTTAGTCTGCTGTGAAGTCCAGAGTGTACTGGAGTAGAGACTCAGTTGATTTCACTGGTTCATGAGAGGTCAAATGTACTTAATGAGCGTGGTCAAGCTGACATGGTCTTTTTAGACTCTGCTAAGGCATTTGATTCTGTCTCACACCAGTGATTGCTTGGCAAAGCTGATTATTATGGAATTTGTAGTAGTTTACAGCTTTGGCTCAAAGATTTCCTGACTGAAGCATGTAGTAGTCAACAGTACTTACTCCAGCTGGTCTCTGGTTAAGTCTAGCATTCCCCAAGGTACTGTATTGGGCCTGATCTTATTTCTTATCTACATAAATGACCTATGAGGGAACACCCCCCCTACAGGTGGTGACCTAGTCACTGACCCCACTGAACCACTGCCCAGTTTCAACCATCTTACCAGAAAGCAGTGGACACAAGCCAACAGGCTGCGGTCAGGGCATGGCAGAACAGCAGCCACCCTGCATTGTTGGGGCTACTGTGATTCCCCCACATGCCCAGCATGCGGTATTTCCCCACAAGACATAGACCATCTGGTGTTGCACTGCCCAGTCATGGCAGTACCTGGGAGGTACAGGACGATCCACCAAGGTGGCCAAACTTTCATTGATTAGATTGCAAATGTAAATTTGGAGGTGTGAGAAAAAAACCATACGCAACTACTATTATGACCTACCAGAAGTTATACCATCATGGATTAAACTGTTTGCTGATGACACAGTTATCTATAAGAAAATCAAAACTCCTGACAATCATCTTATCCTCCAGAAAGACCTTCAACTCCTGGAGGCTTGGGCTTCTCATTGGCAGATGACATTTGCGCTAAAAAAGTGTCACACTTTATATATAACATTGAAAAAGAATCCATCTGAGTTTCTCTACAACCTATGTAACACCAATATAGAAGGAGTTAGATTTCATAAGCGCCCTGGGGTATACATATCATGTACACTGAACTGGACTAAAGAATGTGAGGAAGTATAAAAGAAGGCAAATCATGTGTTTGCTGTCTTACAACATAATATCCACTCTGCTCTGCATAAAGTTAAAGAGCATGCATATCAAGCCCTTGTACAACCCATTACCAAGGATGCTTGTACAGCTTGAAGCCCTTATTCCACAAAGGGAATTACAACCATAGGATCAGTTCAAAGGCATGAGGCCAGATTCGTGTTCAACAACTATCAGAGATCTACAAGTGTGTCTTCTTTACTTAACGAGCTTCAGGAGTGAAGGACACTGATAGACTTTTCTCTCTTTTACAAGATCTAATATAACTTAGTCGATTTACCTTTTCCTAGTTACGTCTATTAATACCTCCTGTACCAGAAAGACACATTGCAAGACATACAAGCTTCTACTGTCTCCCACCTGACATTGTCAATGCTAGAACACTAACTTTGTTTAAGGGCCTAGGAAAGAATGCCAGCATACTTGCTGCCAAAGTTTAACTCAACCACCCATTGCCATGATTAGCATCAAAGTCAAAGTCCCAGATCTGGTCTTCCCAGGCAGTCTCATGTCCCAGTACTACCCAACTCCTTGAGGTGCATGGGTGCAGCGCCAATCTCTGTTTCGATAGCCCTCGGCCTCTAGCCTATTATATAGCTAGGGTTACAGTAAGGGGCGAGTCCTCTGGTAACCGTGGGGGTTTGACTTCCCCACTTGCATCAGTATTGCAGCGTGCCTTGCCAGATGGCAGTAGGTATGTTAGGACTTGGACTGTTTTGGCCTCTAGAGGCCGCTGTTATTTCCTTTTCGTGTCTTGTTTATTTTGGCCTCTAGAGGCCGCCACTGTTCCTGTGTTTTGTGTTTTTGTTAATTGCCTGTTAGTCCTAATTATCTTCACCTGTGTCCTTAATTAGTTTGTGTATTTATACCCCTGAGTTCAGTCCTCTTGTCACGGAGTCTTTGTGCTGTTATGTTTATCTTCAGTTTCCTTTGTACTGTGTTTTGTGGATCTTCTGAGCTTTTGCATTTTTGCCTTTTTCTTTTTGAATTATACTCTTTGTTTTTGTTTTTTTTTGTTTTGCCCTGGATTGTATATAGTGTACATAGTATAAATAAACCTTTTGTTACTTTTTCTACTTCCGCCTCACGCCTCTGCATTTGAGTCATTCCCCTGGTGGCCTAGTGGGGGTTTGCTGGATCATCACACCAACGAACCAGGTTCGAATCCCAGCAAAACCCTAACAGAAAGACTCCGTCATGACCGACTCAGCAGAGGCTGCTTCAACTGTCTACCCGGCCAACCTTCAGGGAATTATGGCAGCTTTGACACGCTTCGGAGCGACCATGGACGCTCATGGATGTACGCTCACCAGCCAACATGAGGCCCTTGCTCGCCACGAGGAACTGCTTCAGCAAATTGGGAAAACCCTGGCACAGCTGACATCTCTGCCTGCTGCTCCTGATCCAGTTCCTGCTCCTGATCCCACTCCTGCTCCAGTGCCTCCTGCCATGCTGCCTTCTTCACCTCGCGAACCCAGCCTTCCTGCACCACAGAGGTATGACGGCAAGCACAGTGAGTGCCGAGAGTTCCTTACCCAGTGTCAACTCACCTTTGAGCTTCAGCCTACCACCTACACTACGGATCGCCGCAAGATTGCCTTTGTGATCACCTTATTAGCTGGTAAGGCGCGAGCCTGGGCTACTGCTATCTGGCAAAGACAGGGACCTGAGTGCTTTGATTTCCAGCTGTTTTCTGAAGAGATGCTTCGGGTCTTCGATCAGGCAGACATCAGTACCGACGCAGCCCGAAAGCTCATGTCCATCCGGCAAGGAGGAAGCGTCGCAGATTACGCCATCTCGTTCCGAACACTCGCAGCAGTAAGTGGATGGAACGAGACTGCCCTGGTGTCAGCCTTCCACCATGGTCTGTCTGACCCCATCAAGGACGGTCTGGCCTCTATTGGATGCCCAAGTGACCTCGAAACCCTCATCTCACATGCTATTCGTCTGGACAACAGGATGAGAGAACGCCACCAAGCCTTGAGCCCCCCCAGCCTCCCTACCTCTACCTGGAGACCATCTACCTCCTTCAGTGACTGTCCAGAACCCATGCAAGTGGGTCGTACTCGCCTCTCCGCATCTGAGAGGGAGCGCAGAAGGAGGGACAAGTGCTGCATCTACTGTGGCAAGCCTGGTCACTTCCGAGCATCATGTCCCGAACTCTTGGGAAAAGGACCGCCCCGTCCAGCCGAGGGAGGGTTGTGACGGGGCCTACCCTCTCTCCCGGACTCCCTGGTCAAGGAATCTACATCCCGGTCTCCATCTCCTGGGGTGAGTCTGTCCACTCTTGTCAAGCTTTGATAGACTCAGGGGCGGCTGGGAACTTTATGGATATTCACTTCGCCCAAAGCATCAATATACCTACTGCACCTCTTGAAGTCCCTCTGTCTGTGTCTGCCCTCGATGGCCAAGCGTTAGGTGATGGAAGAGTCACCCAAGTTACTTCTCCAGTCTTCCTCCAGTCTCAAGGTCACAAGGAAGAAATATCCCTGCACCTGATTCCTTCACCTGAGTTCCCAGTTATTCTAGGCCTTCCTTGACTTATTCGCCACAACCCTCGCATAGACTGGGTAACAAGCCAGGTTGTGGAATGGGGCCCTGCATGCCATGCCTCTTGTCTGCTCTCTAGCTCTCCTGTGTCTCCTGCCGAGCCCCCTGATCTCACCGAGTTATCTCAAGTTCCCACAGAGTACTGGGATCTCAAGGAAGTATTCAGCAAGAGCAGGGCCGCTGTTCTTCCTCCGCACCGGGCCTACGACTGTGCCATCGACTTGCTCCCTGGGACTACCCCTCCTCGTGGCAGACTGTTTTCCCTCTCTCAGCCAGAACGCAAGGCTATGGAGGAATACCTCAAAGACGCCCTGGTCTCTGGGTCCATTCGACCCTCCACCTCCCCTGCTGGTGCCGGCTTCTTCTTTGTCGGCAAGAAGGATGGGGGGCTTCGACCATGTATTGACTACAGGGGCCTGAACAAGATCACTGTGCGCAACCGATATCCCCTTCCGCTGATGTCCACTGCTTTCGACCTGCTCCAAGGCGCCACCGTCTTCACCAAGTTGGACCTACGGAACGCATACCACCTCATCCGTATCCGACAGGGAGACGAGTGGAAGACTGCCTTTAACACCCCGTCTGGGCACTACGAATACCAGGTGATGCCCTTCGGACTCACCAACGCACCAGCTGTTTTTCAGGCCCTAATCAACGACGTCTTAAGGGACATGATTAACCTGTACGTCTTTGTCTACCTCGATGACATCCTTATCTTTTCCAAGACCATGCAGGAGCACCACCACCATGTCCGCCAGGTTCTCCAGAGGCTGCTACAGAACAATCTGTTCGCCAAGGCCCAGAAATGCGAATTTCATGTTCCCGAGGTCTCCTTTCTGGGATTTATTGTACGGACAGGCCAACTCCAAATGGACCCTGCCAAGACCCTGGCCGTCCGGGACTGGCCTACTCCCAAGTCCGTTAAGGAGGTTCAGCGGTTCTTAGGATTCGCTAACTTCTACCGCAAGTTCATCAGGAACTTCAGTTCTGTGGCAGCACCCATGTCAGACCTCACCAAAGGGACAGGTGGATCTTATGGCTGGTCTCCTCAGGCAGAAAAGGCGTTCAAAGACCTCAAGGCCCGCTTCTGCACGGCACCCATTCTGGTCCTCCCGGACACCTCCCAACCATTCATCGTGGAGGTGGACGCCTCGGACAGTGGTGTCGGCGCGGTACTCTCTCAACGTTCGGAAGGAAAGCTGCACCCCTGCGCTTACTTCTCCCACCGCCTGAGTCCTGCGGAGTCCCGGTACGATGTGGGGGATCGAGAACTGTTAGCGGTCAAACTGGCCCTTGAGGAGTGGAGGCACTGGCTGGAGGGAGCGCAACATCCATTCCTGGTTTGGACTGACCACAAGAACCTGGAGTACCTCCAGCAAGCCAAGAGACTGAACCCTCGACAGGCTAGGTGGGCCCTGTTTTTCAGTCGGTTTGACTTCACTCTCTCGTACCGTCCCGGCTCCAAGAACACCAAACCTGACGCACTGTCCAGGCTGTTCTCTGCCACTAACAGGGAGAATGAAGTCGGGCCTATTATCCCGGTGTCCCGGATTGTGGCCCCTGTCCGCTGGGGTATTGAGAAGGCTGTTCGACGAGCCCAACGCCAGGACCCCGGTCCTGGGACGGGGCCACCGGGCCTCTTGTACGTCCCACATCAAGCCCGGGCCAAGGTTCTCCAGTGGGGTCACTCTTCCCCTCTCACCGCCCACCCGGGAGCTCGGAGGACCCTGGACTTCCTGAAAAGACGCTTCTGGTGGCCTAACATGGAGCAGGAAGTAAGGTCATTTGTCCTGTCCTGTGAGGTTTGCACCAGAACCAAGAACCCACGACAGCGTCCCCAGGGTCTCCTGCATCCTCTGACCATTCCCCGGCGTCCCTGGTCCCACGTGGCAGTCGACTTCATCACGGGTCTCCCTGAGTCACAAGGTAACATGGTCATTTTGGTCATTGTTGACAGATTCTCCAAGGCCTGCCGCTTCATACCTCTGTGCAAACTCCCCTCTGCTCTTGAAACAGCGAAACTTATATTTAATCATGTCTTCCGAGTCTTTGGTCTTCCACAGGACATCGTCTCAGACCGAGGGCCCCAGTTCTCCTCCCGAGTGTGGCACGGGTTCTGCAAGGTCATCGGAGCCACTGCCAGCCTCTCCTCTGGGTTTCACCCACAGTCCAATGGTCAGACGGAGAGGCTCAACCAGGACCTGGAAACCACCCTGCGAGGCCTGGCTATGGATAACCCGACATCGTGGAGCACCTGGCTGCCATGGGCAGAGTACGCCCACAACACCCTGCAGTCATCGGCCACCAAGCTGTCGCCATTCCAGTGCCAATTCGGGTTCCAGCCACCTCTGTTCCCGGACCAGGAGGAGGACGCGGGGGTGCCCTCGGTCAACCAATATGTGAGACGGTGTCGCAAGACCTGGAGCAAGGTCAGGAAGACCCTCATACAGACCTCCAGAACCAACCAGACTCAGGCCAACCGCCACAGAAGACCTGCACACACTTTCCGCCCTGGGCAGCGGGTTTGGCTGTCCACTAAGGACCTTCCGCTGCGGGTGGAGAACCGCAAGCTTGCTCCTCGCTACATTGGCCCCTTCAAGGTGGTGCGCAGGGTGAACCCTGTCTCCTACCGGCTCCAGTTGCCCCGGACTCTGAGGATCAACCCCACTTTCCATGTTTCCCTGTTGCGGCCTGTACTGACGTCTATGTATGCCCCTGCCCCTAGGAACCCCCCACCCCCCCGCATCTTCCAGGGGCAGACTGTGTTCACTGTGCATCGCCTGCTTGACTCCCACCGGGTCCGCGGCGGGTTGCAATATCTGGTGGACTGGGAGGGCTATGGTCCTGAGGAGCGCTGCTGGGTTCCTGCTCAGGATGTCCTAGATAAAGAACTGTGTCGGGACTTCCATTCGGCCCATCCGGATCGCCCTGGGAACGTCAGGAGACGCTCCTAGAGGGGGGGGGTCCTGTTAGGACTTGGACTGTTTTGGCCTCTAGAGGCCGCTGTTATTTCCTTTTCGTGTCTTGTTTATTTTGGCCTCTAGAGGCCGCCACTGTTCCTGTGTTTTGTGTTTTTGTTAATTGCCTGTTAGTCCTAATTATCTTCACCTGTGTCCTTAATTAGTTTGTGTATTTATACCCCTGAGTTCAGTCCTCTTGTCACGGAGTCTTTGTGCTGTTATGTTTATCTCCAGTTTCCTTTGTACTGTGTTTTGTGGATCTTCTGAGCTTTTGCATTTTTGCCTTTTTCTTTTTGAATTATACTCTTTGTTTTTGTTTTTTTTTGTTTTGCCCTGGATTGTATATAGTGTACATAGTATAAATAAACCTTTTGTTACTTTTTCTACTTCCGCCTCACGCCTCTGCATTTGAGTCATTCCCCTGGTGGCCTAGTGGGGGTTTGCTGGATCATCACACCAACGAACCAGGTTCGAATCCCAGCAAAACCCTAACAAGGTACCATTTTTATGATTGTCTTTGGTATGACCAAAGCATTGGTAGCCCTCGGCGAGAGGCCAAGGGCTACCGAAACGGAGATTGGCGCTGCACCCATGTGCCTCAAGGAGTTGGGTAGTACTGGGACACGAGACTGCCTGGGAAGACCAGATCCAGGACTTTGACTTTAATCATGGCAGTGGGTGGTTGAGTTAAACTTTGGCAAGTATGTTGGCATTCTTTACTAAGCCCTTAAACAAAGTTAGTGTTCTAGCATTGACATGCCACGCCTACTTAGATCAAAAGGTGCAGGCTATCTGCTGGTACCTCGTATAGTGAAGGCTGCATCAGGGGGCAGAGCCTTTTCTTACAAAGCCCCACAGTTATGGAACAGCCTTCCAAGTAGTGTTCGGGAATCAGACACAGTCTCAGCGTTTAAGTCTAGGCTGAAAACATATCTGTTTAGTCAAGCCTTTTGTTAATGGTGTTTATGAGGTAAAGGTGTTGACCTGAAGGATTCTCAGACATAGTGTTTTGGTAAACTGGGATGTATGGATGCTGTCAGTCCCCCACTTGCTTGCTCTCTCAAGTTTGTTGACGGTGTAGTGGCTGCTGCTTTATGTCCCGGGGTGCCCTCATGCCTGTGTTACCTTCTGGCTCTCTCCTTTTAGTTATGTTGTCAGAGTTAGTTTTGCCAGAGTCCCTGCTTGCACTCAGTGCAAAATGTATACTGTTCCTACTTATCAGGTAACACTGGGCATACCTAAAAACTTGTGTCCCCCCATCTGTCCCTCTGAGTTACATGTCAATCCTGAGATCGAGATGCTGACCTCTTCTGCTCCTCGGACCTGCTTGATCCATCCTGATGCCCTACGTTTGGTTGCAGTCTCATCACATCGCTCCTGTGGAGGATGACCCCATATGGACAGTTGAAAGTCACAGTTGGAAGATACTCTGGACACTTACAGTAATGCTTTTATGGCTGAGGACAACAGTTGACTTGCTAACTTTAGGACTGCAGGTGTTATGAACAGTTTTGCACTCAAGTTTCCATCAATGAAGCGTTATAACATCAACGAAACTGATTTCATGTTAAAACTGTTAAAAATGTTATAATCACATTGTCTATTATCACCCAAATGAGGATGGGTTCCCTTTTGAGTCTGGTTCCTCTCAAGGTTTCTTCCTCATGTCATCCAAGGGAGTTTTTCCTTGCCACCATCACCACAGGCTTGCTCACTGGGGATAGATCTCATCTCATCTCATTATCTCTAGCTGCTTTATCCTGTTCTACAGGGTCGCAGACAAGCTGGAGCCTATCCCAGCTGACTATGGGTGAAAGGCAGGGTACACCCTGAACAAGTCGCCAGGTCATCACAGGGCTGACACATAGACACAGACAACCATTCATGCTCACACCTACGGTCAATTTAGAGTCACCAGTTAACCTAACCTGCATGTCTTTGGACTGTGGGGGAAACCGGAGCACCCAGAGGAAACCCATGCAGACACGGGGAGAACATGCAAACTCCACACAGAAAGGCCCTCGCCGGCTGTGGGGCTCAAACCCAGACTTTCTTGCTGTGAGGCGACAGTGCTAACCACTACACCACCGTGCCAGCTGGGGATAGATTAGGGATAAAATTAGCGCATGTTTAAAGTCATTCAAATTCTGTAAAGCTGCTTTGTGACAATATCTATTGTTAAAAGTGCTATAAAATAAACTTGACAGCAAGTAGAACTCGCCATCTCCCAGTTGAGAGGCGGACACACTAACCATAGGCCAGCTCACAGTCCATGATTAGCATGACTAAAGGCAATTAATGGGATTAAAGAATTAAAGTGTATCCATCTTCAGACACACACAGATAGCTATAGTGTTAACAGTGATCACTACAGATGACACATTGGCACGATTCTTGATGGTTTAGACTAAAAAATTAGACAAAAAGTTAATCTTATGTACAGTATATAGCACCAAGAGGAGCATCTTATTGTGCTGTGTCAATAGTTTGTACAACTGGATGAATCTAATTTAGCATAAAGGTTAGAAATCAGCTGTTTAGATGCTGAGATTTATAACACTGACACTCCTAAGTTCCAGAATAAGGATGGTAGAGCATAGAGCCAAATTTGTACATGACTTGTAATACAAGTCTGATGAAACACTGGAGCACTGTGAGTAGCCTGTGAAAACAGTGGACTTCAATCTGGTCAACAAGTAAACCACCAAATAGAAAAAAATATATTTGGATTGAATCCATTCAGTGGAAGCCTGATATTATCTGGTATTATCTGGTATTATCTGGCATCCTCTGTTTTGCCTGACATCTTTGAGAAGTCTTATTGTGAAATTGTACTGTTAAGTACGAGATTTTGTTTTCTTGTGTTTGTTTGTGGTTTTATGGTTCTGTTTCCTGGTCAATTTAAGGTAAAGGACCATTATAGCATAGACAACACAAAGCTAAACAACAAAATGCAGGAAGAAAAAATAGCCTCAATGCTGTAGCTCATACCAGCCACTGTTGTTGTGTGTGAGTTTGAACTCTGATCAGTCCTGTGGGAGGAGTAGTGAGTTTTGTGTAATTGCATATGACCCCTCTGTAGCCTCATCTGTGGCAAATGACGCCACCTGGTGAACAATTCTTGTTGGATTATGTCTTTAGAGTCTTCTGGGTGAGTTTCAGTGAAAATGTCCTAGTGGTTTATGAACAGTAGTGTTTGGTGTGATGAGTCACCCAAAATTTTGAAACACCCATAAAATCGTAAATATGACAGGTGGCACCACTGTCTTGACAACTTTTATGCATACTGACCTGGGGAATATTCCATATGAGTTTGATCAAAATCTGATCACTCCTGTAGGAGGAGTAGCGATTTTTGTGAAATTGCACATGACTCCTCTGTAGCCTTATCTATGGTAGGTGGCGCCACCTGGTGAACAACTCTTGTTGGATTATGTCTTTCGAGTTTTCTGAGCAAGTTTCAGTGAAAACATCCTAGCAGTTTACGAAGAGTAGGGTTTAATGTGACAAGTCATCCAAAAATTTCAGATGCCCATAAAATTGTAAATATGACAGGTGGCGCCACCATCTTGACAACTTTTATGTACACCTACCTGGGGAACATTGTTTGTGAGTTTGATCAAAATCTGATCACTCCTGTAGGAGGAGGAGCGATTTTTGTAAACTGTGGATGGAGGACAATGGGCGGATGACACATGATCACATAAGCTAATCTGGCCTGGCCTACAGCCAGATAAGCTAAAAACCGCAACTCAAAGAAATACCTAATTTTAAGTCAACAGCTGAAATACAAATTAACAAACAAAGTGAGAATGGAAATAAATGTCACATGCAACTTAGTTTTGTCTGGTGCTTTTTTCAGCCATAAATGCACTAACTCTGCAAATATGACGTTCTGCAGATTTTTCCCTTCAGCTGTGTCACAGCCTTTTCATCACAACAGAGCAGAAGAGCTGGCATAGCGCTAGACAGGACTGCAAGTCGAGAGGAGCCGACCTTGTGATCATCAACAGCCGAGAAGAACAGGTCATTGTTTGTTCATTTAAAGCTGAGATGCTCTTTTTTACATCTCAGCTTTATCAATAGACCAACATTTCTCATTCCTTACATATCGTGCTGTCGCAATTACAGGAGTTCATCAGTAAAAAGTTCAAGGGTATTGAGGCTTGGATTGGTCTGACTGACTCTGTTGAAGAGGGGACGTGGAAGTGGGTGGATGATACAGTATTGACCACTGGGTAAATGCTCACTGTGCAGTTCTTATTCTCAATCGGCAGCTCTATGTCTATGTGACATAAAGAGGACATTCTGATTCTGTATGTTTTCAGGTACTGGTGGGACAACGAACCAAATGACTACGATGGTATTGAGGACTGTGCAGTGACTGGCAGCAAATTTGCTAAAGCTGAAGTGACAACGTGGGCTGATTATCCTTGTCATAATCCTGTACTTGCGATTTGCAAGTTGAACACAAATAAGTAGAGCAGAAATCATTTTAAATAACTCAATAGATCTGTATTTTGTTAAGCTGTTTCTTAACCAGGGATACTCATGTCATGGTTTTTACGCCAGATTTTCTAGTTTTGGAAAACTGTTGCATGGTGTTTTGGGACTAGTATAAAGATAGTCTATTTGTTTTGTAGCAAATAATCTGAAATAAAGCTAATCAGTTTCTGCAAACACAAAGCTAGAAGTCCTTTTGATTTCATAAAATCGGTGAAATTTAGTTCCGTCTGAAATTTGGTCATTGTGATGTATGTTTATTTCTGTAATATCTCACAAAATATCAGGCCATTCTGTGGCTGGGAAGTTATTTAATTTGAGGGGATTCCCAAGCAAATAATGTGCATAAAATCGCTTGCTTCACACAGTCAGGCAGAAAGAGGAAGCCCCTGTGCGCATGCACAGGTTTACCTTCTTCTTCTTTTGGGTTTTACAGCAGCTGGCATCAACAGTGTTGCATTACTGCCATCTGCAGGTTTACCTTTGACTGTGCGCTGACAGTTGCATCATCTCATCTCATCATCTCTAGCCGCTTTATCCTTCTACAGGGTCGCAGGCAAGCTGGAGCCTATCCCAGCTGACTATGGGCGAAAGGCGGGGTACACCCTGGACAAGTCGCCAGGTCATCACAGGGCTGACACATAGACACAGACAACCATTCACACTCACATTCACACCTACGGTCAATTTAGAGTCACCAGTTAACCTAACCTGCATGTCTTTGGACTGTGGGGGAAACCGGAGCACCCGGAGGAAACCCACGCGGACACGGGGAGAACATGCAAACTCCGCACAGAAAGCCCCTCGCCGGCCCCGGGGCTCGAACCCAGGACCTTCTTGCTGTGAGGCGACAGCGCTAACCACTACACCACCGTGCCACCGTGCCGCCCCCAGTTGCATCATTCTGTTGCTAAACAAACAGCTGATCACACCGAGGTGCTCGCTAACCGCCGATATTTATTAGTTTGGTCCTGTGTTTCCTTTCCTTCATAACATAACATCTTTTCTTCTCACTTCTGTTACTGTAGTCGGTCTTTCACGTTTCTTTCGCACACTCATGTCCTCTGGTTTTCTCTCCGGTTTCAAATTTGTATCCCACAATGCCTTGTGTGAACGGGGAAAGCCCACCACGTGATGCATGACGTAGTATCTTGAATACTTGAATACTTCATGGTGAAGAAGGAAAAAATAGCAGAGAATTTAGGGACACGTGGAGATAAATTCATTAATTGTTCTATTTAAAAAAAAACTAATAAAATTGGAAGTCTCTGATTTGAATTCAGTAGCTTTTGGTCCACTAAACAAAATAATTGAGTGTCGGGGAAAATTCTTTTTATGACCTACACTTGAGAAATCTGAAAGGCATTCTACCCTTAAATAAATATATTGCAAAGATCAGGAAAGGAGGCGGCACGGTGGTGTAGTGGTTAGCGCTGTCGCCTCACAGCAAGAAGGTCCTGGGTTCGAGCCCCGGGGCCGGCGAGGGCCTTTCTGTGTGGAGTTTGCATGTTCTCCCCGTGTCCGCGTGGGTTTCCTCCGGGTGCTCCGGTTTCCCCCACAGTCCAAAGACATGCAGGTTAGGTTAACTGGTGACTCTAAATTGACCGTAGGTGTGAATGTGAGTGTGAATGGTTGTCTGTGTCTATGTGTCAGCCCTGTGATGACCTGGCGACTTGTCCAGGGTGTACCCCGCCTTTCGCCCGTAGTCAGCTGGGACAGGCTCCAGCTTGCCTGCGACCCTGTAGAAGGATAAAGCGGCTTGAGATAATGAGATGAGATCAGGAAAGGGAAAAGAGGGTTACGAAGTGAATAAAAGCCATAGCAGGTGATAAGAAAATAGCAAACTGCATTCTACTTCAACTTAGAAATGCGTGTGCACCACAGTGAACCACAGTGCAAAGAAGAAAAATCCAGTCTCTCTTTTCCAATGTCTGTTTTTTGGGCTAGTTTCAGGTCTATTTGTGCAAGATGTAGTGAAATTTCGCTGAGAACTGGCAACGCTGTGTTTTACTACACACTGCAACTTCATCACCACATTCGATGACTATGTAAAAAGAAGACAAATTATTCCAGTGTTATTCTGGCCAGTCAGATTTCCTATGAACCAATCAAGTACACATCCTGTACTGATCTTTCTATCATTGTGCTTTTTCCTTGGGTTTCTACCAAAATGATAATTGATATTACTGAGTTCAGAGCTTGGCTCAGCTTGGATCATCTGCTTTTAAATCTTTGGACACACTTCAGTATCCTCATCATAGACTGCTTATATAAATAGTCATTGCTGTTAATGTTCTGGTGAAAATCATACTGTAGAGCTTTAAAGGTTTATAGATGGTGAAAAAGTAAAGGATGCACCAATATATGGTGTGGTAGTAAAGTGTTTGGCCACCATGAACTGCCAGATCAGCATCAATGCTGGCACCTTGGTATCAGATCTACAAATCATTGGAATTGTACTGGAGCAATAAACATCATTCTTCTAAAAGATATTCCCTCATTTGGTGTTTTGAAGATGGTAGAAGAGAACATTTTTATCGTTCAGATTGGAGAGAAGTTTCAGATGGAGACTCAGATAATGATGCCAAGTGGTTTGGTCTTAAATATTGATGAAAGCAGATACAATCATTTTTTTAAAGTAGTATTGATTTTAAATTCAAATGCTTCCCCAAGCAAATACTTTTCAGGTGTTTTTCTAATAATCCAAGCTCCTGGGCAGTCTAACTCAAAAGTCAGTCAGTGAGAAAACAGGAATGTTCTACCATGTTTAAACCTTTCAGCCACATGATGGCACCAAGTGACCGTTACTGATCTGTTCGTTCTGCTTCTTGAAACCAAGGCTTCAAGTACAAGTTCAAGTGAAGCAGCCACACTTCTCCTCAGATGGATATTTATACTACTTTCAAATGAACTTTTGATCATGATTGAACATCCAATTGTTCTCTAGTTGGGGTCTCTGAAGCATAACCAGGGGGTCTGTAATTATTTTTACAGTGTTACAGTGGTAGAAATCACAATCCACCATTATCCAAGTTATTCTTGAGCTTTTACAGTTATTATTCTGTTTGTCTGTATATGTTGCTTGAATTTAATGAGTTTCATCCAAACCTCAGTGACTAAAAACTCAAAAACGTGGACTTTGTGAGTGAAGGAATTTAAAAAAAAACTCAAATAAATAGACAAAATATTGAAATAAATCTGTACTCAGAGTCCGTGAAATTTAGCAAAAGTTAACAGTTTCAGAACACCTGTCCTGTACTGACAGTCAAAAGTTTGTACACTCCTGCTTTGAGAGAGCCTTGATTTTCACTATTTCCTTTTATTTTACAATAATAATGCATACACCAATGAGCCATAACATTAAACCCACTGACAGATAAAGTGAATTACATTAATTATGTTGGTACATTGGCATCTGGCAAGGGGTGGGATATATCAGGCAGCAAGAAAACAGTCAGTTCTCAAAGTTGATGTGTTGGAAGCAGAAAAAATGGGCAAGCATAAGGATCTGAGTGACTTTGACAAGGGCCAAATTATGAGGGCTGGATGACTGGGTCTGAGCATCTCCAAAAAGGCACCTATTGTGGGGTGTTCCTGGTATGCAGTGGTTAGTACCTACCAAAAGTGGTCCAAGGATCCAAACGGCAACCAGTGAACCGGCAACAGGGTCATGGGTGTTGAAGACTTATTGATTCACATGGGACACGAAGGCTAGCCCATATAGTCCAATCCCACAGAAGAGCTACTGTAGTACAAACTGCTGAAAAAGTTTTCGCTGTTTTAGCCAGCATGAACTTTTTCAGTAGTTTGTCCTACAGTAGCTCTTCATACCGGGAACACTCCACAAGATATCCCATTTTGGAGATGCTCAGAGCCAGTCATCTAGCCATCACAATCTGGCCCTTGTCAAAGTCGCTCAGATCCTTACACTTGCCCATTTTTCCTGCTTCCAACACATCAACTTCAAGAACTGACTGTTCTCTTGCTGCCTAATACAGTATATCCCACCCCTTGACAGGTGCCACTGTAATGAAATAATCAATGTTATTCACTTCACCTCTTAGTGGTCATAATGTCATGGCTGATCAGTGTACAGTGGTGCTTGAAAATTTGTGAACCCTTTCCCATCTCATCTCATTATCTCTAGCCACTTTATCCTTCTACAGGGTCGCAGGCAAGCTGGAGCCTATCCCAGCTGACTATGGGCGAAAGGCGGGGTACACCCTGGACAAGTCACCAGGTCATCACAGGGCTGACACATAGACACAGACAACCATTCACACTCACATTCACACCTACGGTCAATTTAGAGTGTGAACCCTTTGAATTTTCTATATTTCTGCATAAATATGACCTAAAACATCATCAGATTTTCACACAGTTCCTAAAAGTAAATAAAGAGAACCCAGTTAAACAAATGAGACAAAAATATTATACTTGGTCATTTATTTATTGAGGAAAATGATCCAATATTACATATCTATGAGTGGCAAAAGTATGTGAACCTCTCAGATTAGCAGTTAATTTGAAGGTGAACTTAGAGTCAGGTGTTTTCAATCAATGGGATGACAACCAGGTGCGAGTGGGCACCCTGTTTTATTTAAAGAACAGGGATCTATCAAAGTCTGATCTTCACAACACGTTTGTGGAAGTGTATCATGGCACGAACAAAGGAGATTTCTGAGGACCTCAGAAAAAGCGTTGTTGATGCTCATCGGGCTGGAAAAGGTTACAAAACCATCTCTAAAGCATTTGAACTCCACCAATCCACAGTCAGATTCATACCCAAGGTCAATTTAGTTAAGCAAATCCACATGTTTTTGGGTGATGGGAGGAAACTGAAGAACCTGAAAGGAACGCATAGGGGGAAAACATGCACAGAATCTCCACACAGATACTAACACAAATTAGTGTCAGGATTGAACCAGGGTCTCTGGCACTGTTAATCATTGTGGTATTGATTAAACAAAAACACTACATTTCATGTACTTTTTTTGCACAGCTCTTTTTGCCCTCTAAGCAAGATCTTTATCCAGTTTGTGCTGAGGTTTGGATCACTGAAAAAGTTCAGTGATGTGAATCCAGGAATTATTGCACTATAAGGATGTAGATAAGGCTAGGAATTGCCAAACACTTCCTAGAGATTAAAAATTATTTCCTAAAGCATTATGTTGCAGTGTCCATGTTGCTTTTCTGATCTTCACGGAAGTGTCTGTTAATCTGTCTGCCGTGGCTCATGACTCATCAGATAAACACCAACAGGCATTTATTCTCGTTTCCTGGTGGGAATAGGAGGGTAAGCATGCCGGTGTAATATTACTCATACTTGCCAACCAGCTTCCTCTGCTACACGTCACCACAACATCATTTTCCTCATTCATTCTTCCTCTCTACCTGTTATAACAGGCCACCTGTTCCTACTTTTCTCCTTTTTTCTCAATTAGTCTCTTTACCATCTTTCTTTCTCTGCTTTAGAGTCTGTCAGGCTTGCTCACTGGATTCACCTGTGGATTTTCAGATCTGTATAGAGGAATAAAGCAAGCTATAAGTGTCTATTTTAACATCTTAAAAGCTGATTATCTCCCCAGCACTGTGTATATACTATATGTACCCATCGAAAGTGCTGTATGTGTGCACACATTATGGTGAATATTGCATGCATGAGTGGTATGCAGGGCATGTCTTGAGGAAGACAGATTGTCTGCGACATTTGCTGGCTTCTGTTCGTTCCTTCAAACCCTGCTGGGGAAGTGATACCCTTGATGTAAGACAGGAAGAAGACTGAATCCATAGCTTAATTTGGAGGAAAATAATGAGCAGAACTCCTGCCATGCCGTAGTCCTGTTGGTATTTCACAAGTAATACTTAAGAGAACAGAGCAAAGATGCAATAGCCTGGAAGAAATAAAGATTTAAAGCAAGGAAAGTAGGTATAAAGAAAGATGCCCTGATATATCCCAGTTTTTTTTTTCTTTTTACAGTTTGTATGGTACCCTGCTTGGATGAGGCCTCCACAGCTATTTTAAAGTGCTATCATGTAACTCTGCATTTAACAGCCCCATCCGTTACTTCCGCTGGTGCTTAGGCCCCCCAAAATAGCTAAAACCTTTCATGTTGGTGCCAAGATATAGATGGAGTAGACTCTCTAAAGGCTGGATGTTAGGATTAATTGCTTAGTTTATTCAAAGTAATCTAAGACTGCAAAACACTAATAGCACAAAATGTCAGGGTTTTTATCTGAGCTGCATTTAAATGAACTGTCTTCATATATTTATACTACAACATTGTTGATTAATTTTCTAAAACAGCAGCTCTGCTCTGACAATACTAGACAAATTACAGGTTTATGTTAATGCACTCATTCGAATACACTATCCTTTCTATAGTAACAGCTCATTCACAGGGACTTGGTGTATTCACAGGGAGTACGACGGACATGCTACATACAGTAATTTATCATTTACTTAATGTTGAATGCTCACTGTCTCCAGTTTCAGGTTTCTCAGTAGCATGACAAGCAGTGTTTTATTAACCTCAGGACAGAGAAAAGAGTGACTGATGTGAGTAAACAGCCATTTATAGCTGCTATAATGTAATATATAACATTATAAGAAGTACAGTGGTGCTTGAAAGTTTGTGAACCCTTTAGAATTTTCTATATTTCTGCATAAATATGATGTAAAACATCATCAGATTTTCACACAAGTCCTAAAAGTAGATAAAGAGAACCCAGTTAAACAAATGAGACAAAAATATTATACTTGGCCATTTATTTATTGAGGAAAATGATCCAATATTACATATCTGTGAGTGGCAAAAGTATGTGGATCTCTAGAATTAACAGTTAATTTGAAGGTGAAATTAGAGTCAGGTGTTTTCAATCAATGGGATGACAATCAGGTGTGAGTGGGCACCCTGTTTTATTTAAAGAACAAGGATCTATCAAAGTCTGATCTTCACAACACGTTTGTGGAAGTGTATCATGGCACGAACAAAGGAGATTTCTGAGGACCTCAGACAAAGTGTTGTTGATGCTCATCAGGCTGGAAAAGGTTACAAAACCATCTCTAAAGAGTTTGGATTCCACCAATCCACAGTCAGACAGATTGTGTACAAATGGAGGAAATTCAAGACCATTGTTACCCTCCCCAGGAGTGGCCGACCAACAAAGATCAAGCCAAGACCAAGGCGTGTAATAGTTGGCGAGGTCACAAAGGACCCCAGGGTAACTTCTAAGCAACTGAAGGCTTCTTTCACATTGGCTAATGTTAATGTTCATGAGTCCACCATCAGGAGAACACTGAGCAACAATGGTGTGCATGGCAGGGTTGCAAGGAGAAAGCCACTGCTCTCCAAAAAGAACATTGCTGCTCATCTGCAGTTTGCTAAAGATCATGTGGACAAGCCAGAAGGCTATTGGAAAAATGTTTTGTGGACGGATGAGACCAAAATAGAACTTTTGGTTTAAATGAGAAGTGTTATGTTTGGAGAAAAGAAAACGCTGCATTCCAGCATAAGAACCTTATCCCATCTGTGAAACATGGTGGTAGTAGTATCATGTTTTGGGCCTGTTTTGCTGCATCTGGGTCAGGACGGCTTGCCAGCATTGATGGAACAATGAATTTTGAATTATACCAGCGAATTCTAAAGGAAAATGTCAGGACATCTGTCCATGAACTGAATATCCAAGAGAAGGTGGGTCATGCAGCAAGACAATGACCGTAAGCACACAAGTCATTCTACCTAAGAATGGTTAAAGAAGAATAAAGTTAATGTTTTGGAATGGCCAAGTCAAAGTCCTGACCTTAATCCAATCGAAATGTTGTGGAAGGACCTGAAACGAGCAGTTCATGTGAGGAAACCCACCAACATCCCAGAGTTGAAGCTGTTCTGTATGGAGGAATGGGCTAAAATTCCTCCAAGCTGGTGTACAGGACTGATCAATAGTTACCGGAAACGTTATTGCTGCACAAAAGGGTCACACCAGATACTGAAAGCAAAGGTTCACATAATTTTGCCACTCACAGATATGTAATATTGGATCATTTTCCTCAATAAATAAATGACCAAGTATAATATTTTTGTCTCATTTGTTTAACTGGGTTCTCTTTGTCTACTTTTAGGATTTGTGTGAAAATCTGATGATGCTTTAGGTCATATTTATGCAGAAATATAGAAAATTCTAAAGGGTTCACAAACCTTCAAGCACCACTGTATGTATATAAAATTTCATGAAGATATCTTCAGTAGTTTTAAAGATATGGCCCGGAAACGAAAACGTGACCGGACGGATGGACAGATGGACGGAACCCATTTCTATATCCCGTTTATAGCATAATAAAGTAGAAAGGTCCTGAATGTGAGTAACAATTTGCACTACTGCTGCTAGCACAAATTAATAAAACACTTTGCGATGTGCTGTTTTAGAAGAATAATCAACACACAAGCTGGAATAGTACCTCCCCTCATTACAGCACCCTGTCATTGATTATTTTCTTATAACAATGCCATTTTCCTCACATAAATGCCACCACCATATTTGTTTTTTTTATTTGATGTCCATCCATTTCTTATATCTTGATTCATAAGCTTCAGGAGGTCCAGCATTATTTCCATTCAGATAAGATGGGACAACCTGCATCCTTGGGATGTTTAGAAGCTCAGTTGAGCTTTAACATCAAGGAACTACACCACCCCTCTCTGACCCAGTATAAAGGAAGTCAGTGGTTCTACATTCTGATCTGAGATCAGTTTTTGCATGACACTGCTGAGGTAATGTCTTTTGCTGAGGTGAAGTAGGTCTTAGAGCAGGCCTCAATGGTATTTTAGAGCAAGCTTCTCTTTCTCCCTTCACTAAAACTCCACTGGGTTCCTCATGCCTTCCTCACAACTCCAATTTCACAGTGAGCCATTATGACATCAAATTCTGAAATGCAATGTCCTTTCACGCCAACAGCCGTCATGTCCATCGCAACACTTGTGTCCTCTCATGTTGCATCTTCTAGGCAACTGTGAACTTCTTTGGAGGCTCCAAGAAGACGCAACATGATCAGGTTCCGTTAAGACCCTGAGACATCACTATGCAACCTGTTCTCCGTGTGGTCGTTCGCGTCATTGTTCATTCACAAATTTGCAGAACAAGACTTTATGTCTTCTGACCTTTTGCAGTTCCTCAACCCCCAACAAATGGCCTAATGGTTAGAGATGTAGTTTTGGGACCAAAAGGTTGCTGGTTCAATTCCCTAGACCAGTAAGAATGACTGAAGTGCCCTTGAGCAAAGCACCTAACCCCCAACTGTTCCCCAGGCTGCTCTGGATATGTTGTACATCACTCTGGATAGGAGTACCTGCTAAATGCCTGTAAGGTAATGTAATACTACTTGAGTTCATAATCAGTCTCAATCAGATGCACATTAGGACTTTCTGGAAAGATTTCTATTGTTCTGTTACTATGTAAGCTAGGGAAAGAGGTTTTGGAATGTCTTTTACAAAACAGTAAGCTGTTGTTTATAGTTGGCAACAATGGAAGCCTTTATTTGTCACTAATACATTATAGGGAAATTCTTTTCTTCACATATACTAGGTTGTTAAGAAGTTGGGGTCAGAGTGCAGGGTCAGTGCCCCTGGAGCAGAGAGGATCAAGGCTTTGCTCAAGAGCCCAACAGTGTTAACTTGAAGGTACCAAAACCCTGACTTTCTGATCAGTAACCTGGAGCCTTTAACCACTGACCCACCACTTCCTGGAGAGCATGAATGCAGTCCCCTATTATCTGAATATACGCAGTCAAACGTCCCACATTTGGGTTTCAACCACTGCACAGTTGGAGAGCACTGGTTGAGCCTCACCTTGGGTGAAACACCTTCTTGATCATGGTATCACCCCTGCCAGGTACAAAGTAACCACCTAATAATGTTACCATATTTTCTTTAGTGTTTGGGTATACTACATTCCAGAAAGATCAGAAAAAAAGATTGTTGGTCATGCTATTAGAATCTACTATGAAGCTGAAGATGTCACAGTCACCTTTGGCTGCAAACTCCATTTCTCAGAAGTCACTGCTGCATCCCCAGACCTTTAATTGCACTCCCCTCTTTCCAATCCCACTCACACTAAAACTAACCTGGGCCCTGTACTACGAACGGAGGTTAACCTACCCAGAAGTAACCCAGAGTTCCCCCGCTAAACCGGGGTTGACAAAAACTGGTTATCTTGTTTGGGGTTAAACAGTACTACGATGCCAGTTATGAAGTTGATTTGTTGAACCTGTGTTAACCTAATCAGGGTTAATGCGCGTTCACGTTAAAGGGGAGGTTATCAGCGCAAATCACCACTGTTCACAATGGCACGGTCACCATGCTTCACGGAGGAAGAATGCGCTGTCATAAGGCAAAGCTACGAGGAGTTCAAAACAACATTAAGAGCAAAATCTAACACAGCGGCTGCCAATAAGGAGTGGCAAGCATGTTGGCAACGAATTGCCGATCAGGTAAATGCGTAAGTACATTCTCCCTTCTACATGTTCCAGAACAGAAGTATAGGATGAGAGAAAGCTTCATGATCAATCACAAGTCACAGAAAATGGTCCTTCGACGTGGCCCCAGTCATATATAGCTTGTTTAATGTCCGAAAAATCCTGAATAAAATTTGGTATGGTAAATTCATGGAGTAGCCTACTTAAGCTGATATGTGCACATGAGTCACATGAATTAGGATGGCTGACTGTTCAGTCCCTTTGACTAAGTTGGTGTATGTCCTGTGAACATTTCAGAGGCAACAGCAGTGCCAAATGCACCTGGCAACAGGTGAAAATGAAATATAAAAACATCATTCATAAAGGTAAGTGTGTGTGTGTGTGTGTGTGTGTGTGTGTGTGTGTGTGTGTGTGTGAGGCATATATAATGAAAAGATGCTTGTCTTTCACAGCCAACAAGAAAAAGGTAAGTGTGTGTGTGTGTGTGTGTGTGTGTGTGTGTGTGTGTGTGTGTGTGTGTGAGGCATATATAATGAAAAGATGCTTGTCTTTCACAGCCAACAAGAAAAAGGTGGCCGCTAGGTGCACGGGAGGAGGGAGGGCACCAGAAGCCCTTACCGTGGCCGAGGAGTTGGCGCTCGCCAACAATAGCGGTAGGCCAACCATGGAGGGGGTAGAAGGAGGCCTACAATCCACCCCTGGTGCTGTGGAAATGTCCACCCTCTACGTGCGGGGTAATATGGCATTCAAGTTCCATGTAAGAAGTGTGTTTTCTCGTTCATCAGTGGCATGTCTTATGTGTTGTGTGTACAGTTGAAGGAAGCAATCTGGAGACCATCCAGCCACCACAGCCCATACCCGGCTCCAGTGATCCTCCGGCCGAGGTACCTGTAATAGCTAACATTGCATGCATTATGTCGTGTTCAGAAATTATGTAGGTGCAGCCTATGACTTATGTATGTTCTCTCAGGAGGAAGATGATGAGACCCTCATGGCCAAATCCGACACCCACATGCAGGTTGAAAGACTCTACCACTGCTACTATATGCTGTGTCAATATTCTAGGAGGGTGCCCCATTACTCTTCAGCAGTACTGCATTTGAAGTGTGACTTGTATCAATGATGCAATCAGTCTGTGTGCTTGTATTCCTTTGTAGGAGGAGTTGGAGCTGCCCCTGTCCCCTCCTGAGGCTTCCCTGCCAGGGACATCACAATGTCACAAAGTACAGTTTCTTCCTCTTCGGTCCATCATTGCTGACTGTTATGCATACTAGGCTAATATGTTCATTCTGGGGTGGGGGTTCTGTAGGCCGGAGTGGACAATGTGCGCAGCCTGTACAAGAAAATGTTACAGCTAGACTGCAAAAAAAAAGAGGCTGCAAATTCGGAAGCTCGAACTAGAAATTGAAAAGTTGGAGCATGAGAAGAAGGTATTAGTAGTGTGTGTGTGTGTGTGTGTGTGTCTGTGTGTGTGTGTGTGTGTGTGTGTGTGTATGTATGTGTGTGTGTGTGTGTGTGTGTGTGTGTGCATGCAAGCAAGCATTCATTTGCCTTTTATTTATTCAAGTTTTATCTGTTTGCCTAATAGTTCAAATTGTTTTGTATATAGTTTATAATGTTGTTATGTGATATTAATGATAATATTGTGGGAAAACTACTTTGCACGGACGTTCATTTAATTTATTCTATCATCATTTTGTTTGTTCTATTTTTGTGTATTTTATTTATTTATCTGTTTGTCTAGTTGTATCTATTTTTCTAATAATAATATATTTTTTGCATTAATAGTTTGTTTTTTCCTATTAAAATAATCTTGTGTTCTTGTTATAACTATCTATTTATCTGACTGTTTAGTTGTATCTATTTTTGTTACAATTTCAATATTTTTAATATAGAAAGTTTGTTTTTTTCTATTAAAATGTTCTTGTGTGATAACTAGTTCTTGTGTTATATTTATTGTAGTTGTATCTATTTTGTATCTCAGACTTAAATATTTTTGTAAAACAAGTGTTTTTCTATAAAATATTCTTGCGTTCTTGATAACTATTCTTGAGTGGGTTCTTTTTTTTTTTTTACAGAAAAGCCGTTCTGCATGGACATTCATTGAAGCCCTCATTGTTTTTTTAATGGTTATTTATAAGCGTTTAGGGGTTACAATAATGTAAGTCTAGGTTGCTTTATATAAAAGGTATGTCCAGAAATATTGATGTCACTGTCTAAGCAGAGGGATCTGGCTTCTTTAGACGCTGTCTTCTTAAAACTGAATAAATATTTAAAAAGAGCCAAATAAGCCAGTCTTTTGAATGGCTCTTTTCAAAGAACGGATCACAACGATGCGGATCCCATCAAAGAGCCATAAATCCCATCTCTAATCTGCGCTCCGATATCGCACGGGTCATCCAGGTACGCTGGCATTGTCTCTAGAGGAAATGTCGGTGGAGAGGTGGTGTTTAAAAAGGGTGTGGTTAATCGGAAACCTCGGGTTAACCAAGAACATAACCTGAGACGAGCAGGTTTGAGATGCAGTGTAAATTGCCATGGCAGCATACCTCGGTTTGAACATAGCCAACTTTCGTAGTATGGGTTAATTGGGAAGTTACGCTGCACGTGATCAAGTTACTCTCGAAGTTACCCTGGTAAGCCAGAAAACCCGATTCGTAGTACAGGGCCCTGGACCTTCACTGAGTCAGTGTCAAAGTCTCATCCTAGTCTCTCTAGTGTTGTTTTTGCTCTTAATTGTGTTTCTGGTTTTGATCTTGCTTCCTTTCCTTGTTTATTCTTTTCAGTTTGCATGGTTTTGCCCATTTGCAGATTGTTCGATTGTGTTTTGGATTGTTTGCCTGAGATCAGCCTGCACCTGGATCCATCTCTACCACTTACCACCATGGCAGGATGGTGGTGTAGTGGTTAACACTGTTGCCTAACAGCAAGAAGGTTCTGGGTTTGAACCCAGTGGCCAACAGGGACCTTTCTGTGTGGAGTTTGCATGTTCTCCCCATGTCTACTCCGGTTTCCCCCACAGTTCAAAGACATGCGATTAGGTTAACATGGGGTGGCCAAGGGCTGAAGTGCCCTTGAACAAGGCATCCAACTCCCAGCTGTGCTGTAGCATGACTGCCCACTGCTCTGGGTATATGTGTGTGTTCACTGTGTATGTGTGTTTTAACTGCTTCAGATGGGTTAAATGCAGAGGAATTTCACTGTGCTTAAGTGTATATGTGATAAATAAAGTTGTTTTTCTTCTTCTTACCCGACACTATAAATAAAAGTGTATTTCTTTTGAGTAGTTTGGTAGAAATATAGTGTTCTTCTGGAGCTCAGTAAGGCAGTGTTTAGGTTGGGCTACTGGAGTAAACCTCAAGTAAACCTCAATTTGATAATAAACAAAAAAAAAGAATTATATGCCATCTATTCATAAATGAATGTTGTCTTTGTCTTGTGAGCATCATGCTTACGCTCTTAGTATGAAAGTATAAAAGTATGGAAGTAAAAACCTGTCACTCATATTCTTTGCATCCTGTGAAAGTCCTGATGTAGGCAACACCTACATGCAAGTGGGGAAGTCAACCAGAAACCCTGTGAACCTTTCTGGAAATTTTTAATAAATAAATAAATGAACTGGAAGTGCACTCTGTAGAGTCCATACTTCCACCAAGCCACATATTATCAACATCCAAATCAAATCACTTGATCCTAGGATAATACTAAAGCTGTCTACCAAATTTCATCCAAATCCATTCAGTACTTTTTGAGTTATGTTGAGAACAAAGAAATGGAGGTGAAAACAAAACCTCCTCCAATAATATTGGCAGAGCTAATAAACAAATACAAATAAAATAACCTGCACCTACCATTCCAATTACCATGAGTTGGCCTCGTGGTTAGCATGTCTACCTCTCGATTGGGAGATTGCAAGTTCTACTTGTGGTTGGGTCATACCAAAGACCATCATACAAATGGTACCTACTGCTGCCTGGCAAGGCACACTGCAATACAGATGCAAGTGGGGAAGTCAAACTCTTGTGGTTACCAGAGGACTAGCCCCCCACTGTAACCCTAGCTGCATAGGCGAGAGGCCGAGGGCTACCGAAAAGGAGATCGGCACCGCACCCATACGCTTTAAAGAGTTGGTTAGTACTGGGACAGGAGACTGCCTGGGAAGATCAGCTTCTGGCATGAGAGGGACTTTGACCATTCCAGCATGTTTGTATTAGATCTGTTCATTCTGAATAATGTACCCATGTTTGTTTACACCCCAAATCCAGCCCAGTCAAGGGTGTACCCTTTCACACGGGCAACTCCTAAAGGTGTCCACAAATGACATAGTCCCAGAATAACCTTATAGGAGCCAATCAACTGAGAGGAAACTACAAATGAAATAGATAGCTCCTTAGGTAACGGAAATAAAGCAAAACTGTAAATGACAGTGGCACATTTAAAGAAAGGTTTTCTGCTTTATTATCATCAAAAATACAATTTATACACAAATTATACAGAATACAGTGATACAGAGACACAGCTGCAGTTCTGTCAGTGAAAGTAAATGAAAGTGCCTCATGGTTGTAGTAGGTGATTGGGATGTTTCAGTGATTATACAGAGAATTACTCCATCCTCAAATGTGAACCAGAGATTAAATGGCTTTAATACAGAAAATTTAACAAAAATGGAGTAGTTGAGAATTGGACTGGGGAACACTGGCAGAAAATATTACGTTTCAAAACACATATACAAATCTACAGGTATGTTATGTTTATACTGCAACATTGTCAAAATCTTGATTCTGATTGGTCAGAATGTGTTGAGTTTTTTCTCAGTTTTCTCAAACAGCATTGTTTTTCGAGTAACAAGTGGTTTTAAAAATTGGACGGTTTGCGTAACAGATTAAAAAGCATGCATGGAGAAGCTCTCTGGATAGAGATATTAATTTAATATTTACAGAAGGAATATCCAGTGTTTGTTTGTTTGTTTGTTTGTTTGTTTGTTTGTTTGTTTGTTTGTTTTAGCAGTAAGTTTTCGTCCACAGAAAATGGCATGGTGTTTTGTTATTATTTTTTTATCATTAGCATGAGGAAAAAGAGAAAGGGAACGACTGTTTCTTTATAGCTGCTATAATATAAGTAACTTGTTGTACAGACGTTCCACAATATTAAATGCAACTTTGGATTTTAAAAAAGTACAAGTTGTTCTTTACATAATCAAAAATAGTTACTTTTATGTGGTTATAATTACTGTGGTATAAGAGGAATAAGACATTTCAGGATATGCTGTTATAGGAAAATAATCACCTTCAGGATGGTGATAGAAATTTTATTATGTGAAATTATATTTAATTGAAATACAAGCTAACATAAAGACTTTACACACGTACTAAGAACATGTCAAGATGATGATTCAGTAATGTTTTATACTTGAATGACTGCTGTTAAGTATCTATTAGTATTTACATCAGTAGCATGAATGTTATGTGCCATTATATAGGTTACATTATTATTATTATTATTATTATTATTATTATTATTATTATACACCCACCGGCCACTTTATTAGAAACACCCATCTGCTGTTTGATGCAGTTCTCTAATCAGCTGATCCCTTGATGCATAAAATCATGCAGATACAAATCAAGAGCTTCAGTTAATGTTCACTTGAAACATCAGAATGGGAAAAATTGTGATCTCAAAGTGTGACTTTCTTTCACTGTGGCATGGGTGTTGGTTTGAGCCAGATGGACTGATGGTTTGAGTATTTCAGAAACTGTTGACCTCCTGGGGTTTCCACACACAACAGTCTCTAGAGTTTACACAGAATGGTGCGAAAAACAAAAAACATCAATTGAGTGGGCGACAGTTCTGTGGATGGAAAGTAAACAAACGCCTTGTTAATAAGAGAGGTCAGAGGAAAACAGACAGATTGGTTGTTGTTTTTTTCCAGGAAGGATATAGTAACTCATATAATCACTGTTTACAACTGTGGTGAGCAAAAAAGCATCTCAGCATGCAACAGCAGAAGACCACATTGGGTTCCACTCCTGCAGCCAAGAACAGGGGTCTTAGAATCAAGAACAAATTCCTGTCACAGTGGCCAGTGAGTGTATATTATTTATTAGCACTAATGAACAATTCTGACAGAATCTAAAGCTAAACAAAGGGTTTAAGATCTCCAAAAAGTAAAATATTAACCCAAGATCTTCACTCATCCTCCATGGGATATTTCAAACAACTTTAGATACCACATCCTCCACTCCCTTTAGGAGGAAAAAAAAATTTTTAAAAAGGAAAAAAGAAAAAAAAACTTTTAAGTGCACTCATTGTAAATACATTATCAACATGATTCAAAAGATTAAAGATATTTTTACATCAACTTTTGATCATAACTGATTATAAACAAGATATTTGTCCAATTTGACCTCAGGTCTCAAACAGATTTAAAAAAAAAATAAAATAAATAAAGTGTATATAATATAGACTTCCCATCAAAAGTAGTAACATTATTTTAATTTGTGTTTTGGTTTAAATTATATCATATTAAATAGTCAAAAAACAAAAACAATTGAAAATCTAATCAAGGAAAAAGTATGAGTGAATACTAATTAGATTAAATTAAATCTAATGTCAATGGAAAAGCCCCGAATCTTTATCCTCTTAATTCACCACTTCGAACACACTGCATATGTTTAACACATCGACTGTTGAAAACATGGACAGCGTGGTTCTGTTCACTCCCATTCTACAGAAATGAAGACAACATATCTCTGCCATGTCATCGGATTTGCAACCAGAGCCTGTGCAGTAGAGACTTTCTCCTTCTTGAGTTTGCACAGTAGAGTCGAGAGGTAAATTGTACAAACCATTCGTTTGGTAGCCCCACCCACTTCCAGTGCATTGCAGAATGTGTTCATACTGGAAAGCATGTATTCAGAGAGTTTAAATAGTTTCAGTTGCAAAAATGAATGAATACAAATTTGTCTAATAAGGGCATTTATCACTTGGCCATGATAGAGATTCACTGACAGGTTAACTGTGGTTTCAGGAAGAGCAGCCAGTTTAACAGCAGCCCTCAGTGCACAGTGAGTTAATGACTTATTATTTGGGACACCGAGCTATAAAACTCTACGTAATATTATTGGTAGTGTATGTGTTCACTGATGAACATATGGCATTTGTATTAAATAAATTTCATTATTCTAGCCACATTTACTGGATATAAGCAATCGCGTGCTCTGGCTGCTCTACGACTAGGCTATCAGCTCATATACCGTAAGTACAGAAAAACAAAATGGCGGAACACATCAAGTCTGATATATCACTTTGTTATCAAGTATTTAAAAGAAACAGAAGTAGCTAAAAGAATATAGTTCCCCCCCCCCCCCCCCCCCAATATCGCCTGTTCCACACTCCAGGCCAGTAGGTGGCAATAATGCACCTTTAAGTTGGCTTGCCAACCACCAAAAAAACCCTTGAAGAAGAAGAAGAAATTGATGGAGTGTGTTGCTGAACCAACTGAGGACGAAATAAAAACTCTACTCAGAAACAAAACCCCCCAAAAATACAAAAAAGCAACAAAATATGGAATAAAAGTATTTGATGGTCAGAACATATCTTTTTTTTCAAGAATTATTATCGCATTTTTCACAAATTGCTCCTGTCATTTCGCCAGTTTGTTTAAGTTCTAAGCAGAAATTATTTTGTCGGACATTTTGTATAAAGTTTTTATTTATTGAATTTGCAAAATATAAAAATAAAAATGCTCTGTTTCTCAAAATCCAGTGAATGTGGATAGAATAAAACAGTTATTCCACTCAATCTCATCATACATGGGTTATAGACAACTCGGTGCTACGCGCCTCATCAGCTATCAGCTTATGTACGACTCAATTTCGTGGAATAACTGTTAAATAGCCGGATGGCTGGATGTTGTTAATACTGAAATAATATGTTTCACTATCACAGTAGCTATACGCACTATCACGATTAAGCTCGCACAATTAAACCAGGCTTTTTCCTATTAAACCTGTGGATCAGTTTGTATTAGAGCATGTATCCAAAAAAGTTCAAATATGTAGGGATATGAAGGTAAATTCTGTGATGAAGTTAGCGACATGGCCAAGGCTGTTAATCACTTCAGTCCCAAGTGTATCCACGCCTTCTTACATTATAACAGAATAACATTTTAAAAACTAATTTCTGGGGGAAAATAAAAAAAAAAAATGTGCAGATATCAGCATTGGGAAAACTAACTGTTCAAATTAGACAATGTAAATGGAAAGACAAGGAAAAGTTTTTGACAGGAAAAGTGATATGGGGGGAAAAGGCTAGTTTGTCATTGAAACTCACAGAAATGGGCGGAGCTAAAAAAAATTGTACTGCAACCAGCCAGCAGGAGCACGAGACCTGTTGTGGCTTCACTTTTTTGAGATGGTGTGCTGTCCATTTTTTATACAGTCAAAGGTTTAACAGTTAGTACCGGTGTTGTTTATGAGTTTTTTATCTATAGGCTTAACTGCTTTAATCACCATGTGCTCATACATTTACTAAAACACTCTTTAAAGTCATGTTAGAATCTGAGAGCGAGCAGATCCACAAGGATTTTGATTTGCGTAGTTTAAGCACTATTCTGTATTGTTTTGTTTGGTCTGTGGCAATAACAGTGATTAAACTGTAATCAAGCATTAGCACAAAATCTATAAAGCAAATTTTACAATAATAAATAATTACAACAAAATGCTAGCTTCTTCGATTATAGCGAACTTTTTTGACAGATAAACCAACTTATTTCAAATTCATATGAGGTATTCATTTTGTACCATCAGTAACTTTTCATGCAAGCTGGCTCATGCAAATTCATACAAATTTACAAGTTGGTTTAACACTAAAAAGCATTTAAGACCTTAAATGTATCTGTGTTGTCTCACACAATTAAACTACAATATTAATAATGTAAATTTTATGTCATTTTAAACTTTAAAAAAAAAGTACAAGTACACTGATCTGGTTCAAATTGAAATTAAAATTTAGATTAATTCAAATTTAAATCCCCAAACACTCCAGAAATACAAAATACAATGATGAACTTTTTTTTTTAAACCTGAGGTTGCAAAAGTTTTTTACCCTACAGCCAGGAAAATACTGTCAAAATCAGCCAAATGTTGTTGTTTTTTTCTCCATACTGTAGATTTGGTATGTGAACTTGCCAAAGTTGCATTCAAACACTGTTTCGAATGCACCTTCATCCACTTCTCATTATTTCTCTTTTGCTCAAGCAGGTAAAGTGAGACACAAGGGATCAAATCATCATCATCATCACTGTAGACAGGAACATTACAATGTGATGCAACTTCCTTTTCAAAACGCTTTTTTTTCAGCGTTTGCTTTATTTGTGCTGTAAATTGAGGGAAGAAAAACATGGATACCTCCATGAAAGCTTTTGTTTGCTCTGTTAAAACTAGCCATAGTAGGTAGCCAGCACGAGAACTAGCACTAGCACTAGAACTGTAGTTCGCCAGTGAGTGATACTCAGCCAGTGATTCATGATGCATTTACTTTTTCAAAACACAGACTGTATGGTCAATGTTCCAGATTTAACTGACTAAAGGACCAGTATGTTGATTTGCTTGAAAACAGATACTATTATAATCCTATTTACAAGTAGAGAAGTGGTGCTTCATTTACTGCTGTTGATCTGCTGAATTCTGAGTCAAAAAAAAAATTGAAGTGGTTTTAGTTTGAGGTCAGAGATTTGGAGTTATGTATCGAACGCAGCATAAAATGGTGGATATTTTTTATAAATGTAAGCAGGAACAAGAAATATCTAATATTTCCCCCACAAAAATTACAAGGCTACCTCTGCCATGTATACTGTACATGATAACTGTGTAACTTTATTCTGCTTGATAGTTAGATAGAATATTAGTCAACTATATGAGTCTACTTCCAAAGGATATTTTTGACTTGCCAAACATTTGTGTTGTTGTAATTCTAAGGCAGTTCTAATGTAGATATCAATTGTTAGCATAAGTTTATACATATCTCCAGTGGAAAGCAGCATCAGCTGAGTGGATTATGTGTTTAATAAATCTATCTATCTATCTATCTATCTATCTATCTATCTATCTATCTATCTATCTATCTATCTATCTATCTAAGGTGAAGCATGTTCCCATTCCTGTGCCATCATGTGGAATGAGAAATATATTTCCAAGAGAGAACGTAGACGAGGCTGATGTTAAACAGTATTAAAATGCAAGGCTAGTGAAAGGCTGGTGAAAACAAATTGATAACTGTAAAATATGTCGTTTTTATAGATTTTGCATTTACATTATATTCAGTCATAATCATGGCTGCAACATTTGAGTAGATTTTACATCGGAGCAAATTCAGATTTTACATCATGATCCTTGTGAAAATAGTAGCCCATAAATTGATAAATATCGCAAATTTGCAGATTTGGGTTGTTGATAATATGTATATTAAAGTTGATAACACCAGTGATCTGATATAGTGTTTTATATATATATATATATAAACTTTCTTTTTTGTTTCATATCAAATTTTCGCAAGAAAAAAAACCTTCTCCACTGGCACCATGTAAGCGAACAATTTCTTCGATCTTGTATCAAAAGTATTCACAGATTAGCTAAAAGTCCAATGCTACATGTATACTTCTTTCTACTTTTCTTCAGGGACTAGGAAATTGTGCTTCAAGCCCAACTACATCTTAACGTTACAAGATGCTGACAAGAATTCTCATCACTGGCTTCTTCACCGATTTGAGTTCTTAACTTCTTTATAGTGAACTATAAAATGGCTCACATTCACATTCCCCTCATATCAGGGACTAACGTTGGACGTGAACAAGCAGATTTGTGAAAACAGAGTTACTTTGATGAATATGTAACCAGAAAAACCTGCAAGATCTCACTACACAATGGACTCCCGCATGTTGTCTACGTAGGTCGAGTCAGGGATGGTGAAAGGAGCAGAGTGTAAGACGACTTCATTCTGCAGAGCTACACATGGAGACTTCTCACTCTTTGGTCTGATGCTGGAGGCTCCCTTTTTGTGAGAACTCTTGAGTTTGTATTTGCGGTAGGCTCTCTGGATGACCTTCGCAGCCACATCCTCCTGCTTCCGTCGAAGGGTGCTTGTTATTGGCTCGTATGACACCTTCGAGGGATTGTTTGCCATGAATTTTTCTTCCATACTCGACTTGAGCATGTCCATTTCTCCAGACTCGCCAAGCACCTCAGCTGTGAGAGCCATCAGGATGTCGAGACAGTGGATCTTGTCCCCAGATACCATTGGCAGGTCCATGGTAATCAGCTTGACCGTGTTTGGCTTCGGGATCTTCAGCGGATCTTTCAGGGTTTCACAGAAATCGGATAGCATCTTGTATTCAATGAACTGTGAAGCATCTGGATCAAACTTCTCCCAGGTCTCATAGAACATGTCAAAGTCTTCCTCGCATAAAGGCTCACTGCTTTCTTCTGTTGCCACATTGAAGTTCTCCAGAATGATGGCAATGTACATGTTGACCACCACAAGGAAGGACATTACTATGTAGCTGCAAAAGAAGACTATTCCCACCCCAGCATTCCCACAATTACCCCTCACATCCGTGCCAGGATTTTCAATGTCCGGGTCGCAGTCGGGAGGTGTGGTGTCGAGGATAGGGGACAGAAGCCCATCCCAGCCAGCAGACGTTGTGATCATGAACAGACATATTATACTGTTTCCAAAGGTCTCGAAATTGAACATGTCATCGATACCGACAGCTTTTTTCACATAGGCGAAGTTGGACATGCCGAATATGGAAAAAATAAACATGACTAAAAAGAGGAGAAGGCCGATGTTGAAGAGGGCAGGGAGGGACATCATCAAGGCAAACAGCAGCGTTCGGATGCCTTTGGCGCCTTTGATCAGACGAAGAACGCGGCCGATTCTGGCAAGCCGGATGACACGGAAAAGCGTGGGTGACACAAAGTACTTCTCGATGAGGTCTGACAGGAATAAGCCTAAAAAAGGTTATTAATAAACAGATGAGTGCCATGAAAAAATGCTATGAGATGTCTTTACTGTTACCGAGTGTTGTTTTTACCCTTACTCTATAGGGTAAGGGTAAAGACAACAACTGGGCAATATTTTTTTATAATAATGATATTTTTTGCTTTGTGAATTCATGAAATATGCTTTTTTGTCTATTAACTATATTTCCAGGGATTAACTAAAATTAATGTATACAAAGTTTTTTTTTTAAACATCTTTAACGTTACTCGTAACATTTTCTGAGAATGGGCCAGCAATGCTAATTAGCATGACTTTCTGTCTAAAACTACATCCAGTACTTACCCAGAATTGAAAGAATGACCACAATGAAATCAAAAATATTCCATCCAACATGAAAGAAGTACTGCCGCAGGGCGATGAGCTTGAGCACGCACTCTGCAGTGAATATGACGATAAAGACGAAGTTGATATAGTACAAGATGTATTCAACCTCTGCGCTCTGGTCATCTGTCTCCACCATCATGGTGATCATGTTCAGGCAGATCAAGCCCATGATCAGGAAGTCAAAGAACTGCTTTGTGACAATGTCGAAGATGAAGCCTTGGAAACAGTTCTGTAGGACGTTGTGAGGAAAAAATACCAATAGTGATTTCATGTCAAATTATTTTTTATGACCAGATATTTTTTGCTGAAATGTTGCATTCATTGCTAGATATTTATTTATCCATCACACTGAGAAGTGAAGCTACCTGGGGGCGTGGGATTGGTTTCTGTGGTTTCTTAGAGCCAAGTTTCTTCATAGCATTATAATATTTCTTCTGCTCCTCTGTCATGAAGAGGTCTTGTCCTCCTAAGTAAGGAAACACAGGAAGATAATCATTCTTTATGCTTAAACTCCCAAAAGTGTACTATATAATATCTTTTTATGTATTTGACATGATCATGCCTTATTTAGGGTTATCAATGATTGAAGATTTATCTCATCTCATCTCGTTATCTCTAGCCGCTTTATCCTGTTCTACAGGGTCGCAGGCAAGCTGGAGCCTATCCCAGCTGACTACGGGTGAAAGGCGGGGTACACCCTGGACAAGTCGCCAGGTCATCACAGGGCTGACACATAGACACAGACAACCATTCACACTCACACCTACGGTCAATTTAGAGTCACCAGTTAACCTAACCTGCATGTCTTTGGACTGTGGGGGAAAGCGGAGCACCCGGAGGAAACCCATGCGGACATGGGGAGAACATGCAAACTCTGCACAGAAAGGCCCTCGCCAGCCACGGGGCTTGAACCCAGACCTTCTTGCTGTGAGGTGACAGCGCTAACCACTACACCACCGTGCCGCCCCTGAAGAATTATTATTATTATTATTATTATTATTATTATTATTATTATGCCAAGGACTGTACATTATAACTACATGGTATTAATTATATGTGCAAAATTTTAATATATTCAGATTAAAGTTACATATTGTTTGCAGTGATTGAGATTACTTCATTTCTAACATATTTATTCTTGCATATTGTTTAATTCTCAACTCTGATTGGTCAGAAGGAGTTGATTAGTACATATTTTTAAAATGTTATCATTCGTCATTCACAGGGACGCTTGGTTGATATTGAATGCAATGTTCATATTGATATTTAAACCCACACACTTAAACTTTTCAGTGTAATTTATTTATAGACTGATGCCAATTCAGTTGGCAATTAAGGTCTTACCTTGTGTTAATGGTACTTATCTTTGATTTCTGTTGGTTGAAGTTATCAATGATAACACCGATGAATAAATTAAGGGTAAAGAAAGACCCAAAAACAATGAAAATAACGAAGTACAGGTACATGTAGAGGTTTGCTTCATACTGTGGCTGTGACTCCACCTAGTTAAAGAGGCAAGAGTGAAAAGAACATGGAAAAGTAGTGATAAACGTAGTACATTAATTCTTTATATGGTTATATTTAGATGTAAAGTCAATTAATATCAGTTACAGAGTTGCAACACAATGTTAAAAATGTTAATATGTTGTTTGGTATCAGTCCTTGACCTTGTATCATGTACAGTGGTGCTTGAAAGTCTGTGAACCCTTTAGAATTTTCTGTATTTCTGCATAAATATGACCTAAAACATCATCAGATTTTCACACAAGTCCTAAAAGTAGATAAAGAGAACCCAGTTAAACAAATGAGGCAAAAAAATATTATACTTGGTCATTTATTTATTGAGGAAAATGTTCCAATATTACATATCTGTGAGTGGCAAAAGTATGTGAACATTTGCTTTCAGTATCTGGTGTGACCCCCTTGTGCAGCAATAACTGCAACTAAACGTTTGCGGTAACTGTTGATCAGTCCTGCACACCGGCTTGGAGGAATTTTAGCCCGTTTCTCTGTAGAGAACAGCTTCATCTCTGGGATGTTGGTGGGTTTCCTCACATGAACTGCTCGCTTCAGGTCCTTCCACAACATTTCCATTGGATTAAGGTCAGGACTTTGACTTGGCCATTCCAAAACATTCACTTTATTCTTCTTTAACCATTCTTTGGTAGAACGACTTGTGTGCTCAGGGTCGTCGTCTTGCTGCATGATCCACCTTCTCTTGAGATTCAGTTCATGGACAGATGTCCAGACATTTTCCTTTAGAATTCACTGGTATAATTCAGAATTCATTGTTCCATCAATGATGGCAAGCCGTTCTGGCCTAGATGCAGCAAAACAGGCCCAAACCATGATACTACCACCACCATGTTTCACAGATGGGATAAGGTTCTTATGCTGGAATGCATTGTTTTCCTTTCTCCAAACATAACGCTTCTCATTTAAACCAAAAAGTTTTATTTTGGTCTCATCCATCCACAAAACATTTTTCCAATAGCCTTCTGGCTTGTCCACGTGAGCTTTAGCAAACTGCAGATGAGCAGCAATGTTCTTTTTGGAGAGCAGTGGCTTTCTCTTTGCAACCCTGCCATGCACACCATTGTTGTTCAGTGTTCTCCTGATGGTGGAGTCATGAACATTAACATTAGCCAATGTGAGAGAGGCCTTCAGTTGCTTAGAAGTTACCCTGGGGTCCTTTGTGACCTCACCGACTATTACACGCCTTGCTCTTGGAGTGATCTTTGTTGGTCAACCACTTCTGGTGAGGGTAACAATGGTCTTGAATTCCTCCGTTTGTACACAATCTGTCTGGCTGTGGATTGGTGGAGTCCAAACTCTTTAGAGATGGTTTTGTAACCTTTTCCAGCCTGATGAGCATCAACAACGCTTTTTCTGAGGTCCTCAGAAATCTCCTTTGTTCGTGCCATGATACACTTCCACAAACATGTGTTGTGAAGATCAGACTTTGATAGATCCCTGTTCTTTAAATAAAACAGGGTGCCCACTCACACCTGATTGTCATCCCATTGATTGAAAACACCTGACTCTAATTTCACCTTCAAATTACCTGCTAATCCTAGAGGTTCACATACTTTTGCCACTCACAGATATGTTATATTGGATCATTTTCCACAATAAATAAATGACCAAGTGTAATATTTTTGTCTCATTTGTTTAACTGGGTTCTATTTATCTACTTTTAGGACTTGTGTGAAAATCTGATGATGTTTTACATCATATTTATGCAGGAATATAGAAAATTCTTAAGGGTTCACAAACTTTCAAGCACCACTGTACTAATGGATTATTATTCAGCAGGCTATGGCAAGTACTTGAGGAAACAAGTCCAGCGTTTCTCTGTACCTCTGAAGAGTGAACTTTACCTCACGAGAATCCACAGCAGCATACATGATGTCCATCCAACCTTTAAATGTTGCCTGTGAACCAACAAAAAATTAAGATATAGAACCAAAACAAAACAAGCAATTAGTATCTTATCCTATTCTCTAACCATCCATCCATCATCCATCCATCCTTCCATCATCCAGCCATCCATCCGTCTGTCCATCCATCCATCCATCCATCCATCCATCCGTCCGTTTGTCCATCCATCTGTCCATCATCCATCTGTTTGTCCATCTGTCTGTCCATCATCCATCTGTCCATCCATCCATTATCCGTCTGTCCATCCATCCATCTGTCCATTATCCATCTGTCCATCCATCCATCTGCCATCTGTCCATCCATCATCCATCCATCTGTCCATCATCCATCCATCCATCCATCCATCCATCCAGTCATAATGAATACTAACCACTTGCAGCAAGGCGAGGTAGCCCATACCCACACTATCATAGTTGATCTTTGAGTTCATCCATCGCACTTCTGTATAATTAAGATATATCAGCTCCAAGCATTGACTTTTGTTGTTCACCATATTGGATGTGAAATACTCTTCAGAGGTCATGTTAAAGCAATAGAAGAATTTTCCAGCAAACAGGTTCACGCCCATTATACTGAAGATCAGCCAGAAGATCAGACACACCAGCATCACATTAAATATGGAGGGGATGGCTCCAACCAGGGCATTAACCACCACCTGAGGATGATCACAAGCATCCAAAGTCACTTTTAAACCTAAATACAAGTAGCTCATAAAAGTCAATAAAGGCCATAGCTATGAAGTGCATTTATGCAAACACTGCTTTGGGATCCGGTACTTCATGGACATGTGGTATTCACTACACTGGTCCTACACTTGTGAATCTTCTGCTGTTGTGGATGGCTCCACATGAACATGGACACCTTAAAAACCTGCACTTCCCCAAACAGTTCACATCCTTCCTTCAGGGTATAATCTCACCCAGATACTGGTACCTGCTGTAATCATAAACACTGTCCGGAAGCTCAGCCCAGGACTGTTATCAACAGTCTGCTCATTAGGAACATCCTTTCAACACACTTAGAACTGTGTGTCTTTACTCTTCTCCACCTGTACACTGTAATGAATTCTAATCCCATCTCAGAAGAGGATGGGTTCTCATTTGAGTCCTCATGTCATCTTGGGGACCTTTTTCTCACCACTGTTAGCTCCAGATTGTTCATTAGGCATCTAAATCTACAACTAGGTTCCTGTGTAGCTGCTTTGTGTCAATGCTGTGTCTACTGTTAGCTAAATCATGATACAAATAAAACAGAATATAAATGAAATTGAACATTGATCAGTCTGACAAAGGGGAAATCATGTACTTGCCCTCATTCCCTCAAACCTGGACAGGGCACGAAGCGGCCTCAGAGCCCTCAAAGTCCTCAGGGATTTGATGGGTCCAAGCTCTGAGTAACCCAGAATGTTAGCTGTCAAGCTGATCAGGGACACCTGTGTGATATTTTAGCAATTTCAAAACATAAAGGAATTGTTAGCAAAAATGCTGACATTGAAGATACAAGTCAAATCATATTGCTTTTACTTGAGGTATTTCTTGTCAATAAAATATTAAACTTAATAATAAACAATAATAAATATATTATATTTAAGCCCAGAAGACTGTAAGCCAATTGAAAGGCAACAGGAACAAATTTTAAATAAGTCAAAATTCAACTAAATTAAAGCAGGTTCCTGAAGAACAGATCAGGTACCGAATACTTTACCCAACAGCAGTAATGTCTGAGACAGTGAAGACTGTTGAGCATCCCCGGTCCAGTTTATCAAAACAATTTAGTTTTAAATGCTTTTGCCATGGCCTCATGGTTAGAGAAGCAGCTTTAGGGTCAAAAGGTTACCAGTTTGATTCCCTGGACCAGCAGGAATGGCTGAAGTGCCCTTCAGCAAGGCACCTAATCCCCAACTGCTCCCCAGGCTGCTCTGGGTATGTTGTACCTCACTCTGGATAAGAGCATCTGCTCAATGCCTAGAATGTAATGTAACTTTTACTTGAGTAATTGTCCAAGCTGACTGTATGTGTCTGGAAGTAGCCCCTGATGATTTTGATTTGGACCTTTTTGTTTTGGATTATCGTCATCTACACAAATAAAACTTGAACTGTGAGAACTGCCAGAGCTTTGGCTGGCTGCTCATTGGAGCAAGGATTAGGTGGTCCCAGTGCGCATTTGTCAGTGTTTGCAGTAAAGCCTCACTCACAACCCGCCATAAGTGTTTTGGACACGCATGGGTCGCAGGGTTTGGTAGCTCGCAGCCGTGCCGCAGGGTCATGGTGAACCCGGGGGAAAGTTTGGAGGAGGAGTACAGGCAAAGTACTTGTCAAGTACAGGTTGCACACCTGACTTCCTCGAGGCGTGGGAAAAATTGCGCCGTTAGCCCGTGGAAAGCATATGTCTGACGCATGTGATCAGTGCATGTTCAGTGAGTGTGGAGTGTGTGAGATTTGCATTTTACCAGTTTCCTGTGCTACAAGTTCGGGCTGCACTTGTGAAGCATGTGTGACGCATGTGATTAGCACAATACAATCACTCATAACTTGCGTGTGATGCAAGCCAGGAGTGGGTATAAAACCAGCGTGTCTGCAGCATTCTGCATCTGTCTTTCGACTGAAGAACATTGGATATTTTGTGGGAAAAATTTAAAAATTTTCAGTTTAAAGTTTAGAAAATGGAACCCAAGAAGAAGCGAGCAAAAGTGAAGTAACCCAGCCTGAAACAGCAGAGTGGGAGGAGAAGGAAGAATTTGATGATGATGGTAGCAGCACCAACAAGCCCTGCATGGACAGGGAGAAGTTTGCCTTCAAGCCGGTAGAAGGCACAGCACCCCGCCAGAGGGATTTTCACAGGTAAATACTAATTAAACCTCTTGCACTCTAATACACATGCTTTAAACATTCATTTCAGTATCTATATGCTTATGTATAATTAATATTATATCTGCTGATTTTCATGTATGTTTCAGCTAACGACGCCCAGAAGTGAGGACATTGCAATCCCATTATCGCTGTCAGGCCATTGTGCCATGCTCAGTGATGAGGACAAGGACATCCCAACACCCCGTCCCACCACTCAGCAGGAGTAGGAGCAGGACAGCAGCTCGGAGTCAAAGTGTGTTTCAGTGCTCAAACTGTTGGGCTATTTAGTTGGGATTTTTTACAATGTAATAAAATGCGTTATTCCCTTATACTCATGTTTTGTTATTTGACGTTTGCATGGTAAATTAAACATATACTCAAATAAAAACAGCAAATGAGGCGGTCTTCTTCCTTTCTACAATGCTACACGCTACATGATCAATTCCTTGGTTCCTCCCCAATATATATACCCAGAGCCTTGCCCCTCGTGTTGCGTGCAGGTCGCGTGCGCTGCGTGCAGGTCACGTGCACTGCGTGCGTGCCACACATGGGGTAGAAAGTGAGATGTACTTGTGTCTTGCGGGCCGCACAAATAGCAAGTATGGAATACTTGTGTAGTATTTCTGAGGCACGTCACTCATACAATGACCATGCGTCACTCATGCGTCTTACTGTCATCGCAAAAAAAACCTACTAGCCATGCTGCTGACTTGGTTCAGGCGTACAAAAGGAGTACGGGTCCCATACGTAGTGTATGCGTTCTTGATTTGTCGCAAGACCTGTAGAATTTGCATGTGCAGGACCAAAAGTCTCCATGGGCAGTCTGTGACCTTCTACGGCGCTGAACACACGCAAGTGTCACGCAAGTCTCAAGCATGGTTTTGCCAAAGTTTTTTACCGTAGATCGCCCATAGCAGCACGTACGGCGGGCTGTGAGTGAGGCTAAAGCTGCTTTCCTGTGGCCTTCCCAAGTTTTGTGGCAAACATCACGGCACACATTACTGATATAGATACAAGTTCATGTTTAATGCAGACACCACAGGGGAAGTTACATCCAGGTCCTAGCTAACTATCAGTTTAAAACCCCTGTGGGTTTGATAGGCAGGTTAGCTTTGTATCCTTTTTGTTTTGTAGCATCTCAGTAGGCATTTGGTATTCTGGGGAAGATTTGGCTATGTAACAGGTGGGGGCTCATCTGGAATTTGAACCCAGGACCTCTCACACTGACATGGACCTGGCTACGTCACACTGACTATGTTAGCAATATTAGTTGAGCGATTCATTTTAAAGGTTTTGCCTTCATAAATGGCTTGGTTTTGTCGTCACCATAGCAACCAGAGCATCAAATTTCTTTTTCTGAATCTCCATTTGCATTTTTCCACAATCTATCAATTGTCCAGCTGTGGGTAAAACCTAGTGCAGATATTCAACAAGGGATTTCTGATTTTTTTTCTTGTAAATTTGTGACTTTTTAATCTTGGAATTTCTAAGTGTTTTCTTACAGATTTAGGACTTTCTAATCTCAGAAAATATTTATGTTTTGTCTCATAAATTTCTGACTTTAATCTCAGAAATTTTTTTGAAAGTCTTTTTTCTTGGAATGTTACCCCTTCCCTCAGCTTTGTATTATTATTTTTTAACTACAATGGCCGTAATACACCACCTTAGTTTCAGGTCCATTCATTCCATCATTTATGGTATAAGTTCCATGGTTTGTTTATAAATATTGCATATTAGATTTTATTTGGCATGATGAACATATACACATACATCAACAATGAGGAAGTCCAGCCAGCACCAAGCGTTGGTGAAATAGGTCTTGAAACCATACGCAAACCATTTCAGGAGCATCTCGATGACAAAAATGTAGGTGAAGACCTGATCTGCGTATTCAAGGATGATTTTAATAATTTGTCGCTGCTCAATGTAAACATCCTCAAACGCCTGATCAGAGAAGAAGAAAACATGAGTTCAGACCTCAAAGCTGTACCACTTCTCAAAAAAGAAATTGTCTTTCAGCATATCAACACTTTTCCCTTCAGCTCACCAAAGCGCCGCTGCTGAGGAGAATCATGAAGATGATGAAAGTCTCAAAATAGTTGTGCTCTACAATGGCATAACAAGTCTTACGGAAGTTCCACCATCTCTTTCCTCTGTCCTTGGTGATGTCCACATCCAGGCATGGGCAGCATCTAATGCATTCTTTAATGCAGGGAACAGGAGAGAATGCATATGAATGAATGCAAAAATTGATTTAAGTAAACAGTGCTTGAGCTCTGTGCTGAAAAATCCAGCATATACGCCAGACTATAGTCTGACCAGCTGATAGAAAGAAAACCTATATAACAGAATTCCTGCTGCTCATTTTACATCATAAACAAGTTATTTTTACCACTATTTTGTACAATTGTCCCATTGTGCCAGGATACCAGGCCATCGCAGGACACCATGCATACACCATCACATCTAGGGGCAATTTGGCACCAACAAGCCACCTGAATATTTTTGGGAGGTGTTACTCAGAGAAACCCAATACGCAAACCTCTGCACCAGGCTTGTAGTACTCGAGTCCAGGATTCAGACTTGAGTCCGACTTGTGCCCTAATTTTAAGGACTCATGATTTGACTTGGACTTGAGCACTCATGACTCGGACTTGGACTCAGGCTCGTGCATTAACTGCATTCGGACTCGTAAATCAGAGACGAGGACTCAGATTTTTTCTATATTTTTTGTAACATGCCATAATAATTTGGCATAAGATATTTATATCTATATTAATTTTATACTAATTTTGTGCAAGAGAATGCACATTCACCTGTTCATACATGTTCAGGAACAAACTAACATTAATGGCACTAAAATACCTGGAGAGAACACCCCTGGGATTGTACACTTTGCTTATACAGTGGGAAAAAATGCACTGCTATGTGTTCCATATGTAGAAGAACTATCGAGGAGACGACGGGGACAACCTCGAACTTCAATCGTCATTTGGCAAGACTTCATCCGGAGAAGGAAAGGACATGCTATGTTCATTGCTCTGTTGATAGTGGGCGGGGCTTGCTGAGTGATGAACTAGTTAGTGTTAACCCTCTCTCATGTTATTTGCCCTGTTGATAGTAGGCGGGGCTTGCTGAGTGATGAACAAGCTTTTTATCTGTAGCCTATTAACTAAAATGGGGCAGTCGAGCAGTAATGTTAGTCCAACACAGTAGCAGAGATGGTTTCACATAAAGGCAGCAACAGCCACCGTCAAATGGTGCAGTTGGAGTCTTGTTCTCGGACTTGACTCGAAATTTTCTTTAATGACTTTGACTTGAACACTGAGGACTCGAGACTGGACTCAAGGTTTAGTGACTCGACTACAACACTGCTCTGCACAGACAGTAACTTGAGCTCATGATCAAACCAGGGATCCTGGAACAATGAGGCAGCACCACTGTAGTCAAAAAAATTTCAAGCATTTACTGACCAGTTTAATCAATAACTAAGCACACTGGATTATAATTTACCTACTGGTGATGATGGCCTACCAGTTCGAGCAGCTCAGTCTACAGTATGTTTTAGAAGCTGGTGTTCAGCCCAAGGTGGATTTTTATTTATTTATTTTTTACACAGTGTTCTCCATGTTACTGATCAGCCTGTAAGTACTTTGTAATCGTATAGTATCTGGGGTAACCAGCTTCCTATTTGGAGACACTGAAAGAAAACAGTTTATTTAGTGAATCTCACTCTCTGTGCAGCAGTCCACTGGGGTGATGGAATCTGGTTCATCCTCTGAATCTGCCTCTTCTTCCTTTGGGGGTTTGTCCACGGTGCTGCAGCTGGACGAGTCATCTGCATATTTCAGCTGTCCAAAACATGTGTTAAATTAAAGATATACCCGTCAGAACATCTTTTGTGTGCTGTGTCAGAGGTGCAAAATAGAGTCTGGATGCAGACTTTTTTTTTTAAAAAAAAGGTCATTTGTGGAAAAACCTGCTGAAAAACTCTCTTAAAGGTAGACTACCTTTCAGATTTTTCAAGTGTAGGTCATAAAAAGAATTTTCCCCGACACGCAATTATTTTTGTTTAGTGGACCGAAAGCTGCTGAATTCAAATCACAGACTTCCAATTTTATTCGTTTTTTAATAGAACAGTTAATGAATTTAGAACCACATGGCCCTAAATTCTCTGTTATTTTTTCCTGCTTCACCATGACCCAATTCAAGATACTGCGTCATGCATCACGTGGTGGGCTTTCCCCGTTCACGCAAGTCATTGTGGGATACAGATTTGAAACAGGAGAGAAAAATGGAGGACGTGAGTGTGTGAATGAAACGTGAAAGACCGACTACAGTAATGGAAAGCAAGAAGAAAAGATGTTATGTTATATACGAAGGAAACGCAGGACCAAACTAATAAATATCGGCGGTCAGCCAGCACCTCGGTGTGATCAGCTGTTCGTTTAATGACAGAATAATGGAACTGTCAGTGCACGCTCAAAGGTGAACCTGTAGATGGCAGTAATGCAACACTGTGGATGCCAGCTGTTGTAAAACCCAAAAGAAAAAGAAGATAAACCTGTGCATGCACACACGGACTTCCTCTGTCTGCTTGACTGCGTGAAGCAAGCGATTTCATGCATATTATTTGCTTTAATCCCCTCAAATTATATAACTTCCCAACCACAGAATGGCCTGAGATTTTGAGATATTACAGAAATAAACAGATATCACAATGACCACATTTAAGAGGGAACTAAATTTCACGGATTTTGTGAAATAGAAAGGCCATCTAGCTTTAAGTTGTTCTGAGCTGAATTATTAACATATGACACACCATATGCTAAACAACCAAACCAGAACTTTATATTGTCTTTATTTTTGAGCTGTCACTCTGCTTTTTATGTACTATTTCTCTCTTGATTTCTTAGCTCGAGAGCTCAGGACATCTTGTATGAGAATATATCTGGCTTTACAGGCACAGTGCAAAAGGAGTTATATTTAGCAGCATGAAGAAGACACTGTGAATGATAAGTGTGCGGTATAAATCCATCCCTTGGATTTGGACAGTATTCCTCTTTCACTGACGTGGCCACATTTAACTGAAGCTTAAGGAGTAAACAGATCCGCCTGATAAAGCACAGGATCATGCTCATATTTATCCATTAGCATATTTCCGGCTATCTTTTAATTTTTTTTTTGATAATTCCATGTGAAGTACTTCTACATTTAAAAATTTGAAGTTGATTTTGTTGTAGAAATTTAGGCAACCTGGCATAACGCTTGCGGTGATTCGGTTTTGGTTTTCATTTGCTTAAATTCTGGTGAAGTAGAGCTGATTGCATTGCACCACTGCGTCCACTTCAGCTACGTATCTCCTTCCCTGTGGAGAAACATGGCTGTCGTGGTTATGCCAAGCACATAGCGAGGGTATGTTATGTGAGTCATGTAATTCAATCCAGTTTGCAGACATACCAACAAACAGTTGCCTAATGAGTCAGGGCTTATGCGCCTCATTGAAACAAATGTTTAACAAAATATCTGACCTCAAGTGCCACTGCTCAGCTTTACTATTCAGAAATTACTAAAATTAAAATAATTAAAAGTTAACATAATTTTATATGTACTGTGCATATATACAGTAGCATTCAAAAGTTTGGACACACCTTCAATTCCATGTTTTTTTCTTTATTGTTGTTAATTAAAAGTCACTTCATGTCTTAAAGTAATGATGGATGTTATTTCACTTTATTTAGTTGAGTGGTTCTTGATATAATACTGTATGGATTACTACAGTTGTGGATGGAATAGGGCTATTTTGTTATTTGTATTTTTATTATTTAATATTTACTGTTTGATGATTTCAAATGCATTAGGAAGGTAAGAAACTCGTCCACTAATTAACTTTTGACAAGGCACCTGTTAAATGAAAAGCGTTCCAGGTGACTACCTCATAAAGCTGGTTAAGATAACACCAATAGTGTGCAAAGAATCATCAAGGGAAATGCTGGATACTTTGAAGATTCTAAAATATCAAACACTTTTTATTTACCACATAATTCCATATGTTTTCATAGTTTTGATGTCTTCAGTATTGTTCTACAATATAGAAAATACAAAATACTTAAAAACCTGTACATGAATGAGTAGAGTAGGGGTGTACAAACTTTTGATTGGTACTGTTTAGAAAACCTTTTGTATTATTGTACTAAATCCTATCACAATAAATATCACATTATAAAAATGTTTTCTTTTTTAACCAAACCCAAATATTCATTGATTGGGAACTTATATATATATATATATATATATATATATATATATATATATATATATATATATATATATATATATATATATATATATTTATATATATATATTTGAAGCAATATCTATGTTAGCAAAAGGACTGTTTTTTTTCTGTTGCGTTAAACTGTAAACTGGGAAAAACTCACTTTCTTTTTTTCATCGGCTTCTTTTTCTTCTTCTTCATTCTCATTAGCACTGTTATCATCATAAGCACTTTCAGCATCAGACTCTCCCTTTGCGATAGGAACAACAGCCATTCTAAGAGCACCATCAAGCTGTTTCAGCTCCTCCTTGGTCTCGTCCCCTGACTCACCAGTACCCATGTGGTTCAGAACTAAATCATTTCCTTTCTTCTCTTCTTCCTTTGGTTTCAGCCCCAATAGACGCCTTACATGTGTGATAATGAAGGCCTTGACATAGTCGATGCCCCTGGTGATTCTTCCGATGGCAATCTGCAGGTTGTTCATGTCACCCTCTTCGTCTGACGATGACAGATTGTCTCCACTGAAGGAGCTGAGGAGCAATGCCAGGAAGAGATTCAAGACCTATAAGAACCAAAAGCTATGTTATTATTTTGTTGTTGTTTTTGTTCTTGTTGTTTTATCTGTTCCCTACAGCCAACAGTGTTGGTAGAATATGGTTCAGTGACACATTTTTTTATGAAGAAAAGAATGTGCAATAACTTGGCAAAAGAAAAATACTGTATATCTTGCACTAAGTGATCTGTTATAATTTGGATTATTATATATTATAAGTGGTGACCATGATTGTGCTGGGTTTTGAGATTCCCTTATCTCAACCTACAGTTCCAGAAATTGAGACAATTCAGAAATAACCCTGCAATTTTTCCTGTTCTTGCTGTTCAAAATAGTATTTATTACCTGAAATGCATATCTCCATATCCCCCCCTTCCCCCATCCTAAGTTCTCAGAGAAAGACTCTTTTTTGCTACCTCACCAGATGAGCTACTTCCTCTTTGCTCTATGAATAGCTGAAATGGAAATCCGCCGAGTTACATTTATAGTAAATGGCTGGTTGACACTCAAAGTAAATAAACCTTATATATAATTAACTTCTAGTGAGAGGATCACATGATCTACTCTACAGGATGTAAGGTCTATGACAGATCGGTCTTCTCAAGCATGTCAGGCAACATCCACTCCAGTGCACTTAAGGATATCAGACTTGTAGGAGAGTTCCAAGCACGAGTGGCACGTCAAGTTAATTATCTCGGAGAGACTTGTCCAATGTTTTGGACCTTTCAATGTAATGGATGCTACAGTACAGTTAGTATTGAGGCCTCAGTACGGTAGATGTTGACTGTTGTGTGTAAAGGTTTCTTTTGGATGTCACTTTGTAGGAACCCTTTTAAAGGGGGAAGCCATGGCCTAAAGGTTAGAGAAGCAGTTTTGGGACAAAAAGGTTGCTGGTTTGATTCCCTGGACCAGCAGGAATGGCTGAAGTGCCCTTGAGCAAGGTACCTAACCCCCAACTGCTGCTCTGGGTATGTTGTATGTCGCTCTGCATAAAAAGCGTCTGCAAAATGCCTGTAATGTAATGTTATGTAATTTAAACGATCCCTGAAACACAGTGTGTTTAGAGTAAAATGATCCTGATGTAGTTAGTGAGTGAGTCTGGTGCTGATATTTTAAAACACTTTTTAAAATGATTTGTAAGCTTAATGACTTCGATAGTGTTTGATTTATTTTTCACACCACTCTAACAGAATTAGAAAATAGTGGACTCCCTGGGCGGCACAGTGGTGTAGTGGTTAGCACTGTCGCCTCACAGCAAGAAGGTTCTGGGTTCGAGCCCAGTGGCCAATGGGGGCCTTTCTGTGTGGAGTTTGCATGTTCTCATCTTGTCTGCATGGGTTTCCTCCGGGTGCTCCAGTTTCCCCCACAGTCCAAAGACATGCAGGTTAGGCTAATTGGTGGCTTGAAATTGACCATAGGTGTGAATGGTTGCTTGTCTCTATGTTTCAGCCCTGCAATGATCTGGTGACTTGTCCAGGGTGTACCCCACCTCTCGCCTATAGTCAGCTGGGATAGGCTCCAGCTTGCCTGCAACCCTGCATAGGATAAGTGGTTATGGATGGATGGATTGACTCACTGTCTATTCACCATGGACATCTCTGGACTTCCGAACCCCACATGGATCTACAAAACATTCAGGTAGACCCTGTTGTAGCTACATGACTGAAGCAATACTCACCACCAGGTTTCCAATCACCATGACCATCATAAAGACGATAAGGCACATGGACTGGCCTGCCACCTCCATGCAGTCCCACATGGTTTCAATCCACTCGCCACACAGGATCCGAAACACAATTAGGAAGGAGTGAAAGAAGTCTGTCATGTGCCAACGTGGCAGTTCACAGTCCACACTGATTTTACAAACACAGTCCTTGTAGTTCTTCCCAAAGAGCTGCATGCCGACCACAGCGAAGATGAAGACAATGATACCCAAGACAAGGGTCAGGTTCCCCAGTGCACCCACAGAGTTACCAATGATCTTAATCAGCATGTTCAGGGTAGGCCATGACTTTGCCAACTTGAAGACACGCATCTGCCAAAACAGGATTATATAACAGATAACTTTAAAAGAACCATCAAGAAGTACCAGTTTGTGGTCAGATGACACACCATTTAATGAGCTGAAAAGCAGTGGTAATAAACCTTTGGAGATGAGAGAAATTGCAATGTTTGGATAATAAATAAAAAGTTAAGCAGCCAGTGGTTATAATAAATACTGCCTACTATGGCACATTTGCTATTATCTCATTGTAAAATTCATGACACACTCAAGAATTTTCTCAATGTTCACTATATCTCTTATGATCTATGCTAACACTACCACTCTGTTCGCCATTCCCCCATGCCAAAGTCTTCATCTAGGCAAGAGTTTATTGGATACATTGACTGGGAATTGGGCCAAATATCATGCAATAGAAGCATCCTGAAATATATCGCTTATAAAGAATTAAAAAAAAACTGCAGCAACACGCCTGTACATTCTGATAAAACAATATCAGATTTTAAAAAAGTAATTTACGAGCATCAATGATTAAAGACATTTATATTCTGCATGTGTGTACAAATACCACAGTGTATGTAACTGAATATAACGCAAAACACAATGTTACAACCACATGATGGGTTAGCAGCAAACGTCCATGCAATGGTTAGCTGAAGCCATGAGCCAGCTGTCGGTAGCTATAAAAACATAGAATGACAACATAATCTATAAAGAACCCGAAGGCAATTTTTGTTGTTAGCTAGCTACATCACAATGCATACACAAAAACATTTTGCTAACATATGTTTTAAAACACACTGGAAGCCATAGATAAAAATTATGGTCTTTTTGAATTCAGACACTTTCTAAAATGCATTAGCCAATAAGAGCTTTATTATGATTAGTGACTGGCTGGTTTAGAGCTAGGTTTGTAGGATGATTATGCTGCTGCCTTTTTATAGCATCTACAGTGGTGCTTGAAAGTTTGTGAACCCTTAAGAATTTTCTATATTTCTGCATAAATATGATGTAAAACATCATCAGATTTTCACACAAGTCCTAAAAGTAGATAAAGAGAACCCAGTTAAACAAATGAGACAAAAAATATTACACTTGGTCATTTATTTATTGCGGAAAATGATCCAATATTACATATCTGTGAGTGGCAAAAGTATGTGAACCTCTAGGATTAGCAGTTAATTTGAAGGTGAAATTAGAGTCAGGTGTTTTCAATCAATGGGATGACAATCAGGTGTGAGTGGGCACCCTGTTTTATTTAAAGAACAGGGATCTATCAAAGTCTGATCTTCACAACACATGTTTGTGGAAGTGTATCATGGCACGAACAAAGGAGATTTCTGAGGACCTCAGAAAAAGTGTTGTTGATGCTCATCAGGCTGGAAAAGGTTACAAAACCATCTCTAAAGAGTTTGGACTCCACCAATCCACAGCCAGACAGATTGTGTACAAACGGAGGAATTCAAGACCATTGTTACCCTCCCCAGAAGTGGTTGACCAACAAAGATCACTCCAAGAGCAAGTCGTGTAATAGTCGGTGAGGTCACAAAGGACCCCAGGGTAACTTCTAAGCAACTGAAGGCCTCTCTCACATTGGCTAATGTTAATGTTCATGACTCCACCATCAGGAGAACACTGAACAACAATGGTGTGCATGGCAGGGTTGCAAGGAGAAGGCTACTGCTCTCCAAAAAGAACATTGCTGCTCATCTGCAGTTTGCTAAAGCTCACGTGGACAAGCCAGAAGGCTATTGGAAAAATGTTTTGTGGATGGATGAGACCAAAATAAAACTTTTTGGTTTAAATGAGAAGCGTTATGTTTGGAGAAAGGAAAACAATGCATTCCAGCATAAGAACCTTATCCCATCTGTGAAACATGGTGGTGGTAGTATCATGGTTTGGGCCTGTTTTGCTGCATCTAGGCCAGAACGGCTTGCCATCATTGATGGAACAATGAATTCTGAATTATACCAGTGAATTCTAAAGGAAAATGTCTGGACATCTGTCCATGAACTGAATCTCAAGAGAAGGTGGATCATGCAGCAAGACGACGACCCTGAGCACACAAGTCGTTTTACCAAAGAATGGTTAAAGAAGAATAAAGTGAATGTTTTGGAATGGCCAAGTCAAAGTCCTGACCTTAATCCAATGGACATGTTGTGGAAGGACCTGAAGCGAGCAGTTCATGTGAGGAAACCCACCAACATCCCAGAGTTGAAGCTGTTCTGTACGGAGAAACGGGCTAAAATTCCTCCAAGCCGGTGTGCAGGACTGATCAACAATTACCGCAAACGTTTAGTTGCAGTTATTGCTGCACAAGGGGGTCACACCAAATACTGAAAGCAAAGGTTCACATACTTTTGCCACTCACAGATATGTAATATTGGATCATTTTCCTCAATAAATAAATGACCAAGTATAATATTTTTGCCTCATTTGTTTAACTGGGTTCTCTTTATCTACTTTTAGGACTTGTGTGAAAATCTGATGATGTTTTAGGTCATATTTATGCAGAAATACAGAAAATTCTAAAGGGTTCACAAACTTTCAAGCACCACTGTACCTAAAGTTTAATGGATGATTATGGTAATTATGCTTGAATTTAAACCCTAAGAAATACACTATGGGGTTACATCTGCCATGCTCTTGCTTCCCTGTGTTAGACGACTGTACAACTCTGGATATAGTAAGTTTATAGTAAAAGAGCTACTGAGTCAAAAGCAGGAGTTTGAAGAGAAGCAATGAGATGCCTTGTCTTACACCATTCAAGTAGATCAAGCTGATAAAGCTGGTCCATCTAATAACGTGTCACTATTTCTGATGGTACTGCAAAGCTTTTGCTGCCAGTGCTTGCTTTACTTTGAGTATATGTTGATTATAAAACCTGTGAAAAAATGCCAATTATGATTTCGTATTGAATTGCTGTGCGATTTTCACAGTGAGAGAGATAACTTCTTGTTACCCAGTTTCAGCTATCATCAAGAGTGAAGCCTGCTAAAAAGCTAACTGTCCACAAGCCATCTGGCCTACTAGCTACTAGTGTTGTTGTGGGAGTGTTAGGCTACACTCTCAGAAAACAAAGTACATCACTGTACCTTTAGGGGGTACAATGGCTTATCACTGGGGCAGTACCTTCTAAGGTATTTATTTGTACCTTTTATATAGTGATTGGGAACATATATGTACCTTTTTGACCTTAAAAAAGGTCCACATAGTTACCTTGAAGTCCAGTATTGAGCCCTAGGGGGTACATTAGTGTAGATTGTACCTTGGGGGACAGAAATGGACTCCTACTGTACCCCTATTTGTGATAGTGTATAGACCCTAGGTGAAAGTTCAGGGAAACTGCAGGAAAGGCAAGATAGCCTCTCGGGCCACTGGCACTTTCACCTCACCATCCTTAAAAATCCCACTCTGCTGCTGGTCTAAAGTATCATGACCTCCACTGCCACAACTCTGTCTGTGTCTGTCTGATTAAAGCAAGTAATTCTATAGTAGCAAAGGTACTTAACTTGAGTGATATATGCTGCTTTGCTGTCTTTTCTCAGACTCTTGTCAGTCCTGTCCCTACATCATTCACCTTGTAACAGTGTTGGTCTCTCTCAGAGATTCTGCCACTGCATCACCAGTCCTCTCCCAATGTTGGTCTCTCTAATGGCTTGTGTCCCTGACTCGTTCACCCTGCTCCAGTCTCTCATCAATTCTGGCCCTCTACCATCCATTGGTGCCATCCCATTGTCACACTGTCCTCATTCCACTCTCTGCGTTACCGATCCTGCATTCCTGTCAAACTCTGTCCTCAAACCTGCCTCAGCATCACCCACCCAACATGTCCTGATGTTGATCTGTTACATCAATCCTGCCCCTGTGTCACCCATCATTCCCCAATTTCAATCTTTCTCCTCTGCCCTGCCCCTGCATCATACATCATGCCACAGTGTTGATTTCTTTAATCAGTCAGGGTCACTGCATCACATGTTATTCTCCAACGTTGATCTTTCATTAATCCCGGCCCTGCATTACTCATCATGTCACAGTGTCAATCTCTCTGGTCAATGCTGTTACAGTATTTTCCATTCAGTGTTGGTCTCTCTTGTAAATCCTGTCCCTTGTCAATGTGCTTCTGTGGCACTGTTTCACAATTTGTCTCAGACCTGTTTCCCAAGATCTTTCCCCTCCACCTTCCATTCTGCCCAGTTTTCATTTTTCTCATAGATCCTGCTTCTCTATCACTCATTCTCCTCCAGTACCAGTCTCTGTAATAGATCCTGCCTCTGCATCACCCATTCTGCCCCAGTACCAGTCTCTGTCATAGATCCTGCTTCTGCATCACCCATTCTGCCCCAGTACCAGTTTCTCTCATAGATCCTGCCTCTGCATCACCCATTCTGCCCCAGTACCAGTCTCTCTCATAGATCCTGCTTCTGCATCACCCATTCTGCCCCAGTCCCAGTTTCTCTCATAGATCCTGCCTCTGCATCACCCATTCTGCCCCAGTACCAGTCTCTCTCATAGATCCTGCTTCTGCATCACCCATTCTGCCCCAGTACCAGTCTCTCTCATAGGTTCACAAGCACATAAGCACCAAGTACACATTCCAGCACACTGACAGGCTGAATATGGCAAGCTGTTGTAAACTCAGCTACTCAAGAAAATAAAGTAGTGTGGGCTTGTTGCTTCACACACAAACATAATAAAAGGGCAAAGAGCAAAAACTCTCCAATTCATCTCCAAAAATGCCAACACCACACAATATGACTCTTCCCAGGTTCGTGTTTTTTTAAGCATTCATATGTTTGCTTGTTCTGTGATGGACTGAAATTGCCAATAAAAAAGTGATATAAGAAAAGATTGTTCTTTTGTATCCTATGAACTCTGAGAAAAATCAGTTAGTGTAATGTCAGCTAGTTACCAAAACAAAGGTGTGAAGCCCTCCAATAGGTTTGCTGTGTTCCAATCTTTCATGTCCAACTAAATTGTCCACTGATTGTAGGCCAAATTCTTCATTCTTGCTTCCATGGTTTTATTTGACATGAAATAGAGGGATGAGTGTTCAATTTCAGGTGTTTGGACATGAGGAGCAATAGGTCTTCCATCATCTTAACTTTAATATTCAGTGTGTTGGCAGAGTTGGCACACACTCAGGCTATTACAAGAAGACAATCTATGAACTACCTCATTAGCAAAAACAGATAACCTGAACTCTGTGCAATTCTCTTACGCATCTGTTTACATACAGTTTCTGGTAAGTGGATAGACAATTACTTACAAGTCGGAAGGACCGGAGCACAGAGAGGCCTTCTACATTAGCCAAGCCAAGTTCCACAAGACTCATGGTCACGATGATGCTGTCAAATATATTCCAGCCAACTTGGAAGTAGTAGTATGGGTCCATCGCTATGAGTTTGAGGACCATCTCAGCCGTGAAGATACCAGTGAACACCTAGAAGGAAGTGTTCATAACTTAGTGTGTGTGTGTGTGTGTGTGTGTGTGTGTAGGGGGGCAATTTTGAAAATGCAAGTGGAATAAACCGGTGATATATCATTTAGGTTTATATCTAGTGCCTTACCAAATTCCCTGTGGACAAGACAGATTCAAACTCAGGAGTCATTGGATAATGTTCCATGGCCATGAACATAGTGTTTAGTACAATGCAGATAATAATGCCCATGTCCACAAAAGGATCCATCACAATAAAGTACACCCATTTTTTGAATCTGAGCCATGGTGTACAGCAGTTCCACTTTAGGAAAATGTCTGCAAACTTGTACCAGCAAGGTGGACATGGTCTTTCCAACTCTTCTAATTCTGAAAATATAATACGTAAGAAGGCATAAACAGGAAATTAACATCTTATTCATTGCAAGCCACTGAAGCATCCAACTAGACCTACTTTTAACTCACAAATATGTTGTTCATTATTCTGTCAAATCTGTTGAATCACTTTTCATTTCCCATGAATAAACTAAAGACTTCACCTTCTAGTGTATGGCTTGCAGCGCTCACTGCACTGGCTTTCCTGTTGTGCTGGCCAGGTACTTCTATTAAGTCCATACTTCCTTTGGATCCATTTAATTTGGACACCTCAGTAGACTTTAGACACAGCAGAAAAGAAATTAAATAATTAGAGTCAGCTTGGACTGTAATGTTTGGCAGCATTGAAAACATTAAATATTGATCAACTACAGCAATCATTCACTTTTTTAAGCTACTGACATTGTAATCGATCAGTTGCACCTTCGTGAATACAAGAATGGAATGAAACATGATCAGGTGTTCTGTAATAGGAAAAAAAAATCAATCGAATGATTTGGTGATTTTCCTATAATAGAATGCCACAAAGTATTTTATTCCTCATAGAACATTTTGCCAAGGAGAACATTTTCCCCTCAATTAAAGAGCACGCTGTTTATTCATTTATATTCAATGGATATCCACATTTTTATCCATTTATAGATAGATAGATAAAGGTTAAGGTTGTGGAACCTGCAAAACAAATTTGTTCCTGTTGTCACTTGCATAATAGCAGCCATAAAAATTCTTTCCCTCACCAGACTCTCTTTTTATCACTCTTGAAGTCAGTGTTAATTTTGACAAGAATTTTAAGTTTAGTTTTAGTCTTAGTCGCTTATGCTAAGGCCACACATAGCCGGTTGATCCGTGTGAACCGTGACTGGGGCTACCGTAGCCATTCCAGCAGATTTTGGAGGTGATCCATTGCATAAATTTCGGTGGAGCAAATATGCAAATGAAGCCACGGTAACAATGACGATAGAGACGGAAGCTGCCGGTAAAACCAATGGTGGCAGCGATGTAGGGCCTTATGGTAATAAGGGTAGTGTGTACGGTTTTCACAACTGCAGTACGGCATAGCTACGGCAAGACAAAAGAAGCCACACCCCCTAGGCAAACTTTTCACTTTCTGCACAATGTTGTTCCGTGAATATTTTGAGCTCAATAGTTGCGACAGAATGCTATAATAGTTGTGACAGAATGCCCGATAGCTCACATAAGGTTTATGTATGCTTCAAGGACGTTCATGGATGCCTTCATGGTTGTGACAGATGAATTCATCTGGCGCTTGACCTACAGCAATTTTTGACAAGACTTTCAGGGGGTGGAAGCCACGCCCTCCCAGTTGTCAAGGTAACTCCCTGGCTCTCACGTATTCTGACAGAAGGGCCCAGAATGCATGCCAATTGACCCCCATAAGGCTCAAAATAGCCTACTAGTATCTACCATGAAGTGATTCCAGCTACTTTAGCATTACTGAAAATTGTAGTTGGTTTTAGTCACATTTTAGTCTTTTTTTGTTATAATGTTTTAGTCAAGATTTACTCAGTAGAACTGTTTTCATTTTTGTCTCATTTTAGTCAGTGTTTTAGTCATAATTTTCTCAGTTTCAGGATACTATCATGGATTTGCTGAAGGATATTTACGTGGCTATAAAAATAGCCATGATAATTAAACATACCTTGAACTGTGTGTTTAGTTAGAATGTGTTCTTGACTTGCAGTACTACAGGAGCCATTTTAAGAGACCGATGGTGTTTAGGATAAGTTAGCTTTTTCTTTTAGTTTAGGAGTTTGTTCATTACCTCTCCATGTTTCGGGGCAATGCCATGCTCTTCATGATTCTCATCAAACTCAGTGCCGCCATCAGCTTTCTTTTTGCTCGAGAGCGACGTCGTACTTCCTTTCATCACCATGGCTTTTTTTAACTGGTTGGACAAATGAAATATTTAGATGGGACTGTAATATTTTAAAAAAAAGTTTTACCTGTAAAATATTAAAGCACTGCATGTCATATCTGCAAAAGCTTACCTTAACCAAGCCCTATGCTCAGACATGATTTAGCTTGTGATGAATTTATGGTAAACTTGTTGATTATATTATATTTCCTATTTTTATGGCAACATTTTATCTTATTCCAAATTTGCACAATTACATATGCAAGCTACAGTCTGGTTTTCATTATTATGGAAATAAAGTTCTTGAATCCTGAATTCCTAACTAAAAACCTCTTTGCACTTGTGAACTCCATTGAGAATGCAAGCTTCATGCTAATTAGGGAAAGTGGGAATGAAATGAGTGACATAATGAGAGCTCATACTTGCCTCAGATTGCTTTTTGAGCTGCTCCAAGATCCTGGCATACTCCTCCTCCTTCTCTTTAGCTTCAGCTATAGTGGCTTCATTCTGCTCCGCATATGCCATTGCCACCACAGCCAAAATCAGGTTGATCAGGTAAAAGGAGCCTAAGAAGATAATGACCACGAAGAAGATCATGTATGTCTTCCCTGCTGCCCGGAGAGTCTGAAATACACAAGATGACATTAGTATGTGATAAGTGAAGCTCAAGATCTTGAAAAAAATATTACATCAAAATTTTTTTAAAAATCTACAACAATCACATTTTCTCAGACCACCATAGTGATATTTTCAGATCTATTTTTTTAATGACCTCTTTTGTTGTTGGTTTTTTTTTGTTTTGTTTTGTTTTTTACTTGTCAAATGTTGGATGTGTGTTTTTATTTTCACTTGTGCTTTCATACATGATTCATTTATGTTAATTTTTCACATACGGGGCACATGGGTTTATTGATTTTTTTATCAAGATGTATTTATACTCATATTATTTCTGATTTTAGGGCATAATATGGTAAAATGTATGTTCACATCTTTTTCACACATCATGTGTGAGTGCATACTATTACTCATATAATCCAATGTCAAATGTATGAGGGTACTAAAAAAAGTTCTTGGCCTCACCTGGAAACAAGGGGCATGACTCTCATTTTGGGCCATAGCTGTATACTAATTAACAGTTATTCAATGAAATCAAGTCATACATGAGCTGATAGCCAACGAGTCGCATAGCACCGAGTTGTCTATAAGCCATGTACAACGAGTTTGAGTGGAATAATTGTTTTATTCTATCCACATTCACTGGATTTTGAGAAATTGAGCATTTTATGTTAATTTTTTGCAAATTTGATACATAAAAACTTTATACAAAATGTCCGACAAAATCATTTCCGCTCAAGCGGACTTCTTAAAAACCTATCGATGGCAGCACGAATTGTCTTTAGTGTTTTTTTTTTTTGTAGAAAGTGCCTTCTTGCTGTCATAGAATAGCTTTAGACATTTATTTAATTCTTCCTTGGACATTTCAGTTCTGTAATTTTCAAAGTTCTTTGAGCTTTTGAACCAATCTAAAAAAAAATTAACAAATTTTAATGCTTAAAGATGAAAAATGTGAACAAACCAGCGAAATGACAGGAGCAATTTGTTTATAATAATAATAATAATAATAATAATAATTCTTGAAAAATAAAAAAGATATGTTCTTACCATCAAATACTTTTATTCCATATTTTGTTGCGCTTTTTTTGTATTTTGGGGGGTTTTGTTTTCGAGTAGAGTTTTTATTTCGTTCTCGATTGGTTCAGCAATATGTGCCGCCATTTTGTTTGTCTCTACTCACGGTATATGAGCTGATAGCCTAGTAGTAGAGTAGCCAATCAGAGCATGCGATTGATTCATATCCAGTGAATGTGGATAGAATAAAAAGCTTTATATCACCGCCCACAAAAACTCAAATTTTAGAAGCAATCAATGAAAAAAGGAGAGGAAAGAAAGCTTGGAGCTGGCATGCTGTTGCTCCAGGACAATGCGCCTGTCCATACAGCACAGCTGGCGGAAGCCAAATGTGGCTTTGAACTGTTGCCCCACGCACCTTACTCACCCAACCTGGCACTGTCTGACTTCTACCTGTTTCTCAAACCTGCTTGGTCACCATTTTCAGTGATAATGAAGTCATCCATGCTGTTGAGGAGAATCTGGAGGCTCAAGATGTGACCTTCTTCCTTGAATGGACAGCGAAGCTTGAACATCAGTAGACCAAGTGCATTGAAATTAAAGGAGACTACAATGTAGAAAAATAATGCAAGAACAATCTTTCTCCTGAGATGTCTTCAAGGTGAAACCGAGAACTTTTTGAAGAACCCTTGTATGTGATTTTTTAAACTATCCCCATGTGTGTACTGCAGTGAGTGTTCACTTGTGTGCCCAGAGTTTTAAATGTGAAAATGGTTCAGTACTTACTCAATAACCGCACAGCTCCATTAGTGAAGCATGACAAAGCAATGATAAAGAAATGTGAATGGAATAATGTGTGCATATTAGCATCCAAGTCTCAAAAAGAAAATGAATGTACAAACCAACTGGAACAAGTTTTCCCAGAAGTCTTGTGTCATGAGGCGGAAGAGGGAGAGGAAGGCCCAGCCGAAGTTGTCGTAGCTGGTGTATCCGTAATTCGGGTTCTCCCCTGCTTTCAGACATATGTATCCCTCAGGACACACCCTATCAATATTACATTCAACAGATCAGTTATTGACTACTTTCACATACCAATAATGCTTTGCGCCTTGGGGGGTAACCAGGTGCTATATTTGTTTACTAAGTCAGATAACCTCAGCCATTTCTTCGAATTCACACAGGAGCAAAACAACTTTTCCTGATTTAAAGTTTTATAAAATACCTAAAGAGGCTAAGCGTTGAAAAGCGTGGTGGGACAGAATTCACCGTCAAAATTTTACACCAACAGACAACACGCGACTGTGTTCTACACACTTCAGTGGTGGAGTAAAGTCTGATGATCCAAGTCACAAAGCTGACAACCCCTCTGTCTTTGTGTTTAGTCATAAAAAGTGCAAAAACCAAAAAAGTCAAAGAACTGAAAAGGACGACTTTATTGAAGGATCAACTCCCAAAACAAAGCACAAATGATGCAGTGTCAGTAAGCTTACATGTCCTTCTCCTTTTAGTGTTTCTGTAGGGAGATTGAATGTAGTATTTGACCCTGTAGTCCGAACAGCTTCCTCTAACAGCCCAAAGATTGTCGTAATCTGGTAGCATATGAGCTCAAATCAGAGTGAAGGAAATCAAAATCAACTTAAACAAGAAATTTAACAGTTCTGCTGTGTTGACAGTATTTACTCCACTGAATGAATTCCGTGCTTGTGTTCCCATGCACGAAGCATTTTGTATTTTCTTATGGCTTTCTCGTCGTTACCAGCACCCAGCAAAAACGATTTCGCTGTGGATTCTTCTATGATCAGTGTCGATCTTCCTCAGCTCTTCTGCGAATCTTTTACCTTCTGCAGGTCAGTAATTGTTGGAACACCCATGCTGACAGACAAAGAAGGCTGCTGACTCACTGTCACCCGAAGTGGAGACATTCAAAGCATTCGATATGATATTTACAAGCAGTTTTTTACCGATTGATTTCTTGAAGTCCACAGAAAAGGCTTTGCAGATTTCTTTCAGCTTTGGTTTTATTAGTTTTGGCACTTCTTTGAAAATTTTCAGGAGACTTAAATTCAAAAGATCCCTGTCAGTGTGCAATGTCATGTTGTTTTAGTTTGTTTATATTTTGGTTACCCTCCAAAGTGCAAAGCATTATGGGTAATGTGAAAGTTGTCAATACACAAAGGCCACCACAGATGGAGATTTAAACATAAATAAATGAATAAATAAGTACTGTATACACTACACACTCATGATTTTTTCACACATTATCAGTACTCTTATTAAGTTTCTTGTTATTTATTATTGTTTCAGTACTTCATTCCACAAAGACGTACAGGTGAGTGTTTTCATGAAATACTAGTTCTGTGTAATCACACTCTAAGGAAAATTAAAAAGTCCATTTTGGTGACTTTTTTTCCCACAATGCACTTCCCTGTAAATAATCCAGTATGTGTGGCAGTTTGGGAAAACCCATCACGTGTTGCTGTGGCTGAGGTTAAATCAGGTTACGATGAAAATACATTTTTTTCTACAAGAAATTTCTTTGAAGTAATGTGAAAATTTTTTAAATTTACATTTTAATCACATTCCTGCAAAGGTCACATCAGGTACAGAGGCATTTTAACTGTTAAATTAGAAATAGTCAGTCTGGCTAAAGATATCTCAAACATATATATACAGCGCTCTCCACAATTATTGGCACCCCTGGTTAAGATGTGTTAAAAGCCTTAAAATAAATTCAATTTTTATTGCAGAAGCATAATCTCATGCTGAAAATTGTAGAAAAATGTAACCCTTAACTCAAGTGAATAAAAAAAAATCCCTGACTAAGAAATAATTATTTTTCATAAAATCACCTATTCCACAATTACTGGCACCCATAACAATTCCTAGAAAATAAATGTAATTGAAGCATTTCTGTCATTTCTACTGTAGTTTATAAAGTTGATCAGAGTATCTAGGAACCTTTAATTAGTAATTCATCACATTCTGTTTCCCTGGGGTATAAATATGATGTGACACAGAGGCCTATTTCTCTTATCCACTCTTTAACATGGGAAAGACAAGAGAACACACCATTCAAGTAAGGCAGATGTGTGTCGACCTTCATATGTCAGGCAATGGCTACAAGAAAATAGCCGCTCGCCTACACCTGCCCATATCTACAGTCAGAGGAATCATCAAGAAGTTTAAAACAACTGGAATAGTGGCAAACAAGCCTGGACGAGGATGCAAGTTTATCTTGCCACCACGCACAGTGAGGAGGATGGAAAGAGAAGTAAAAAGTTCTCCAAAGCTCACTGTCAGAGAATTGCATCAAAAAGTAGCATCTTGGGGTCACAAAGTCTCCATAACAACCATCAGGCGCTATCTACATGCCAACAAGCTGTTTGGGAGGCATGCACAGAAAAAGCCTTTTCTCACTTACAAGCATAAATGTAAACATCTGGAGTTCACTAAGTGGTACTGGGACTTCAACTGGGACCGTGTGCTTTGGTCAGATGAGACCAAGATAGAGCTTTTTGGCAACAAACACTCTAATACATCACAAAAGATGAGTATGTGGAAAAGCACCTCATGCCCACTGTGAAGTATGGGGGAGGATCGGTGATGCTGTGGGCCTGTTTCTCTTCCAAAGGCCCTGGGAACCTTGTTAGGGTGCATGGCATCATGAACTCTTTGAAATACCAGGACATTTTAAATCAAAATCTGGTGGCCTCTGCCCAAAAGCTGAAGATGGGTCGTCACTGGGTCTTTCAGCAAGATAATGACTCTAAACATGTGGCCAAATCTACACAAAAATGGTTCACCAGACACAAAATCAAGCTCCTCCCATGGCCATTTCAGTCCCCAGACTTCAACCCAATTGAAAACCTGTGGGGTGAGCTGAAGAGGAGAGTGCATAGGAGAGGACCCAGGACTCTGGATGATTCAGAAAGATTGTGCAAAGAGGAATGATTGAATATCCCTCTCTCTGTATTCTCCCATCTTGTGAAATGTTATAGGAAAATATTAAGTGCTGTCTTGTTGGCAAAAGGGAGTTGTACAAAGTATTAACATCAGGGATGCCAATAATTGTGGCACACATGATTTCATGTAAAAGAATTATTTCTTAATGTGGGATTTTTTTTCCCACTGAATAAATGCACTTGAATTAAAGGTTGGATTTTTCTCTTTTTTGCATTGTTGTCCTATATTATTTTACAAAAAATAATTTATTAGAAGCCTAAGAACATATCTTAACGAGGGGTGCCTATATATATACAGAGTTAGTCAAAATTATGTTAACACTAATGGATTATTTTTCTCCTGAATGTATAGTGTACCGTGACCGCTGCTGGCATAATTAGGCCCTACTTTTTTGACACCCCAACAGTTGCGTCAAACATCTACTTACAGATGGTGCAGTACACCATTGATGAACTTCCACTACAGATCCGATTGGTTTCTACCATTTAAGTGTTAACATACGTAATTTTGACTAACCGTGTGTGCGTATACACAGTGGATATAAAAAGTGTACACACCCCGTTAAAATTATAGGCTTTTCTGATGTTAAAAAAATGAGACCATGATAAATAATTTCAAAACTTTTCCCACCTTTAATGTGACCTATAACCTGTACAATTCAATTGAAAAACAAACAAATCTTTTAGGAGGGAAAAAATTAAAAATAAAAAACATACAATAAGCTGGTTGCATAACTGTGCACACCCTTAAACTAATACTTTGTTGAAGCACCTTTTGATTTAATTACAGCATTCAGTCTTTTTGGGTCGGAGTCTATCAGCCTGCCACATCTAGACTTGGCAATATCGTCCTTGCAAAAGCACTCCAAATCTGTCAGATTGCAAGGGCGTCTCTTGTGCACAGCCCTCTTCAGGTCACCCCACAGATTTTCAATTAGATGTAGGTCTGGGCTCTGGCTGAGCCATTCTTTTGTTGATTTCCATGTATGCTTGGGGTCACTGTCGTGCTGAAAGATGAAATTCCTCGTCATCTTCAGCTTTCTAGCAGACACTTGAAGGTTTTGGGCCAAAATTGACTGGTATTTAGAACTGTTCATAATTCCCTCCACCTTGACTAAAGCCCATGTTCCAGCTGAAGAAAAACAACCCCAAAACATGATGCTGCCACCACCATGCTTCACCATGGGTATGGTGTTCTTTTGGTGATGTGCACTGTTGTTTTTTCACCAAACATACCTTTTGGAATTGTGGCCAAAAAGTTCAACATTGGTTTCATCAGACCATAACACATTGTCCCACATGGTTTTGGGAGAGTTGATGTATTTTTTTTGCAAAATTTAGCCAGGCCTGGATGTTTTTCTTTGACCCTACCTCATAGTCCAGACATATGGAGAATACGGGAGATTGCTGACACATGTAGTACACAACCAGTACTTGTAGTTCCTTCAACCAGTTCCTGCAGCTCCTTCAGTGTTGTTGTAGGCCTCTTGGCAGCCTCCCTGACCAGTTTTCGTCTTGTCTTTTCATCAATTTTGGAGGGACGTCCAGTTCTCGGTAATCTCACTGTTGTCCCATATTTTCTCCACTTCTTGATGACTGTCTTCACTGTGCTCCATGGTATATCTAATGCCGGGGAATTTTTTTTTTTGTCCCCTTCTCCTGACTGATACATTTCAGCAATGAGATCCCTTTGATGCTTTGTAAGCTCTCTGTGAACCCTGGCTTTTGCTGGAGGATGCAACTGGGTAAATGTCTGAACTTTATTTGGGGTTAATCAGAGTGATTTTAATTGATGGCAGGTGTGAACCCAAAAAGACTGAATGCTGTAATTAAATCAAAAGGTGCTTCAATAAAGTATTAGTTTAAGGGTGTGCACACTTATGCAACCAGCTTATCGTACATTTTAATTTTTTTATTTTTTATGTTTTTCCCCGCCTTTCGCCCGTAGTCAGCTGGGATAGGCTCCAGCTTGCCTGCGACCCTGTAGAACAGGATAAAGCAACTAGAGATAATGAGATGAGATGAGATGTTTTTCCCCCTAACAGATTTGTTTGTTTTTCAGTTGAATTGTACAGGTTATAGGCCACATTAAAGGTGGGAAAAGTTTTTAAATAATTTATCGTGGTCTCATTTTTTTTACATCAGAAAAACCTATCTTTTTAACGGGGTGTGTACACTTTTTATATCCACTGTGTGTGTGTGTGTGTGTGTGTGCATGTGTGTGCTGTTTATATATACATATCCCATTTCCAAAGTATGGATCATTTAATCACCAGTGACTGTGAAAAATACATCTCTGACCAACCTACCCAGCATCTGAACTGTTTCCACAGAGCAGTGGGTCCATGCTACCAGGCAGGAAGTAGTAATTCCCTGCAAAACAAAGAACTCACAATTAGCTTACAGAATAGCAGAATGTCAAATGGATTCCAATGTCATTTTATCCAAAACATGGTCTTGAGAGCAGACTCTTGAGGTTCAACTCTACTCCACTTACCAGGATCGTTGATGTATTCTTTAAAGTCGAATGTGCTGTTCGTATCCGTGGTGTCATTGAAGACTGAAATAAAGTTCTTGATGCACTTTTGGCGCAGATTTCCCATGAACAGCTGCAGGGCAATGAGGGCAAAAACGCTGAGACAGAACACGGTCAGGATCATGACGTCTCCCAGCTTCTTCACAGACTGTATCAGTGCACCAACAATGGTTTTCAGACCTGCAGGGCACACACAGGTTCTGACTGTCATGCAAGCACTACGATCAATGACATTTTATTCATTTGTTTGAAAAATGGCATGAGAGAGCAGCAACATGAATCTTTTGAAAATCATGCAGTATTTTATATTTTACCTCTCTCACTCATTCAATATACTGTCTATACTGTAGATAGATATACTAGTGCATCTCAAACAATTAGAATATCATGAAAATGTTCAATATTTTCCATCAGTTATTTAAGAAAGTGAAAATTTAACATATTCTAGACATATTACACATTAACTAAAATGTTTCAAGCATTTTTCAATTTTAATTTTGATAATTGTGGCCTTCGTTCGGCAGTCGTCGGACAAAGTCCATGATAAGCGCATGAGTCGCAACCATTCAAGTACTTTTTGCCTATTTCCTACGATGGCTTACTAGCCCGATCCTAAAGAGACAGATGTGATGGCATGTAGGGCATACATGGGCTGTTGTCGATTGAGCTCTTTCAGTGGCCTTTCTCCTGGCTCTTTTTGCGTCTGCATCATCATTGAGCTTTCTTTCCCCTGCTACGAGTGCCTCTCTGCTGTCTTCCAAATGCTACGTTCTGCTGCAAGACATTCCCAGTCATCCACTGAGAGACCGATTGCGAGCATGTCTCTCTTGCAGATGTCTTGGAAACGTAGTTTTGGTCTACCGACAGGTCTTGAGCTGGATGCCAGCTCTCCATACAGGAGATCCTTGGGGAATGTGACCATCCTCCATTTGCCATACATGGCCCAGCCATCTCATCCTACGTTGTCTAAGGAGGGTGTACATTGAGAGGATGCCCACTCTTTCAAGTACTTTGCTGTTGGTGACCTTGTCTGTCCACAAGATAGATAGGATGACAAGCGCATGAGTTGCAAATTATTTTAATTTTGCTAATTATGGCCTACAGTGCAAAAAAACTCAAAATGGTAGAATAGTTCATTTTGAGTTTGAGCAAAACAGTATAAATACCATGTATCTCTCTGTCTAGTTCAGTACATACATGGGTAAAACTGCTGACTTAACAGTTATCCAGAAGACGATCATTAACACCTTCCACGAGGAGGGTAAGCCACAGAAGGTCATTGCTGAAAAGGCTGGCTGGAAAAGGTGCACAAGCAACAGGGATGACCACAGCCTTGAGAGGACTTTCAAGAAAAGTCAATTCAAGAACTTGGGAGAGCCTCACAAAGAGTGGACTGAGGCTGGTGTCAGGGCATCAAGAGCCACCAGGCACAGACATTTTTAGGAAAGGGGCTACACCTGTCTCATTCCTAATATCAAGCCACTCCTGAACCAGAGACAACATCAGAAGCATCTTACCTGGGCTAAGGACATAAAGAACTGGACTGTTGCTCAGTGGTCCAAAGTCCTCTTTTCAGATGAAAGTAAATTTTGCATTTCATTTGGAAATCAAGGTCCTAGAGTCTGGAGGAAGAATGGAAAGGCACAGAATCCAAGGTGTTTGAAGTCCAATATGAAGTTTCTGCAGTCTGTGATGATTTGGAGTGCCATGTCATCAGCTGGTGTTGGTCCACTGTATTTTATCAAGTTCAAAGTCAACACAGCCATCTACCAAGAGATTTTAGAGCACTTTTATCTCCTGACAAGCTTTATGGAGATGCTGATTTACTTTTCCAGCAGGACTTACCACCTGCCCACAGTGCCAAAACTACTACCAAATGGTTTGCTGACCATGATATTACTATGCTTGATTGGTCAGCCAACTCACCTGGCCTGAACCCCAGAGAGAATCTATGTGGTATTGTCAGGCATAAGATGAGAAACTCCCAACCCAAAAATGCAGACAAGCTGAAGGCCGCTATCAAAGCAACCTGGGCTTCAGTAACACCTCAGCAGTATCTCAGGCTGATCACCTCTATGTCATGCCCCATTGATGCAATAATTTGTGGTAAAGGAGCCCCAACCAAGTATTGAGTGTCTAAATAAATATAGTTTTCAGAAGTTGGATATTTCTGCATTGTAAATAATTTTTTGATTGATTTTAGGAAATGTTCTCATAATTTGAGATACTGGATTTCTGATGTTGATGAGCTATATGTTAGGACTGGGACTGTTTTGGCCTCTAGAGGCTGCCACTGTGTTTTGTGTTTGTCTTGATTGCCTGTTTCCTGCCCCACCCTGTTCCTTAATTAGTTTGTGTATAAATACCCCTCTGTTTGTTCCCTTGTCACGGAGTCTTTATGCTATGCTGCTCTTGGCTAAGTTACCTCTGTCCTGTGTACCTTGTTTATCTCCTAGTGTTTTTTGGTATTTTGTTTTTTGGACTTTGCACTTTACATTTTTGAATCTTCTGGGCATTTGCATTTTTTGTCTTTTCTCTTTTTGGACATTGAACCTTGGGATATTTTTATTTTGTTTATCTACTGAGCTTTTGGATTTTCCTTTTTGTTTTTTCCCTCGGATTGTAAATATTGTAAATAAACTGTTTTTGATACTCTACTTTCGCCTCACGCCTCTGCACTTGAGTCATCCCCCTGGTGGCCTAGTGGGGGTTTGCTGGATTATCACACCAGTGACCTGGGTTTGTATCCCAGCAAAACCCTAACAGAAAGACTTCGTCATGACCGACTCAGCAGAGGCTTCTTCAACTGTCTACCTGGCTAACCTTCAGGGAATTATGGCCGCTTTAACACGCTTCGGAGCTACCATGGACACTCATGGACGAACTCTTGCAAGCCAACGTGAGACCCTTGCTTGCCACGAGGTACTGCTTCAGCAGATTGGGAAAACCCTGGCACAGCTGACTTCTCTGTCCCCATCTCCTCCGCCTGCTCCTGCTCCAGTGCCTCTTGCCACGCTGCCTCCTTCACCTTGCGAACCCAGCCTTCCTGCACCACAGAGGTATGACGGCAAGCACAGTGAGTGCCAGGAGTTCCTTACTCAGTGCCAACTCACCTTTGAGCTCCAGCCTACCACCTACACTACGGATCGCCGCAAGATTGCTTTTGAGATAACCTTGTTAGCTGGTAAGGCGCAAGCCTGGGCCACAGCTATCTGGCAGAGACAGGGACCCGAGTGCTCTGATTTCCAGCTGTTTACAGAGGAGATGCTTCATGTCTTCGATCAAGCAGACATCAGTAAAGACTCAGCCAGAAAGCTCGTGTCCATCCGGCAAGGAGGAAGCATCGCAGACTACGCCATCTCGTTCCGGACACTCGCAGCAGTAAGTGGATGGAATGAGACTGCCCTGGTGTCAGTCTTCCACCATGGTTTGTCTGACCCCATCAAAGACGGCCTGGCCTCTATCAGATGCCCAAGTGACCTCGAAACTTTGATCTCACATTCTACTCGTCTTGACAACAGGATTAGAGAACGCCGCCAAGTCCTGAGCCTCACTGCCTCAACATGGAGCCCGTCTACCTCCTCCAGTGACTGTCCAGAGCCCATGCAAGTTGGCCGTACTCGTCTCTCCACAGCTGAGAGGGAGCACAGAAGGAGGGACAAGTGCTGCATCTACTGTGGCAAACCTGGCCATTTCCGAACATCATGTCCCGAGCTCTCGGGAAAACGACCGCCCCGTCCAGCCGAGGGAGGGTTGTGACGGGGCCTACCCTCTTTCCCGAACTTCCCGGCCAAGGAGTCTACATCCCTGTCTCCATCTCCTGGGGTGAGTCCGTCCACTCTTGTCAGGCCTTGTTAGACTCCGGAGCGGCTGGAAACTTTATGGATGTTCACTTCGCCCAAAGTATCAATGTCCCGACTGCACCTCTTGAAGTCCCACTGTCTGTGTCTGCCCTGGATGGCCAAGCCTTAGGTGACGGAAGAGTCACCCAAGTAACTTCTCCAGTCTTCCTCCAGTCTCAAGGTCACAAAGAAGAAATATCCCTGCACCTGATTCCTTCACCAGAGTTCCCAGTTATTCTAGGTCTTCCTTGGCTTACCCACCACAACCCTCATATAGACTGGGTCACTAGCCAGGTTGTGGAGTGGGGTCCTGCTTGCTATGCCTCTTGTCTGCTTTCTAGCTCTCCTGTGTCTCCTGCCGAGCCTCCTGATCTCACCGAGTTATCTCAAGTTCCCACAGAGTACTGGGATCTCAAGGAAGTTTTCAGCAAGAGCAGGGCCGCCGTTCTTCCTCCGCACCGAGCCTATGACTGTGCCATCGACTTACTCCCTGGGACTACCCCTCCTCGTGGCAGACTGTTTTCCTTCTCTCAGCCAGAACGCAAGGCCATGGAGGAGTACATCAAGGACGCCTTGGCCTCTGGGTTCATTCGACCATCCACCTCACCCGCTGGTGCCGGCTTCTTCTTTGTTGGCAAGAAGGATGGGGGGCTCCGGCCATGTATTGATTACAGGGGTCTTAACAAGATCACTGTACACAACCGCTATCCCCTTCCGCTGATGTCCACAGCGTTCGATCTGCTCCAAGGCGCCACTGTCTTCACCAAATTGGACTTACGGAACGCATACCACCTCATCTGTATCCGACAGGGAGACGAGTGGAAGTCTGCCTTTAACACCCTGTCTGGGCACTACGAGTACCAGGTGATGCCCTTCGGACGCACCAACACACCAGCTGTTTTTCAGGCCCTAATCAACGACGTCTTGAGGGACATGATTAACCAGTACGTTTTTGTCTACCTCGACGATATCCTTATCTTCTCCAAGACCATGCAGGAGCACCACCACCATGTCCACCAGGTTCTCCAGAGGCTGCTACAGAACAATCTGTTTGCTAAGGCCCAGAAATGCGAATTTCATGTTCCCGAGGTCTCCTTTCTGGGTTTTATTGTATGGACGGGCCAACTCCAGATGGATCCAGCCAAGACCCTGGCCGTCCGGGACTGGCCCACCCCCAAGTCCGTCAAAGAGGTTCAGCGGTTCTTAGGATTCGCTAACTTCTACCGCAAGTTTATCAGGAACTTCAGTTCTGTAGCAGCGCCCATATCGGACCTCACCAAAGGGACAGGTGGATCGTATGTCTGGTCTCCTCAGGCGGAAAAGGCTTTTAAAGACCTCAAGCACCGCTTCTGCATGGCACCCATTCTGGTCCTCCCGGACCCTTTGCAACCCTTCATCGTCGAAGTGGACGCCTCAGACAGCGGCGTCGGCGCGGTCCTCTCTCAATGCTCGGAAGGAAGGTTGCATCCCTGCGCATACTCCTCCCACCGCCTGAGTTCTGCGGAGTCCCGGTATGACGTGGGGGATCGAGAACTGCTAGCAGTTAAACTGGCCCTTGAGGAGTGGAGGCACTGGCTGGAGGGAGTGCAACATCCATTTTTGGTCTGGACGGACCACAAGAACCTGGAGTACCTCCAGCAAGCAAAGAGACTCAATCCACGACAGGCTAGGTGGGCCTTGTTTTTCAGTCGGTTTGACTTTACCCTATCATACCGCCCCAGCTCCAAAAACACCAAACCTGACGCGCTTTCCAGGCTGTTCGCTTCCACCAACAGGGAGAGCGAAGTTGGGCCTATTATCCCTGTGTCCCGGATTGTGGCCCCTGTCCGGTGGGGTATTGAGGAGGCCATCCAACGAGCCCAACGCCAGGACCCCGGTCCTGGGACGGGGCCACCGGGCCTCTTTTATGTCCCACATCAAGCCCGGGCCAAGGTTCTCCAGTGGGGTCACTCGTCCCCTCTCACCGCCCACCCGGGAGCTCGAAGGACCCTGGACTTCCTGAGAAGACGCTTCTGGTGGCCAAGCATGGAGAAGGAAGTGAGGTCATTCGTCCTTTTCTGCGAGGTGTGCACCAGAAGCAAGAACCCACGACAGCATCCCCAGGGCCTCCTGCATCCACTGACCATTCCCCGGCATCCCTGGTCCCACGTGGCAGTCGACTTCATCACGGGTCTCCCTGAGTCTCAAGGTAACACTGTCATTTTGGTCATAGTGGACAGATTCTCCAAGGCCTGCCGCTTTATACCTCTGTGCAAGCTCCCTTCTGCCCTTGAAACTGCTAAACTTATGTTCAATCACGTCTTCCGAGTCTTTGGTCTCCCACAGGATATCGTCTCTGACCGGGGGCCCCAGTTCTCCTCCCGAGTGTGGCACGGGTTTTGCAAGCTCATCGGAGCCACTGCCAGCCTCTCGTCTGGGTTCCACCCTCAGTCCAATGGCCAGACAGAGAGGCTCAACCAAGACCTGGAAACCACCCTGCGAGGCCTGGCTATGGATAACCCGACTTCGTGGAGCACCTGGCTGCCATGGGCAGAGTACGCCCACAACATCCTCCAGTCATCGGCTACCAAGCTGTCGCCATTCCAGTGCCAATTCGGGTTCCAGCCACCTCTGTTCCCGGACCAGGAGGAGGACGTGGGGGTGCCCTCGGTCAACCAATATGTGAGACGGTGTCACAAGACCTGGAGCAAGGTCAGGAGGACCCTCATCCAGACCTCCAGAACCAACCAGACTCAGGCCAACCGCCATAGAAGACCTGCCCAGGCTTTCCGCCCTGGGCAGCGGGTTTGGCCGTCCACCAAGGACCTTCCGCTGTGGGTGGAGAACTGCAAGCTTGCTCCTCACTACATTGGCCCCTTCAAGGTGGTGCACAGGGTGAACCCTGTCGCTTACCGACTCCAGTTGCCCCAGACTCTGAAGATCAACCCCACATTTCATGTTTCCCTGTTGCGGCCCGTACTGACGTCCACGTATGCCCCTGCCCCTAGGAATCCCCCACCCCCCCGCATCTTCCAGGGTCAGACTGTGTTCACTGTTCATCGCCTGCTTGACTCCCGCCGAGTCCGCGGCGGGCTTCAATATCTGTTAGACTGGGAGGGCTATGGCCCTGAGGAACGCTGTTGGGTCCCCGCCCGGGACATTTTAGATAAAGGACTCTGTCGGGACTTCCATTCGGCCCATCCAGATCGCCCTGGGAACGTCAGGAGACGCTCCTGGGGGGGGGGTCCTGTTAGGACTGGGACTGTTTTGGCCTCTAGAGGCCGCTGTTATGTTTATCTTGTCATGTTTGTTTTGGCCTCTAGAGGCTGCCACTGTGTTTTGTGTTTGTCTTGATTGCCTGTTTCCTGCCCCGCCCTGTTCCTTAATTAGTTTGTGTATAAATACCCCTCTGTTTGTTCCCTTGTCACGGAGTCTTTATGCTATGCTGCTCTTGGCTAAGTTACCTCTGTCCTGTGTACCTTGTTTATCTCCTAGTGTTTTTTGGTATTTTGTTTTTTGGACTTTGCACTTTACATTTTTGAATCTTCTGGGCGTTTGCATTTTTTGTCTTTTCTCTTTTTGGACATTGAACCTTGGGATATTTTTATTTTGTTTATCTACTGAGCTTTTGGATTTTCCTTTTTGTTTTTTCCCTCGGATTGTAAATATTGTAAATAAACTGTTTTTGATACTCTACTTTCGCCTCACGCCTCTGAACTTGAGTCATCCCCCTGGTGGCCTAGTGGGGGTTTGCTGGATTATCACACCAGTGACCCGGGTTCGTATCTCAGCAAAACCCTAACACTATAAGCCACAATCATGAAAATAAAAAAAGGTTTGAAATATTTCACTTTGCATGTAATGAATATAGAATACATAAAGGTTTACCTTTTTGAAATAAATTACCAAAAAAATAACTTTTTCATGATATTCTAATTGTTTAGGATGCAATAGTAGATATAGATCCTTTTTATCCATTTTTAGTTACATTTTACTACAGTTAAGACACTGTAATAAAATGCAGCTCCATTTCTTGTTGAATCTCCTCACTTACATTATTGTTCTCGCTTATTGTATAGTCGCTATAAACAATTGTTTCATTACTTTTTCCTTTCTTGAAATTTACAAGACAAAAAAACCCACATCTTGTCATCTTTCAGAGAGCAAAGTAGAAACTCCTCTGTCCTGAAGACTTCTCATGTCTGAAAACTTAATTACAGCTTCACCTCTGACTATTACAAAATGATGACACTGGAGACTCTATCCAAAAATGTTAAAAAAAACATCTCTGGACAGAAACCCTCACTATATCAGCAATTATGCACATTTTTAATCCATTTACTGTAAAAAATTTATAACATGTTTGAATCAGTGTATTAATTTGCATTAATATAGACTGGTGATTTGCAGCTGCTCTACTGTCAGAGCTGCTGTTATAGAAAAGCTCATAGCCAATCAGAATGGAGAACTGAGAACAGTGCTGTGGGAATAATTTCCTGTAAATGCATTTGAATGGTCTGTTGTGATTGCGCTCAGTGTGTGACGTCGACTGTGTTCCAGGACTCACCAGGAATCACGGTGATGGTTTTCAGGGCTCGAAGCACACGGAAGGTCCTCAGAGCTGAGACATTTCCCAAGTCCACAAACTCAGTGATGTACCTGCAGACACACATCATCCAGAACCACTGAGGAAACCCAAACCCATTGATCACAGCATTGAACCGCTTATTACCGTTCACTATGTAAACTTGCTCTACATTTTCATGAGGTGATGCACGTTAGCACACTGTGGAGAACATCAGGGACTGACTCCTGGTTTTGATGAGTGAAATTACTGTCACAAAAATATTGAATATTTACGCACTCTGTCCATTTTATTAGGAATGCCTTAGAGGATAAATGCACAAATCAGCAGGTGTTCCTAATAAAGTGGACAGTGAATGTATAATATCGGCTTATATAATTGAGAGAGGGGGAGAGAGAGAGAGAGAGAGAAAGCCTCAACTTGATACAGAGATATGTTTTCAAGAAAAAGAATGAAAAAGGACAGAGGAAGATAAACAAAGGTAAGTGAGACAAATGAAAACAATTTGAGGCCAAAAAACAATTGTTCAGAGAATAGAACGAAAGAAAGAAAGAAAGAAAGAAAGAAAGAAAGAAAGAAAGAAAGAAAGAAAGAAAGAAAGAAACTGACTAACACAAAACAATGTTTGGTAGAGAGTCTGATTGATAGATAGATATACTGTAGATAGATAGATAGATAGATAGATAGATAGATAGATAGATAGATAGATAGATAGATAGATAGATATTAAAATAAAAATAAATAAAAAATAGAAGGTGAATATTAGTGGGTGAAGGAGAGAAGGGGGTCTTAAAGTATGAGTGAATGAGGGAGGGAGAGAGAGAGAGAGAGAGAGAGAGAGATGCTGCTTGGTCATCGTGTTGGTTAGAATTTAAAATGAAAGACATTTTGTCCATGTACTTGAAGGGCAATGATTAAACTATAAATTTGAATGTTTAAATATATTTCTAAACATTTTATTCAAACTAAAATGGATTTGTTCCATGAAACTATTTCAGCACCATCACATCTCGTACTCACGCCATGCTGATCACCATGAAATCCAGCCAGTTCCACGGATCTCGAAGGAATGTGAAGTGTCCCATACAGAACCCTCTGGACAAGACTTTAATCAGAGCCTCGAAGGTGTAGATCCCTGTAAACACGTACCTGACACACACATCACACAGATATACTGACCATGTGAGAACACAGTGGTGTGTAATGAGAGCTGGAGCTAACAGCGCTGTACGTTATGATGTCGTTATTTTATCTGTGTATGATATGATTTTATATGAAGATTGATGTTAATGTTGAGACTCACTCCATAATTTTGCTCCACTCTGGCGGGTTGCTCATCGTCATGAACACACAGTTGGACAGGATTGTTACCATGATGAACATGCTGAACAATTTACTGAACAGTCAAGGAGCCAAGGAGCAGTGTGTGTGTGGGGGATATATATATATATATATATATATATATATATATATATATATATATATATATATATCAGTGGCGACTGGTGGTCATAAAAATAGGGGAGGACAGTGAGTGAATAGATAGGTGGATGGTTGAGAGAGAGAGAGAGAGAGAGGTTGGAAGTTGTGTGGGTGTTTACAACTGTTAGGGGATTTGTATATTTTTAAAGATAAGCTCTGTTAAAAATGGGGTTTTTGTTACTGCAAGAAATAAAAGTAAAATGTTTTTGAGGACACATCAGCATGGGAAATACCATGTAGTGTAATGCTTGTTGAATGAGCTATGTGAGGTGTGAATGGGTCAAATTTAAAACAGTAATTCATTTAAAAAAGTAGTCAAGTCTCCTGGATGTCAGGGTGGCAAATTTGTCAATGACTTGCTCATACCACTGGGGATCTTGTTGAAGAGATTTAAGCATCCTCCTTTCAATTGACATGACTGCTAAACTTTTCAACCTCTCTTGTCCCATTGTGTTTCTGGTGAAGCTTTTTATGCGCTTCAGACATGAGAAGCTCCTCTCAACTCCTGCTGAGGTGGCACCGATGGTGGCAATCAGACACATGAGTCTATACACCTGAGACATTGCCTCATCAAGCCCGTTTGACTTCATGAAGCTGATAGCCTCACACAGTTTTCGGGAAGAGTGGATCTCTGCATCACTGTAGAAATGCTGCAGTTCCACCTTCAGTTTGGCCTCATCAAAGAAATTCCCATATGTCTCTGACAAGTTGGACAATGCACGAGAAGGGAATTCTGCTTTAAATGATTCAAATTTGTCAAAGTCTAACAGCTCCATGAAATGCAAACGGCCAAGCTGCTGGAAGCGCTGTGTGAGTTGGGCCTTGATGCTGTCATGCACTGAGTCATAGAGAGTTTTATAGACCTGGCGATGGTCTTGCTCACCCTGCCTTCTCTTTCTCCTGTGACCAAATTCGGGGTCTTCTGTGAGACTGGCAGCTTTGCTGTATGTTTTCTCAAAAGCCCTGTCTGACTTCAGCTCATTAAGCAACTGCATAAAGTTTTCTATGCGCTGTTTGCAGAAGGCAACATCCATGACTTTCTGTTGCAGTATGTTAAATAAAATGTCGGTCTGTGCAAACAGCTCCTCAAAAGTAAAAAGCAAGAACATGAACTCAAAGTCTTCCAATTTTGCCTTCAGGCCATCCGCCAATCGAGTTGTTTCATCATCCATAGAAGGATGTTCTAGAACGCGGGTAAACGTGTTAAGCAATTTTTCATGGTTGCCTGCGACGGTATTCACGACCCTGGATGAGAAATTCCAACGTGTTGGAGCGGTCTTTGGCATTCTCGCGCAATCAGATTCCTCAAGTAGTGCCACCCTCTTACTTGATTTGGAAAAGAATGACGTGAACCCACCCAGGTTTGCAAAAAAGACTCATGCTTTAGATATATATATCATCTCATTATCTCTAGCCGCTTTATCCTTCTACAGGGTCGCAGGCAAGCTGGAGCCTATCCCAGCTGACTACGGGCGAGTCATTACTAATTTGAAATTTGTATTACCGTTCATGGCCATCACCCCTCCCCCACACCCCATAACACACACTGGTCTGGTTCTGATCTTGACTCCGTCTTGCCCTGCCTTGGCCTTGGTTAAATAGGGCTTACTTTTTGAAATAAAATCTGTCAGTGTACTGAATGCTCAATTTAGCGAACGTTAAATAAGTATGGATGCCGAAAATGGTCAAAAACATCTTAGAAAACAGTTATATAGGGCTTACGTTTTGAAGTATGTAATTTCAGGGTACTGACACCAACATAGATCTGGCAAAGGCATGAACATGTGATAAGCTTCATTGATCACTCATGAGCTTCTCTCATACATCCATGTTTATCAATTATTTAACCACATTTAGAAATGGTTCTATTTGTAATGTTATTCGTCTAAGTGAATGGGAATTCCTTAACCATTTAAAACTTTGTTTGCATCCAAAGGATATGAGTGTATAAGTATTCGGATGGCAATCCTGCGGATGGGGTTAAAGGGAGTGAGAAGGTAACAGGCTGGTTCTATGTTGAACCTGTTGATCGTATTCCCTTTGCTGATCACAATGAAAGTCTGCAAAACACAGAAAGCATGAATCAAATAAACTGAAAAATGAAAGGTTTGACACAATCAGGAACACATAATGTAACACAATAAGGCACTCTCTTTAACAGCAAATGTAATCACAATCACTAAACCATAACTGTCCTGAACACAAACACTTTCTCTATTCTTACTGGGATCATGCTGTTATAGTAAAATAATCAACAATTGTTTGGGGTGGGCACGGTGGTGTTGTGGTTAGCACTGTCGCCTCACAGCAAGAAGGCCTTGGATTCGAGCCCAGTGGCTGACGAGGGTATGAACGTGAGTGTGAATGATTGTTTGTCTCTATGTGTCAGCCCTGTGATGATCTGGTGACTTGTCCAGGGTGTAACCCGCCTCTCACCCATAGTCAGCTGGGATAGACTCCAGCTTGCCTGCAACCCTGTAGAACAGGATAAGCAGCTACAGATAATGGATGGATGTTTGGGGTGGTGTGAAGCTCATCTCATCTCATCTCATTATCTCTAGCTGCTTTATCCTTCTACAGGGTCGCAGGCAAGCCTATCCCAGCTGACTACGGGCGAAAGGCGGGGTACACCCAGGACAAGTCGCCAGGTCATCACAGGCTGACACATAGACACAGACAACCATTCACACTCACATTCACACCTACGGTCAATTTAGAGTCACCAGTTAACCTAACCTGCATGTCTTTGGACTGTGGGGGAAACCGGAGCACCCAGAAGAAACCCACGCAGACACGGGGAGAACATGCAAACTCCACACAGAAAGGCCCTCATCGGCCATGGGGTTCGAACCCAGGACCTTCTTGCTGTGAGGCAGCAGTGCTAACCACTACACCACCATGCCGCCCGTAGTGTGAAGCTGTGGTGTGAATTTCACCACCCTGAAGTTGATTAATTTCCTTAAACTAAAAGCACTTCCTGAAGTGTTTTATTGTCCTTATACTACAGCAATTCACCAATGCTAACATTTTTGTTTATACTTTTTGTTCTGTTCATGGTTACATCTTGTGTCATGAAACATCTGCAAAAGAAGTTATTTTCTGTTATCGCAGCTACAAACAGTTGTTTCCTCACTACCATCTATATTTTCTCTCAGTTAATAAGACATGCAGCTTGTCGTGTTACTGAGAAACGTAACGCAAAGAGTAAATTCCACAAGTTACAGTTTTATTTCCGACACTGGAGACTCCTTCAAAAACATCTCTTTACAGAAAACCTCAAAGATCAAGCAATAATTATTTTATGTGTAATGTCTGCTGTACATATTTCTTTGAGTTAAATATCCCTATGGAAAAGATAACATATAAAAGCAAGCACATTAATATAAACCTGTGATTTATTTCATCACTTCAAGGATACATTTATGTGGCATGTGAATGATTAGAGTTTATTCAAGTGAAATAAAATCTGTCAGTGTACTGAATGCTCAACGTAGCTAACATTAAATAAGTATGGATGCCGAAAATGGTCAAAATCGTCCAAAAAAACCAACAACCAGTTAAATAGAGCTTACTTTTTGAAGTACAGTGAAACCTCGAAATTAAGACCACCATTGGGACCAGGTCGAAGTGGTCTTAATATTGAGGTGGTCTTTATATTGAGTTAGCAAGATATACTGACAGTTGCTGAGCTGTTGCATAGCAACGTGCATGCATGATGTTCTTAATACTGTTGTATTACATGTAATAAATTTATGAACTAGTTTATTGCATTTCAGTGATAAATGATTAAATCAACAAGCTAAATTTAAACAAAAGTATAGCATGTGTGTGGTTTGTGTGTCTAGTGAGTACAAATGTACATGTAATACAACATGTAAAAAAAAATTAACTTTAAGTTTTCATTTAAACTTTTAATAAACTTGTAATAGAATTAATCATAATTAAAACCATACCATTTTTAAATGTAAACCATACAGCAAACTTACACAAGTCATTGAAACAAGAACTTGAAATCTTGTTCTGAATACTCTTTCATAATTAGGCCACACCAATTTAATTAGTTGGTTCTCGGAATCGCCGCTTGAAAAAAAATGAAAAATGAAAAAAAAAACCTCGAAATCCATCTCCCGCCAACAGAAAAGGTCACGTGACATGAGGTCACGTGACATCGAAAACCAATCAAATCGGCCCTTTCACTTTAGATAAAGACTTGTGGAAGAAACATGCCTGTGGAAGGGAATCTTACAAAGCCTGTGTTTGTGATTGTTAGGATATTCAGCAAACAGAAGCGTAAAATCTTTGACAGGTACAGTATGTTGAAATTCTGTTTACTGGTTTGCCTGTATTGTTTGGTCTATTTCCACTGCTAATTTTACCATCAGAGCATTTTTTACATTTTATTTTTATTTCGCCCGCTCGCTTCATATTTTTCCTGAAAAAATCCGAGAACCAACTAATTAAATTGGTGTGGCCTTATGAAACTTTTAACAACTTGAACTTTTTCTATTTAAATCGATCTACTAAAGCTCACTTCACACCTCGCTGCATAGATTACCTGCGTTTTGCCAATTCCAAACTTTTCTGCTAGCTGACGCTGACTTTTATCGGCACTTTTGTTAATCAGATAAATTTTTTCTTTCAAAGACAACTCATTACGTTTTCTACTCATTGTCGTACAAGTCGATCTTAATTTTGCAGCATGACGTAAAAAACTTTGCAGCATGACGTAAACCGGATGTCGTGAAAGCTCTTGTGCCCCGTGTTTTGACATGACGGGGGGCACCTGTATTTTCGAGGTTTAATTACATTGATTTTCGACGGGTGGGACCGAAATTAATGGTCGTAATACGCAATATTGAGGTGGTTGCATTATTGAAGGCCGCAACCAATGAAATATATAAGCAAGCAATCGGGACCGTGAAAAACTGTTCGTAATTTTGAGGTGGTCATAATTTTGAAGTGGTCATAACATGAGGTTTCACTGTATATAATTTCAGGCTACTGACACCAACATAGATCTGGCAAAGGCATGAACATGTGATAAGCTTCACCGATCACTCACAAGCTCCTCTCATATTAAAGCAAGCACATTAATATAAACCTGTGATTTAATGTATGTTATAAAAAATGTAATCAAAAGCTTCTGACCAATCAGAATGCAGAACTCATCAGCGCTGTGATATAAGTTTGCTGAATCTTATATCTAAGTATTTAATATTTCCTAACCCTCATGGCATTTCATTTGTAGTTCCATGATTCTGGTTTTTCCTGACTGCTTTCCTGGTATGTCATCATTTTGTTATGAACGCAGTGTGTTTGTTTATGCCCATGAGTAACAGGTCAGCCTGGGTTACACTTCAACCATGATTTCCGGAAAAGTCAAAAGAACGCCAAAAAGCCTGTGAATGTGAGTCACCAATAAATATCTGACTGTTTCTGCTTCCACTATGATGCAAGAACATCATGAGGCCTTTCATGAATGATGGTTTTGTTTTTCAGACTTGCAGAACATCTGGACTTGCGGAATTGACTCCACTGCAATTAGTGGCTGTGAGTTAAATTTAACATGACACGGTGTGGCCAGACTGCTCTGATACATAATTCTGTCATAACCTACACAAATAGTATAATGCAAAGATCTTTTTTATCACAGCACACACCCTTAGTGTTACACCTAGCACTCCTAAGGGTTCTTCAGTTAGTCCCTCTGGGGATACAGAATGTGGGAAAAGGTTCTGTGTACAACACGACAGCACAGGGCAGGACAGGGGGCCATTCAGAAACAGAGTCCAAGTAAGTTAGTAAGTACAGAAACAAAAATATGCAAATAGATAGATAGCCAGCCAGCCAGCCAGATGGACAGACAGATGGACAGGTAGACAGACAGACAGACAGACAGACAGACAGACAGACAGACAGACAGACAGATAGATAGATAGATAGATAGATAGATAGATAGATAGATAGATAGATAGACAAGTGAGCAAGCAACAAAAATGCATGAATAAATAAATAGATAAATAAATAAATTGATTGATTGATTGATTGATTGATTGATTGATTGATTGATTGATTGATTGATTGATTGATTGATTGATTGATTGATTGATTGATAGACAGACAGATAGAGAGGCAGACAGACCAACAAACAGGTAGATAGATAGATGGATAAGCAAACAAACAAGCAACAAAAATGCATAGATAGATAGATAGATAGATAGATAGATAGATAGATAGATAGATAGATAGATAGATAGATAGATAGATAGATAGATAGATAGATATGCAAGGAAGCAAGCAAGCAAAAATACGTCAGTAAATAAGTATGTACATATGTAAATAAATAAATAAATACATAAATGGGTTAATAAATAATTAAGCAAAGATAAAAACAAACAAACAAATAAATAGAAAGGTGTGCAAGCAAACAAAAATGTGAGTTAGTCAATAAGTATATAAATAGATAAATGGATTCATAAATAATCAAGCAAGCAAAAATAAATGAATGAATAAATAAATATACAAGTGAGCAATCAAACAAAAATACACAAATAAATAAGTAAATGTGTATGTAAATAAATAAAATAGATAAATAGACTAATGAATAATCAAAACAAATTAAGTAATTAATTAATAAGCATGGCAGCAAATAAACAAAAACAAGTACGTAAATAAACAAACTAACTAACTGTAAAAAAAATAAAAATAAAAAATTAAGAATTCCATGGACCCCTTCAGTACTGATTTATTTTATGAATATATTGCAATGATTCAAATTCTGGGCTCATTATTTAATTTTTAAATGTGTAAATTATTACTTTTGGCTATTCTGGGTGCCATAACATTTTCTTTTCACACAACACGTTTGTATTAAATTGTCATCAGATAAAATTAGTTGTCATTTACAGACCATTTTGTTGATGAGTTATTGTGGTTTGGGTTAAACCCGTTCAATTCAAGTTACCAGTCAGATATGCTAATAACGATAAAATCTCAATATGTACATCAACAGCAGAAGCAGCAGCATTAAAATATAATTTAATAAATCAAATTTGCAGGCAGCTTGGCTACAGTTCACAAACCCCACTGGGGGAACCATGGAACCCTTTCAGAGCTGGGTTATACCATCTCATCTCATCTCATTATCTCTAGCCGCTTTATCCTATTCTACAGGGTCGCAGGCAAGCTGGAGCCTATCCCAGCTGACTACGGGCGAAAGGCGGGGTACACCCTGGACAAGTCGCCAGGTCATCACAGGGCCGACACATAGACACAGACAACCATTCACACTCACATTCACACCTACGGTCAATTTAGAGTCACCAGTTAACCTAACCTGCATGTCTTTGGACTGTGCGGGAAACCGGAGCACCCGGAGGAAACCCACGCGGACACGGGGAGAACATGCAAACTCCACACAGAAAGGCCCTTGCTGACCACGGGGCTCGAACCCAGACCTTCTTGCTGTGAGGCGACAGCTCTAACCACTACACCACCGTGCCACCCTGGGTTATACCACTGAAATTATTTTCTCACTGGGGTCTACTGGAGGAAAAACAGCTAAAGCCATTTCTTCTACTATTTCTTATTAAACATTCTACAGCTCACAGCTTTCAGTGCTCATGCTTAGTGAAAACACAGTGTACACAGAGGATCCACGACTGACTTTCTTGGATTTGTAGTAGGGATCGAGCTCTTCCAGAGGGATGTTAAGGAGCTCAGGTGGAGGGTCTCCATAGATAAATGGTAAGGATTTTCCAGCTTCCAGGTCTTTGGAGGGTTTGGGCAGTTCCTCCTCAGGGATCTCAATATTCTCAGCTTTCCTCTGTGCCTCTTCAGCATCTTCCTGGGCCTTGAGTCGCTCACACTCAGCCAGCGACTCCGGCGTGAAGCGGTGAAACGCATCTGTGCCTGCGTGGGAGAGCAAATGCGCCATCTTCACATTCTGCTGGACGAGAGACGAAACCAACTCGGGGTCTCTCAGCAACGCCCTGCCAAGAGAGGAGAGAGAGGAAGCAGAGGTGAGCGAGTGAAGGAGAAGAGAAGAAGAGAAGAGATTAACAACAACAGTCTCCTCGTATTTTCGCATCGCTAACATTTTCATCTAAAACACATAAATGAAGACTAAAACTATTTTTTATCACAGTAAAAGCTCAACTCTCCTCCAACAATTTGTCTTTTATCACAAGCTGCATAATTGTCTGTGTTGCAACACACTCTTAATGTGTTATATCAATCTGCATCAGATAAATATTTACTTACAACTAAAATAAAGGTAATCATGGGGTTTAGAAAAGAATTACATTATAATTTGTATTACTGATCATCTTATGATATCTTTAATCAGATTAACAGTCTATAATATATCACAGCTCTGTTGAATTCTGGATTCTGATTGGTCAGAAGGAAAGTGTTGATTAATTTTCTATAACAGCAGCTCTAACAGCAGTGCAGCTGGAAATCACAGGTTTATATTAATGCTGTTCTTCAAATACTTTATTGTTTCTATAGTAACAATGTACACAAGGAATTTGTATTATGGACACTCAAAATAACATGTTTAAAGCATGTGTAATTCTTGATACAGCGATGTATAGTTTAAGGAGATGTTTATATAGCTATTATAGATATAGCTATTATAAAGCTGTAATTTTACATTTTCTAATATCTTCAGGATGTCCAAAAAAATCTAATTCTGAGTTTGTGCTTTGCAGGTTCTCAGTAACAATCAGCTGTGGGGTTATTTTTGTTTTATTTACTATTAATTTCAAGAGAGAGAGAAAAATAGAGGCGTATGAGGGAACAAATGTTTACCTGACTCCCTGATGTTCCACAAGATTAAATGATAAACTAGAAGGGCTCTTGGTAGAGTGCCTACCTCCACCAAACCACATATCCAGATTTGCATCAATATCTGAGCAATTGTTCTTTGGCCCATGGGGAAGCTTTCCTCCAAAGTTCATCCAAATCCGTTGACTACTTTTTGAGTTACATTGGGAACAGACAAACAAACTAGAAGGGCACTCGGTAGAGTGCATACCTCCACCAAGCCACATATTGTCAACACTAAAACCAAATCATCTGAACCTAGGATAATACTAAAGCTGTCCACCAAATTTCATCCAAATCCGTTCACTACTTTTTAAGTTACATTGGGAATAGACAACAAAAAAACCTGGATCCACATACATATCTTGATTTGCATCAACATCTAATCAATTGTTCTTTAGCCCATGGGGAATCGTTCCTCCAAATTTCATCCAAATCCATTCACTAATTTTTGAGTTACATTGGGAACAGCAAACAAACAAACAGATGCAAAAACATAACCTCCTCCGACAAAGAGGCAAAAAGTAAAACATGTCACTCTTTAATAAATAAAAGAATGTTCTGTTTGGCAAACTGTTGTGTTATAAGAGGAATAAAACACCTCAGTTATTGAAAACAATCAACTTTTGGATGGTAAGAGTAAGTCCACTTCACTTAACACAAGCATTTATTCGGATTTCATTACAAATGAAAGCCCTGAGCACTAACAGACAGATAAATCATAGATAGACAGATAGACGATAAATAACTGTCACAAACTGAATCCAAAGAAGGAAATCACAGCTCAAAAGTGCATCAATGCTGCTGATCTCAAGAAAACAATCATAAATTGCCAAGAAGCTAAAAGCCCTATTCCTGCCCCAGCACGCAGGATTTTTTTTTTCTACTTACACTTGTTGCGGCCATAGTTTCAGATTTTGTGCTTTCTTTGGCTGCGCAGCTCGATTCCTGAGCCACACATCCAGCAGGGAGATCTTTCGCTTTTTCCCCATAATCGCTACCCGACTGCAGTGAAACACTCTGTGCTGATGAGGAAGGTCGGGGTGCACTACAAGCCTGTCATCCAACACACACTCCACACTCTTATCCTGCCAATACTACTGGACTTCCAGCCCCTTTACAAAGTCTGAAAACTGTCCTGAGAACAATGACCTTATTGCTGGGTTTTTGGGGTTTTTTTGGTTGGTTGGTTGGTTGGTTGTTGTTGTTTTTTTTTCACTGGGAAGTGCATGAGTAGAGACCTATATTCCCTGTGATGCTGTAAGCTCAGAAATTATCTGAAGGACTTTGATCTCAATACTTCATCATGGAAATTGCACAGGTTGTATTCTTGTAACTTGTAACGTAGCACCAATAACCTGTTTGTCATTATATTTGCACTACTTCACCACTACTACCTCTGCCATCTCTCATTGATGCAATTATTATGTGCAATAATATAGGCCTTAAACTATTTTTATGCATACTTATATATATATATATATATATATATAATATCTCATCTCATTATCTCTAGCCTCTTTATCCTGTTCTACAGGGTCGCAGGCAAGCTGGAGCCTATCCCAGCTGACTACGGGCGAAAGGCGGGGTACACCCTGGACAAGTCGCCAGGTCATCACAGGGCTGACACATATAGACACAGACAACCATTCACACTCATATTCACACCTACGCTCAATTTAGAGTCACCAGTTAACCTAACCTGCATGTCTTTGGACTGTGGGGGAAACTGGAGCACCCAGAGGAAACCCACGCGGACACGGGGAGAACATGCAAACTCCACAGAGAAAGGCCCTCGCTGGCCACGGGGCTCGAACCCGGACCTTCTTGCTGTGAGGCGACAGCGCTAACCACTACACCACCATGCCGCCCATATATATATATATATATATATATATAATTTATGTATATATGTGTGTATATATACAGAGTCTACCTGTAATATGCAATTTTTCCAAGCCTCTCAATAAGGCAATTTTTCTATACTTTTTCACAGTAGATAATGCAAATAGCCCTCTGTATTTAATCCTTCATTTGTCTAATTTTTATTTCAGTTTTATTTGTTATCTGTTTGACATTTTCTTGCTACTGTAACACGTGAATTTCCCCGATGTGGGATGAATAAAGTGAATCTAATCTAATCTAATCTAATCTAATCTAATCTTAATCTTTGCTAACTTTTGTTTATCTCTCAAAATGGACTTTTCCAGATGATATATTTAACTGTATGATGATGATGATGGTAATGATGATGATGATGGATACACTCAAATTTTATGTTATTTGGCCAGTTTGTTTTTATTTCATTTGTTTAGAGAGTAACACAGTGTCACTGCCTCACAGCACCAGTGTATCCAGTTCCATCCTGTTCTCTACAGATTTCCTCGAGGTTCTCCAGTTTCCACCTACCTCAGGTTTGAACACTTATCCTGCTCCTATTGTACTATCTCCTTATTGACACATATTTCCCCCTCTCAGCATGCAAAGGCCGTCCCAGTGTGATGTGGTTTTGTTTATTTAGATATGCACTCTTATTTTGACATGTCATAGTAATTCCTGGTCCTGTCTCCTCCTCCTGAAACTGTGTAAACCTGTTACTGGTCACCTGAACACAGTACTGTCTTGGACTTGCACTAATATTCTTGTCTTATTCAGTTTGAATTTGTTATTATTATTTGGTTTTGAATGTAAATGCCTCTGCATGTCCTCAACCTCAACCTCTGGCTGAGTCCCCATTCTTATAGTCATCCAGACATAAAATCCTGTGTGTTTATAGGTGCAAATACTTTGCTGCATATGTCATTAAGGATATAGCTGTTTGGTACACTGCACTTGGTATACACTGATCAGCCATAACACTGACAGGGGAAGTGAATAACATCGATTATCTCATTACAGTGGCACCTGTCAGGGGGTGGGATATATTAGGCAGCAAGAGAATAGTCAGCTCTTGAAGTTGATGTGTTGGAAGCAGGACAAATGGGCAAATGTAAGGATCTAAGCAACTTTGACAAGGGCCAAATTGTGATTGCTATATGACTGGGTCTGAGCATCTCCAAAATGGCACATCTTATTGGGTGTTCTCAGTATGCAGTGGTTAGTCCCAAACAAAAGTGGTCCATGGATCCAAAGGACAACCGGTGAACTGGCAACAGGGTCATGGGTGTCAAAGGCTCACTGATTCACATGGGGCACAAAGGCTATCCCATATGTTCCAATCCCACAGAAGAGCAACTGTAGCACAAACTACTGAAAAAGTTAATGCTGGCTAAAACAGAAAGGTGTCACCATTCACTTTTTCAGCAGTTTGTGCTGCAGTTGCTCTTCTGTGGGATTGGACCATATGGGATAGCCTTTATGCCCCATGTAAATCAATGAGCCTTCGACACCCATGACCCTGTCACCGGTTCACCGGTAGTCCTTCGGATCCTTGGACAACTTTTGGTACTGTATGTACTAACCACTGCATACTGAGAACGCCCGACAAGATGTACCATTTTGGAGATGCTCAGACCCAGTCATCTAGCCATCACAATTTGGCCCTTGTCAAAGTTGCTTAGATCCTTACATTTGCCCATTTCTCCTGTTTCCAACACATCAGCTTCAAGAACTGGCTGTTCTCTGGCTGCCTAATATATCCCACCCCTTGGCAGGTGCCATTGTAACGAGATAATCAACGTCATTCACTTCACCTTCACCTCTCAGTGGTCATAATATTATAGCCGATCAGCATATGATGTATATGGTGGTAGTATATAACCTATAAATCAGGATATGATTCTTCTGGAATATTTGGTTGAGACAGGGCTATAAAGTGAACAATAAAGATGCAAAAACAAAACCTTTCATCTGATCCATGTTGTGTACAGTAAGGATAGCTTTTTAATGCCAGATAGATAGACAGATAGATAAAAATAATAAATAACTTCTTTTATTGTTACATTCTGGTAGGATTGATTTTTTTTATACAAGTCCCTTTTTGTGTTTGTTCCTGGTAAGTTACTGGAACTGTATCAATGGGTGCCTTTCTTTCTATTGAGTGGGACTTTAAGGCGGCTTTTCAGGACAATCAATGGTCTGAAACTCTCTCACTGAAGCCATGACTCACTTTGAATGCACGCTGAAGGAGCAGCTAATCCAAAAACTAGAGGGGTGCAAAATTCCCAGAAGTACCAACATGAGTACCAACATGTCCGAGTTGCAGTCAATGATTATTTATAGTAAGCAGTAAGTTACAGTAAAACTATTATAAGTTAGTATAATAATAATAATAATAATAATAATAATAATAATAATAAATGATTATAAGTTATATTACATTATACTTAAGTTATAGTAAATTGTCCAAACACTGAGTTAATCTGATGTATGAAAGGATTAAAAAGTTGTTGTTGTTGTTGTTGTTGTTGTTGTTGTTGTTGTTGTTGTTGTGGATATATTCAGATATCTGGTTACTGATTGGTTATTAATAAAAAAGTAACCTTAGTTTAAACTGATTAAGCTTTTTTTCACAACTTTATTGGCCTTCAAATAACAAAACAACACATTCACAAGACATGCAAATGAAACAAAGCCACGGGAAAAAAAAAAAGGAAGGTCCAAAAGGGTAAGCACGAACGCGACCTAAAGCCCCATACAAGGCACCTCCCTACTAAAACGTTAATAATCTCGAAGGACTTAGGTGAAAGAAAAGCACAAGTAAAATCTATTGTTGCCAGTGGCAACTACAATTACAACAGAGACTCCATGAGCAAGGCCTGCCAGTATCAAAGCATTAATTAACTGATCCTTGTAATAAAAATCTTGAAAGACTTTAAACTAAGGAAATTACTAGGTGTAGCTAATTTGCATATGAGGTTCCAGAGTTTAGCACCGCGACTGAAGAAAGAGGACTGAAAAGTAGCAGTTTGACAAAAAGGTGTTTCTAAGTACTTAATTTCACTAGACTGGGATCGTCATGTGCGACCATGACTTACATATTTTAAGAAACTAGTATCAATGTCAACATGTCCGTATAAAACCTTATAAAGAAAAATGAAGGCCTTGACTTTGCAGTCATATGTAAGAGGTAAAGCTGGTTTTAATATCATAATGATCACTGTGTGTGTGCAGTGGCGGTTCTAGACCAAAATTACTAGGGGCGCCAAGGTGGGGCCAGTGTTTTTTCAGGGGGGCACATATAAGGACAAAACATGGCAATATTAAAGCATTCAAAATGTTTTGTTTAGTTTATTTAAAACCAAAACAAAATACATTGAGCATAAATACAATGAGATAAACATTCTGTCTCAATAGCCTAAACATAAAATAAATTGTGCTCAATGAATCTTAAAACCATGTTTCTCTTTTTTGTAAAATAAGATTTCTATTTTTGCATACAATGAACATTTTATCTGTACAATGACACTTTAAATTCACAGCATGAATGAATTTTCTTTTTCACAGCATGAGACTTGAATGTACAATCACTATCTAAATCACACTGTCATCATCTCACTCTTTCTTTATGTACAGTAGGGGGGAAAAATAGAAAGAAAAAATAAATTCACATACAGTGGTCTCAGAATCACCCTATAGAGGTTTTCGACCTGACGTCATAGGGTCACGTGATACTGTTTACGCCGGCATTTTGGAGGTCAAACAAAGCCACGCTTATCAACAAACAACGCTTATAATATCCATCTTCTTCATCGCTTACTTTTATCGTAGAATGCCTGATACGTGTTGTGCAGTTAGCTGCCACAACAGAAGAGGGGATAAACCTGGATTAACATTCCATAGGTTCCCGGCCGATCAACAGCGTCACGAAAAGTGGATCGCGGCGATCAGGCGAGAGAATTGGCAGCCCACCGAACACACGCGTTTGTGTGGCGAACATTTTGTCTCAGGTAACTTTTCCAAAAGTTTAAAGATATCGTATGCGAGATAAATGACAAATTATACATGTAGCCTAGCACCTAGCCTACACGTAAGCCCTGTTAGGCGGTGTTCAGGCTACCTGGCACCTGGCCCCACTAGTCAGGCTACGATGGTTTTATCTTTATACATCCATGGTTTTATATACGTGAGACAGGGACCGCTCGGCCTCATCAATGGGGCTACCTGGCACCGGGCTTCTTACTTGTGTTTCGGCGGCTTACGTGTAGTCTGGGTTTAACATACACGGTGCCCTCAGGCGAGGCAGAGCAATGTTTTTGGGTGGGATGTACTTTTTAGATGTGAATATGCAATGGACAAAACTAGAATTCGATACTAGACATATTAATTATTATGCATTTTTCTATATGATTAATGTAACTCTCTCTCTCTCTCTCTCTCAACCTGGAGACTATTTTTCTAACTGCAATGAATTTACTTTTATTTGGTATCACGTTGAAGTAGACTGTTATTGAATTTTTTTTTTTTGCCACAAAATGTTGTTGGGGTGGCACGGTGGTGTAGTGGTTAGCGCTGTCGCCTCACAGCAAGAAGGTCCGGGTTCGAGCCCCGTGGCTGGCGAGGGCCTTTCTGTGCGGAGTTTGCATGTTCTCCCCGTGTCCGTGTGGGTTTCCTCCAGGTGCTCCGGTTTCCCCCACAGTCCAAAGACATGCAGATTAGGTTAACTGGTGACTCTAAAATTGACCATAGGTGTGAATGTGAGTGTGAATGGTTGTCTGTGTCTATGTGTCAGCCCTGTGATGACCTGGTGACTTGTCCAGGGTGTACCCCGCCTTTCGCCCGTAGTCAGCTGGGATAGGCTCCAGCTCGCCTGCGACCCTGTAGAAGGATAAAGCGGCTAGAGATAATGAGATGAGATGGGAAAATGTTGTTGAAAATCTTTGCATATGTTGCCATGGCAACCATTCACGATGTCAAGGTACTGAAGGTCTGGCAAATCACCGACACTACACCGTTGCAGTGGCATAAACAGGTGATTAGGTAACGAGTATGGGTCACGTATACCAGCCTCCATCAATTTTTCACGATATCTGCTCTTACTTTTACCATCGAGATGCTGTACGGTACACAACAGTGTAATGTCGCTCGATAACCCACATGTTGGGCTAGCAGGAGTCGCCATTGTTGTGACCACCAAAATGGCGCCATCTACTTGTAGACATGGCAATGGTCACGTGGGTCGAAAACCTCTATAGCATTCACAGCAGGCTGAAACACTACAACAACAAGATTCTGCGATTGTGACTCCTTGAGAAACGGTCTACAAATGCATCAAGGTTCAAAGCCTTGGACCTTCTGGATTCAATGCTGAGCACACCAAGATTGCTTAGACGCTCCTCACTAATGGTGGATTGGAGGTAGGTCTTCACCAGTTTCAAAGTGGAGAAACTCCGCTCACAAGAGGCAGAGCTCACTGGGAGTGCCACAGCTATTTTGCATAGTCTAAAGAGCTAAAAAAAAATACTTCTTTATATGGCTCAGTGAAACCTGTCAACGCTACTGTATCTGATGGCTTTTCAATCAAAAAACTTCAGACGTGACAGCTGTTATCTCTCACATCCGAAGTTTACAATTTGCACTGCTGCTGGTCTTTCTGCTGCAGGTAACAGTGTGCATGTAGCGCTTTAAGGAGTCCGTGTAGAACACTCCGTCATGTCAGTTCCGATCTTCGAGCCAGCGCACATCAAAATTAATAAATCTTATTATCTGTTCAGCACAGGGGCCACAACAGGGGCCAGGAGCAATTTTACAGGGGCACTGGCCCCCGTTTAAAACCGCCTGTGTGTGTGTGTGTGTGTGTGTGTGTGTGTGTGTGTGTGTGTGTGTGTGTGTGTGTGTTTATAACTGTCTTCCAAATACTTACTCGTGCTATTTTCATCAGTTCTTCCCTCTGGGATCCCTGTGCTTCCCAATTTCACAGCAGCTTGCTGATATTAAATGTGTCTCTAATTGCAGTTTAGCTGCTCTTCTGATGCATTGTATCTCAGAGTTTGTTTAATTTGACACACTAAATCCTTGTTTCTCGGCCAGAAATCTCTCGGCTCCAGTTCCAACAGCCTGATTACATATTATACACTGCTTTACACAGTATACTGTAGATCTCATTTCACTGAACCTGCATCATTTTTTCCAATTTACTTAAAAAGCTTTTTTTTTTTTAATAAATCTCATCCTAATATCAGTTCTGATGAAACAATCCTAACCATAGCCGAGCACCAAAAACATTTCCCCTGCTAAGGGATCATCCTGATTGAAGAATGAATGAGAAACATCAGTCTTTTTTTATATACTTTATTAATTCCCAAAAGGAAATTTGGCTCTGCTTTATCTCATCTGGACAGTGGGCAGTTGTGCTACAGCATCCAGGGAGCAGTTGGTGGGGGTTAGATGCCTTGCACTTCAACAATGGATGTAAAGGATTCACTCATTTTCCCTGCTGGTCCAGGGACTCAAACCAGTGACCTTTTGGTCCCAAAGCTGTTTCTCTAACCTTTAGGCCATAGCTACCCTAGTTTTGCTGTAGTCTCTGCTCAAAACCTGTTCAACTCTATTTTTCACTAATATTTCATAACGTTTCATTTGTAGTATAAAATTTTGACCCAGATGTGTTTTCAAAAGCCGCTCAGTGAGTTCATGTGTACATTTAACAGTTATTCCACAAAATTGAGTCGTACATGAGCTGATAGCCGATGAGGTGCATAGCACGGAGTTGTCTATAAGCCATGTATGATGAGATTGAGTAGAATAACTGTTTTATTCTATCCACATTCATTGGATTTTGAGAAACGGAGCATTTTTATTTATATTTTTTGCAAATTCGATAAATAAAAACTTTATACAAAACGTCCAACAAAATCATTTCCAATTAGAATGTAAACAAACTGGCGAAATGACAGGAGCATTTTGTGAAAAATGCGATGATAATAATTCTTGAAAAATAAAAATTATATGCACAGTATGTTTTTTGGGGGGTTTTGTTTTCAAGCAGAGTTTTTATTTTGTCCTTGGTTGGTTCAGCAACATGCTCTGACATTTTGTTTTTCTCTACTCACTGTATATGAGCTGATAGCCTAGTAGTAGAGTAGCTAATCAGGGCATGCGATTGCTCATATCCAGTGAATGTGGATAGAATAAAACATGTATACTCCTGAAATATAATGGCGATATAATGGTGGTGAGATGCTTCAAGGAAAAAAAATAATATAAAATAACCTATAGCTATGGATGGTGTGTGCTGTCTTCATGAGGAAAGTACTGTATAACAGAAGTATAACTTGTCAGAGAACGTTCTAATGCTGTTAGAAAGTGTAAATGCAAATCTTCAGGAAATAATCATGAAAAGTTTTTAAGACGTACAACTTTAGATTAAGACTAAACCATCATATCAGGATAAATGACCTAGTTTTTGAAATAATGCTTTCATTTTTCTTCAGATGGTACAACCTGGTTTTACGCAAATGTAATGCCTGTGCTTCAGCTGTCTCACATATGAACAAACTCACTTTTCCTGAAGTGACCCAGGATCACAGGAGTTAAAGAAACAGAACGTCGAGGTTAAAGGATTTCAAGCATCCATCAAGGCATTACCGGGAGCAGGAGCAGCTGCTGCAGGCTATCACACTGCAGCACGGTGTTCAGTTACACCTCTACAGATGACTCGGCTCATTCCAGCTTCTCTGTCACTCTCTCACAGGCCCTGCCCACCACACTATATCCCTGCTCAGTATCAGGATGCTGTGGGATGATCACCAAAGGGCATCTTTCATTAACGTGAGTGGAATTTAAGATTAAATCATCATTTTGGAAAAATATGATATATGGTTTAATAATGACACGGAGATCTGGCCATAAAAACGTCTTTCATTTCCACAGAGAGATTACAAGGGTTCGGTACTTGATGTGGGTCATGTGACAAAATGGAAATGCTAGAAACAAAAATATATATTTGTTTAAAAAAAAAGACTGAAAACGAATACGGTAAGAGCTGACCAAATAAGCACCTGAATCAAATTCTGTAGATGCACTCACAGGCCACTTTATTAGGAACACTCATCCATACACCTGCTGTTTGTACAAATCAAGAGCTTCAGTAAATGTTTACAATGTTCAAACATCCGAATGGGAAAAATTGTGACTTTATTTCACTGTGGTATGGGTGTTGGTTTGAGCCAGACAGACTGCTGGTTTGAGTATTTCAGAAACTGCTGATCTCCTGGGGTTTTCATATACACACACACAGTCTCTAGAGTTTACACAGATAGAATGGTGCAAAAAACACTGAGTGAGTGAGTGACGGTTCTGTGGGTGGAAAGTAAACAAACGCCTTGTTGATAAGCGAGGTCAGAGGAAAACGGCCAGATTGATTCAAGGTGCTTTTGCCAGGAAGGATATAGTAACTCATATAATCACTCTTTACAACCATGGTGAACAGAAAAGCATCTCAGCATGCAACAGAAAACAGAACATATTGGGTTCCACTCTTGCAGCCAAAGACCCCTTCGCATGTTTGTAAACAAACCGACCATTGCTAGGATGCGCGCGCAGCCTGGACTCAGAAACAATGGCGCTGCCCATAGACCGGCATTATGAGCTGTCAGATTATGCAAAACAATTGTCGTTACAAGATCAAGAATGCTACATAAATAAGTTAACTCTAACAAGTGGACATCGCCTACCGGATCCGCATTTAATTAAAGAGTGGACGGACGATGTTAGTAAGTTCCCTGTTATACAATGGCCAGATATATACTCGTACCTTATTGACAAGACTTCAGTGTACACCCACGAAAAACTTCGTGCCTACAAGTCTTTAGACGCATATGATTATGTTATGTGCGGGCATGTACAGAACGTGTTTTACACTGAAATTGATGATGCTAACAATATTCATTACATTGTGTAACTATGACCCAGCTAATCAGACAAACGTTACCAAAGTATTTTGCTACATCAATAAACGAAGACTAGAAAGAATAAAAAAGTAAGATTTAATAAATAGCCTGATCTTACCTGTGATGAAGTGGGCGCTGCAAACCCACGCATTTTTGATAGTGCTTTCATCCCAGTCTACACGTTTGATGGCTTGTAGTCATAGACGTCGGCGATTTTTTTGGAATGGGTGAGATCCTGCTGGAATTCTGTACATTTTAACCCCATCACTGCTACGATTCTGACACCCGACAACACAACAACTAGGCATTTCTTCCAAATATTTCTTCTCTTCTCTACCATCGCCAAAAGTCAGTCTGACCGTCGCTGAGTCTTTTTTGAGTCCAGGCTGCGCACGCAATTTCCTCTTAAGTATGAATGATGTTTACTGCGAAGGCTTGCTTTATTTCTTAATTAACGTGTTATTCAATTACATTTTCGGTTTTAGTAACCTTACTGTATATCATGACTCATATTGGCAACTAATTGCAGTTAAATATTATACTTATCAGCCTATTCGGTTTTTAGCCATGTTGAATTTAGCTTATTTGGTCCACGGCAGGCGTCGCTTATCCGTGCGATCTTCACGAGACTTGTGCGAGACTTCGAAACGTGAAGCATCAGCCAGACCACAACTAGGTGTAAAACACGTACTTGGCATCTTGTGTCACATTTATTCCACCAAATGAAGTGTTTTCCAAACAAAATATTGCACAACAACGAGTTTAAATGACGATTACTGCCTACTTTTTTCAAACTTTCCTGATCGCTATCAAAACAAAACAAACTTCCGGCTTGATTACATCAGCATTCGAAAGAGGGCGCGCGCATCTTTTGACAACGTTGGCAGATGTTGGTCTTTGAGTTCCGCTGTACATTTTACTTCCGTCCTACGATGTCTCGCACAGGTCTCAATGAATCTCATTTATGGCCATTGCTTTGACATATGGACTGATATATTACAGAGCATATTTCAAATACTCATAACTTGCTATAGCAGTGACAAAATAGCGATCAAAAATGCATTCCGATATTTAATAGAATGAGATAAATTTGATGAATGAATGAATGAATGAATAAATGAGAATTCTGATGATAAAAAATTTGCCTTCAGTTCCCCTTTAAAGTGGCCAGTGAGTGTGTGTGTCCATGTGTAAATATCAAAACATAGCATAATATATGTAAATATAAGCCACATATGGGGCATGTCAACATAAAAGGATGTCTGTGAAGATTCTCAGTCATCCAGGTCATGGTAAACTGTGGGTGGTAAAAGAGAGCGACTGGACTTGCTTGAAAATTCTTGAAGACGTTTCACCTCTCATCCAAAAGGCTTATTCAGTTCTGTCTGACTGGTAGGGAGCCTCAGGTATTTATCCTCTCATGGATGAAAAGCTCATCTAAGGTGTTGTTGAGTCATCCTGTTGGTGTGGGTCACTGGGGGCTGGTTGTGAACGGCCTAGAGAGTCATTAGGGTGATCAATGGATTGCCCGTTAGAGTGATCAATGGAATGCTGATTCTCTCTGTTCTCCTGTGCGACACTGAAAACAGCTGGGTTTTGGTGTGCATTCAGTTGTCTGGGAAGTGTGCCAAGGACTGCATTGTAGGTGGCTGATAAATGATGTCTAAGGCCCTGTCCACACGGCAACGGATTCAGGTGACTCCGATACAATTGCTTATCGTTTAGGCCTGGCTTCCACATGGCACCGGCGTTTTGGGTGCCCAAAACGCAATCTTTTTGAGAACGGGTTCCAGAGTGGAAAGATCTGGCAACATTGCTGTTGCGAAGTCGTCTGGATGAGTAGAACGGATTTGTTTACGATGACGTCACAACCACATGACTGTGAGTGCTTCACGACGGGTAGAAGTGTAACGAACTCGATGCGAGTTGTCAACAAATCCTATAACTTGGTTCATGAAACGCGCTTACAAAATATTTTCACTGTGAATATTTATTGTGTAATGGTGCAGAGAGAGAGAGAGAGAGAGAGAATAACCCTTAGGGCAGAGTCAATCCCGCCAGCAAAAATAGGGAAAAAAAGGAGCGATCTCACCTCTTCAGATGTTGGGTTAAATCCTACAATACATTCCTCAAAAAGGGCGTAGAAGAGCAAATTAATCCATCAACGTGTAGCATTCAATTTATTCCGGACCATTAAAGACGCCGCCTTCCGCGTAGAATCATACGTCATCCTCACCGCCATATTGGATGGGTCAAAGCAGAGAATAAAGATGCCTCATTCATGTGCTGCGTTTAACTGTACCAACAGGTTTGCCGTCCAAACGAGATCACATGGGATTACCTTTCACAGGTGAGAAACAACAAATTAATCCATCAACGTGCAGCATTCAATTTATTCCGGACCATTAAAGACGCCGCCTTCCGCGGAGAATCATACGTCATCCTCGCCGCCATATTGGATAGGTCAAAGCGGAGAATAAAGATTAGCTGCGTTTAACTGTACCAACAGGTTTGCCGTCCAAACAAGATCACATGGGATTACCTTTCACAGGTGAGACTGGAAAAATACTTTTCATTGTATTTGGTCATTATAATGTAATTTTACGAACAGATTTTCCTGACTTTGTGGCTAATATGAAGTCTCGCGCATAATAGTTTATGCGCATGCGTCCTTACTTCTTCTATTGTTCTGGTGTCTCCGAAGGGACCGTCTTACAGCGCCCCTAGAGGTGTGGCATGTGTATTGCATCATTTTCAGCAAGCGTTGCGTTGCCATATGGACCTGATATTTTACTGATCGTTGCCCATTTGGACGCGATATATTTTTAAATAACATCTCGTTGCCATTGTCGTGTGGATGTAGGCTACCCTTAACCAACATCTGAAGAGGTGAGATCGCTCCTTTTTTTCCCTATTTTTGCTGGCAGGATTGACTCTGCCCTAAGGGTTATTCTCTCTCTCTCTCTCTCTCTCTCTCTCTCTCTGCACCATTACACAATAAATATTCACAGTGAAAATATTTTGTAAGCGCATTTCATGAACCAAGTTATAGGATTTGTTGACAACTCGCATCGAGTTCGTTACACTTCTACCCGGCGTGAAGCACTCACAGTCATGTGGTTGTGACATCATCGTAAACAAATCCGTTCTACTCATCCAGACGACTTCGCAACGGCAACGTTGCCAGATCTTTCCACTCTGGAACCCGTTCTCAAAAGATTGCATTTTGAGGCACCCAAAACGCCGGTGCCGTGTGGACGCCAGGCCGAAACGATAAACAATTGTATCAGAGTCACCTGAATCCGTTGCCGTGTGGACAGGGCCTTAGACCCCCACCTCTGTTCAGCGATGGCCGAAGTGATGGCCATCACTGAACAGAGGTTGGGGTCTAAGACATCATTTATCAGCCACCTACAATGCAGTCCTTGGCACACTTCCCAGACAACTGAATGCACACCAAAACCCAGCTGTTTTCAGTGACTACGTTTACATGCACGTCCAAATCGAGCTGCTGTTGGTAATCGAGCAAAGGGTCCCAGCAGGGGTGCCTGAGAAATCCAATCCTACATGCACAAGTGAAATCGGGCTATTGTGCAAGGTGCATTGTGCACCCGAGCCACACGTGGTGCTACACGCCCCATCGTGTTGGTACACTTCCGGTTGTCGTCATGAAGAAGAGCTATAGTGTTGCCAGATACTGCTGACGTTTTCCAGCCCAAAACATGTTCAAATCCGCTAAAATGCACTTAACATCCCCAATCTGGCAACACTAGTTCCGTGTTCAAGCTGTTAGGCTTGCTCTAACAGACTATGGCTACAAACTGTCCGGCGCAGACCACTGTTTTGTAAGACAACTTATTTTGCACAATAATATTTTTCTAAAGTCCATTTTTTGCTTACAAAAAAATATATTTTTTGCTTACAATTTAACTTATGTCTTAATAAACACACAAAAACTAAGTTCAATTGTTTTGTTTTTATTGACATTCTTCAGATGTTGGACATATATATATATATATATATATATATATATATATATATATATATATATATATATATATACACACACACACAAATACAATGACTTGTTTATGTACACAATTCACAGCTATGAAACAGCTGTACAGATGTATTTGATGATACAGTAAGTGAGCTAAATTTTAACAGTGCAAACAATGCCACAAAAAGAAAAGATTCATGCCGTTGTCATGATTCATTGTCATGCCGACCGAGGCTGTTGTGTTTCCCGCTTGTGGTCTCGTCACTCGTCACTTCCGGAAGTAGCTCGACAACTAGCTCGATAGGGTATACATGCACAAAGTAGCTCGGCAGAAATCGCATAAACTAGGTCGTGTAGCTCGATTCCGAGAAATCAAGTTCGGTTCAATTTCAGCCGAATTAAGGTGTATACATGGCATTTTGAACTTCGATTTCAGTCGAGCAACGGCAGAAATTCGATTCTCTCTATGTGCATGTGAACGTAGTGACTGTCTCACAGGAGAACAGAGAGAATCAGCATTCCATTGATCACCCTAATGACTCTCGAGGCCGTTCACAACCAGCCCCCAGTGACCCACACCAACAGGATGACTCAACAACACCTTAGCCCATGTTTACATTAGACCGTATCAGCGGATCATCAGATTAACGTTTTTAAAACGATTAGTGTGCACACAGCAACACCAATACACGATTTGCGTGCACACAGCAACGCCAATACACGGATACGCTCGGCTCCGCAGGCATCCTGCGCTCCAAATCACTCCGCCCTGAACAGCGAGTGCCCTCTGGAGGGTGCGCACTCCGGCCCTGTGCAGCTCACAGAGCGCGCGAGTGAAGTGCACAAGCCACGATTCGGGACTGAGCCACTGTGTGTGTGATCCCAGCGCATATCACTTACCACTTGCAAGTGGAAGGATGGCAAGCCTAAAGACAATCATAACTACACAATGGGCAGTATTTGCATCAGTATTTGCAGTATTTTCATACTTTTATACTCTTTAATGAAAGGTGATACAAGGCGGAAGTCCGCGCCGTTTTTCAGCAGTCGCGTCACATGACCAACGCCAGTGAATCAGGAAGGTGGATGTCACAGTGACGTTGTCCAATGAGACGCCAGCTAGAGCTCAGCACAGCGTATCCGCGTATTCTGAATGTTTACACAGCACCGGAGCTGACACGATCTGGATTGAATACGTGGACACTGGCGGATTCCCGTTTCCTGGCGTTTCCAGGCGGTTTAATGTAAACGGACAGTGCATCCGTGAAGAAAACGAGACAGATACGGTCTAATGTAAACGTAGCCTTAGATGAGCTTTTCATCCATGAGAGGATAAATACCTGAGGCTCCCTACCAGTCAGACAGAACTGAAGAAGCCTTTTGGATGAGAGGTGAAACGTCTTCAAGAATCTTCAAGCAAGTCCAGTTGCTCTCTTTTACCACCCACAGTTCAACATAAAAGGAGTCCAGTGTAGGAAAAGTTTATTTTTGTGGTACTGTATAGCGATTTGAAATGAGAATGCATGAAAAAATGACTCACTTATACTTTTTTCTAATTTTGCCATAAATACATGGCTTAATCTATAAAGTACAAAATAAATAAAAACTATTATACTGTAAACAACATATACTGTACAGTAAATATGACTTTGTCAGCCAAATAAATGTGTGCTGTGCATTAAATTCAATTTACACATCACAAAATTTACAGCTGAATTTTTTTCTCCAAACTTGATTTCCTGTTCAGGCGATGATGCTTCAAATATTTCTGCTCAATTTAGAATGTCCAAGAAAACAAGTTTACCTTTTCTTTTTTTTTTGACAAACTTATTCTGAGGTAGCGTGCCCCGTTTCTCTACAAACTATATATATCAAAATATTAAAACATAGCATTATTATATTATTTTCTTATTTAAAATATATTTATATTTATTATATACTATATAATAAATATAATTTTTGATACATAATATGAGGGCAGCAAAGTGGTGTAGTGGTTAGCACTGTCGCCTCACAGCAAGAAGGTTCTGGGTTCGAGCCCCATGGCCGGCGAGGGCCTTTCTGTGTGGAGTTTGCATGTTCTCCCCATGTCCGCGTGGGTTTCCTCCGGGTGCTCCACTTTCCCCCACAGTCCAAAGACATGCAGGTTAGGTTAACTGGTGACTCTAAATTGACCGTAGGTGTGAATGTGAGTGTGAATGGTTGTTTGTCTCTATGTGTCAGCCCTGTGATGACCTGGCGACTTGTCCAGGGTGTACCCCGCCTTTACCCTGTAGTCAGCTGGGATAGGCTCCAGCTTGCCTGCGACCCTGTACAGGATAGCTACAGATAATGGATGGATATATAATATGAATATATTATGCATAACATTATTATATTTATTTTATCAATAAAATGCCTTGATCATTAACAAACAATATTGTGTTTTATATATATATATATATATATATATATATATATATATATATATATATATATATATATATATAATTTTTTTTAACGCTAGACGGCCTTTCGCTTTCGTAAAATCGGTGAAATTTAGTTCCCCCTTAAATGTGGTCATTGTGATATATGTTTATTTCTGTAATATCTCAAAATAGCAGGCCATTCTTTAGCTGGGAAGTTATTTAATTTGAAGGGATTAAAGCAAATAATGTGCATGAAATCACTCGCTTCGTGCAGTCAAGCAGACAGAGGAAGTCCGTGTGCGCATGCGCAGGTTTACCTTCTTCTTCTTCTTTTGGGTTTTACGGCAGCTGGCATCCACAGTGTTGCATTACTGCCATCTACAGGTTTACCTTTGACCGTGCACTGACAGTTCCATCATTCTGTCGCTAAACGAGCAGCTGATCACACCGAGGTGCTCGCTGAGCGCCGATATTTATTAGTTTGGTTCTGCATTTCCTTTCCTTCATATATAACATAACGTCTTTTCTTCTCGCTTTCCGTTACTGTAGTCGGTCTTTCACGTTTCATTCGCACACTCATGTCCTCCATTTTTCTCTCCTGTTTCAAATTTGTATCACACAATGCCTTGCGTGAACGGGGAAAGCCCACCATGTGATGCATGACATAGTATCTTGTATTGGCTCATGATGAAGCAGGGAAAAATAGCAGAGAATTTAGGGCCACGTGGCCTTAAATTCATTAATTGTTCTTTTTTTTAACTAATAAAATTGGAAGTCTGTGATTTGAATTCAGTAGCTTGCGGTCCACTAAACAAAAATAATTGCATGTTGGGGAAAATTATTTTTATGACCTACACTTGAAAAATCTGAAAGGCAGTCTAGCTTTAAAAGATTTAAGTTCTGAGAAATTTACAAATTCCAAAATAACAAAACTGTTGAATAAAAAAAGCTACAAATAAATAGTTATAAAGCCAATTTGTAGAAGAATCTGTGCTAGATTTGTTTGACAAAATATAACAATTATTTTATCATTTTATACATTATTATTATTATTATTATTATTATTATTATATTTTTTCTTTTATAATTTTACATTATTATGAAAGTTTTTCAGTCAATGTACAGGTGTATGTTAGACGTAAACACCGGCCCTACATCCAGATGAGATGTTAAAGGTACACTGAAGTTTTTCAGCACTGCTGCTAAAAGAAATTCTCTGAAGATTTACATTCTTCTTCCCTGAGGATATCGAAATCATTAAGCAGCTAATACACTCCGTCCATGTCTGGGTTTGATGAAGCATTATTCAGTTCTTTTTCAAATTTGTATCGCAGTTTTAGTATCAGACATTGTCCCAAAGCAGCTTCGCAGAATTCCAGTGTAGGTTTAGATCCCTAATGAGCAAACCATAGGGAACAGTGGTGCAAAAACATGAGAGGAACTGAAGAAGAACCAGACTCCACAGGAAAGCAATCATTATGTAGCATGTATCGTGCTAACGGTTCCTCAACAACGCTCACTCTCACTTAGATTTATTCTCATTAATGAATGAATGAATGAATGAATGAATGAATTTCTGTCATAAAAGAGTCTCACTGCACTTTCCTCTCACTCCATAACATGGTGATGTGGACTCACTCTCCAGTCAGAGGGGTGTACTGTGAGGAGTGTGAGGTGGGAGTGAAGTAGAGTGATATATTGAGTTCACCCCCTTCCTCTCAAATTCGTCAATGTTGGATCATCTTTCATCCTGTCTGCCAGAGATAGAAGACCGAGCAGATTCCCACAACGATTGGGCTTCACTGAGCCATTCCAGGACACAACTTCTATTCATTTCCCACTCCATCCATCCTTTTATCTGTCTGTCTGTCTGTCTGTCTGTCTGTCTATTAGAGGTGGTAAGATTCACTGACTTGCATCGGTGCACCAGGAAAAAAAATTCACAATGTATTTCCCCGATTAAAAAAGTGCACCACATACAATATTTGAGATAAACTCGGGATACATTGTTTCTAATAACTGTACAGTGATGGAGATGCACAGCCCTACTGTCTGTCTGTCTGTCTGTCTGTCTGTCTATCTATCTATCTGTCCAGCTTATCAGTCTCTTTATCTATTTTATTTATTTACATACACATTTACTTATTTACTCTGTTTGCTTGCTCACTTGCTTATTTATTTATTGTTCACTTATTTTGTTTACTTAATTATTTATGAATCTATTTATCTATTTACATACTTACTAACTTATTTATTTTTCTTTGCTTGCTCACGTTCCTATTTATTTATTAATTATTTATCTTTATTTGCTTGATTATTTATTAACCCATTTATCTATTTATTTACTTACTTATGTATTTTTGTTTGCTTGCTTACTTGCATATCTATCTATCTATCTATCTATCTATCTATCTATCTATCTATCTATCTGTCTGTCTGTCTGTCTGTCTGTCTGTCTGTCTATCTATCTGTGTCTGCATATCTATCTATCTATCTATCTATCTATCTATCTATCTATCTATCTATCTATCTATCTATCTATCTATCTATCTATCTGTCTGTCTGTCTATTTATTTGCATGTCTGTCTGTCTTCTGCCTAGCTAAATAAATGCTAACTTTGCTAAATTATGTCACCGCTCTCTCTCTCTCTCTCTCTCTCTCTCTCTCCCCATGTGCTGTTTTTACACTAGCTGTAGCTGTGTATTTATGTGTAGATATCTATATTTATCTTTTTGCTAAACACTATCCTTATTCATCTTCATGTCATATCCAGGAACCTTTTGAGTCATGTGACCAGACAACGTGGCTGTTCCACACAGGGACCAGTGATGTGAAAATCAGCATAAAGTGCTAATCACCTCAGCACTCGTTTTAGCCAAAGCGTGAGCTCGTGTTCACTGGCACTCTGTGAGGAGACACTGTGTGTCTGTGTTATATACAGTAGGAGCCCGTCTCCTTGTTTAGCCTGGGCTCCACGGTGTGAGCTGAGCCAAGTGGAATCCAAAGCATGCCATTAAAAACTGGAAAAATCTGATCCAGCCAACCTGACAATAAACAGATGCGTAAGAGGCCAGATGGCAACGTGCTCACAGCATGTCTTTACACCGGTCACTTGAGAAGAGGAAATGGATCAGTGGTGACGGTTAGAGAAATGCTATTGTGTTGACAATGTCACCCTCTGAAGAAGGCGGAAGGTCGCAAGGTGAGTAAATATGAACCAACAAGCTGTTTATCACGATCCCTCAGTTACCACACTTCCGTAGACACACAGAGGTGTAATTTAAAAAAAAAAAAAAACATCACAAATGATGGGATTTGAAAAATAAAGCAGTTAATCACTGAACAATTAAGGCCATGGTTTATAAACTCATACTGTATCACAAACACAGTGTAGTGTTTATTTGCAGTGGGACAAACATTTCACAGAAGAATGGTGGGAATGATGTCACATGCAAAGTCGAGTGACAAAACAATTTGCAATGAGGTTTTGGTGCGTATGAAATGTGACAAGTTCGATTCTCAAAGAAGACTTCAACTAAAGGCAGTGAGTCAGGGAGAAAAACAGCTCAAATAATGATCATAATCATAATCATAAATCAACGGGTAATGTGCTGAAGCAGATTTCTTGTTATCACTAAATACGGGGAATACACCACTCATATTTTACATCTGAGCTCCATCCGGGACATGGAGAATCAGAACTGGGGCATAAATCTCTATATGTCACTCGTGAGGAAATCGATAAATTGTTTTGATAAATTTGGGGACTTTTTATTTGTGAATGTATCTATATAATAAAAAGAAAATCACACATTGGCTTGAAGATGTGAAGTTTATCATCTCATGTTGAAAAACTTGCATTTTTCAGATGAAATACATCACGGATCTGAGTGACATATTTAAATAATATCGGCTGGCATTGAGTGGTATATCAGATATATTCCATTCAGCTAGCATGATACTGAACAAGTTGAACATGAGTAGTTGAATGGAATATATCTGATAGACCACGAAAAAAAGCCAGCTATTATTATTATTATTATTATTATTATTATTATTATTATTATACATACACATTCCTTTCGGGTGTTCAACACGTCTTTCTCTTTCAAAATTCTCTCAAAATCTTCCATATTTAACGAAGCAAACCTGGTGGCCATGTTTGTTTACAAATTGTCCCAGTTGCTCGCTAGCACGGAAGTTTTACGTCTGCGACATGTGATGTCGTGTTGTTTTGACAACCATGCAATATCATAAACCATATTCAACACTCGTTCTCCACTGGGTAGAGTGACATGTACTAGTAGAATAAGCGATATGCTAACAATATTGCATGCTATCAAACCAAATGAATGAAACCCGCTAGAAGGGAATAGAATGCATTTATTTTATTCCATTGAAAAAGTGTCTTGTATGTATAATAATTCCCGATATTTCACTCTGATGTCGTCACTCCCAGTATTTTCCCGCTGACTAGACATGTGTTGTCAAAATGGCGAATCGATTCAGAATTAAAATTCTTTTGATTAACTTGGGGTTTTTTTGTGGATGTGTCCGTATAATATAAAGAACATATTTTATGTTCACCACTTGAAGATAAACTTCATATCTTCACTCCACTGTGTAATATCCTCTATTTACTTTCCTAGAACTAGATGTTTTATTCCTCTGATTCCACAATAATTTGACAGGAATTTCAATTTTTAATGCATTCATGATGAATGTGTCAAATTTGTTTTATCTGTTTGTTTTATCTGAGTAAAGTGGAATGTCCATGAAACAAGTTACTTCCTGTTGTCACTTACGTTATAAAAGCTATAAAAGTCATTCTCTCACCAGCCTCTCTTTTTCTCTAAGTTACTAAAAGAAAAAAAAACACAGATCACAACATTCTCCGTCCTTAGACTTTCACTTGGAGGAAGTCGAGCTGTAAAGTTACAGTTTTATATCTTTCTGACTGTTACAAAGTGCTGACACTGGAGACTCTTCAGAAAAATGTGAATTAATCGTCTGAGAGAAAAATTCACCGTATCAAAAATGACATTTTTTTAAAATGCATTTATGTCACTTGTCTGCCGTACAACTCTCTGTGTAAGCTGTTACTATAGAAACAATGTTATTATTATTATTATTATTATTATTATTATTATTATTATTGTAATCCTTTAATAAATTCATCAACACCTTCTATATTATTATAAGTTCTGCAGAAAGGATATTAGGTTTAATATATCTACACTAGAGCACTGATATACAATGCAATGTTCACAAAAGTATACTTTTGTTTACCTACTTACAGTTTTAGCTACGTACAAACTTTCATCTTTCTGGACTTTTCCACCCCTGATCCCAGTTGGCCAGTTAATATTTCCCTTACAAAAAAGTTTATTCAAGTGTGCTTCTAGTATATTTGTTTTAAACTAAAAATAAGAGAGTATGCTTTCAGTTTACTTTTTATTTACTGATCAGAGATAGACTTAATAAAGTTATGCATAAGTATACTTGGCTTATACTGAAGTATATAGAAAAGTCTAAGTATATTAAGCTTATACTTAAACTTAAACGTTTGATCAAGATATATTTAACAAAAGTGTAATAAAGTATTAAAATATTTGTGCCTTATGTTTAAGTGGACTTGCCCTGTAGTTGTGCTTCTCCTTTTGATAGTAGCTGATAAAATACTTCTTTTTCACATATATCGGATTCTTTGTGATATACGGTAGCATGTTTTAACAAAACATATAAGTTGTGTCCTGGTAGTGTGCATGAGGTAAGGGTTAAGGCTAGAAAACTAATAGTATACCTAGAAGGGTAATTGCAGTAAACTTCAAAACTAAAAAGTGGACTAGATGTATATAACCAGTAACTAATAGTATATTTCCAATATGCTATAAAGTATACTTTTATAAACTAAAAAGTGGACTAGAAGTGTGTAACGAGCAAACCAATAGTATATTTCCAGTATCCTATGAAGTATGCTTTTGTAAACTAAAGTGTGGACTACAAGTAAAGAATTAGTAAACTATTAGTATATAAGTTTGCTTGTGGTATACTTGCAGTACAAAATAAAAAATACTAGTTGTATACTCAAAGTTTACTTCTCTTAGACTTAAAGTATACTTTTTATAAACTAAAAGTGGACCAATTTAGTCCCAGGAAGTATTAGATTAGTTTACTTACAAGTATACTGTACATACATTGATATCAGTATACTTGGTACACAAAAGTATACTTAAGGAAATATACTTTAACTTGACTTAAGTATACTTAATAAAATTAACTTGAAGTATACTTCTTTTTGATAAGGGTTGTTTTGTGTTCCTGTCACGTTTTGTGCTCTTTGTTTGTTTTCATTCCGCCTGTCCTTGGCATATCTCCTGATTGTGTCCTGATTGTGTGCACCTGTTTCATCTTAGTTCCTGATTAGCTTGTTTACTTGTGCCCTCTCGTCTCTTTACAAAGTCTTGCCATTTCTTAATGCTTGTTACCAAGCCTGTTTTCCTGACCCAACTTCCTTGCTTTCTAGTCATAGCCTACTTCCTGGTTTAGACCCTCGCTTGTTTTCACATTTCTTGGACATGAATTACTCAAGTCTAATATTGTCTGCCTGATATCTGACCCTTGTTATGAACTTGGAGAATGATTCATGGCTTGCCCAAAATAAACAACACGCTGATTTTATGAACTTGCACCCTGCATGTTTGCGTATGTTAATGATGCTGAAATTAAGAATGCTGCCGAAAGCAGAAGTGCTAGAAAGCATGCAAAAGAAAAGCTGGGGTTTTAAGTGGTTTTAAGGAAAGTGTAAATAATTCATCCTCCTCCTTTAGAGCAGCGAGTGCATGTGCATACAAGTTGAAGGTGTTTTCCTTCTCACAGATATGAACTCAAGACTAGAATGGTCCATTAGCAGTTTGAGAATCGTTCAAAGCTGATAGTGTGATGCCATGGGAAGAGGCCGAGGATAGAGACAGGACTGTTTTTTCTGTCTCTGTTTTTCTCTCTAAGTTTCTCTTTCCTCTGTCTCATTCACATCGCACTCAGCTCTCCGTCTGTCTCTTGGGTTCTCTGTATCTCCTGCCTGTCTGTATTTTCCTCATTCATTCTGCCTTCGCTGTCAGTTTCTCTCCGGTCTTCTGTCTTTTTCTCTCACATCACACTCATCTTTTTTCTCACCTTGACTGCAGTAATGTATGACGGAGTATTAGGGCCACTGTAGGTTAAAAAAAGGAGGTGAGGCAGGGGTAAAAATCTGAGGAAAAACTCAGAATTTCCTGGATTATTGTCGTCCATTTATGAGAAAAAAAAACTCGTAAATTTGGATAGTTTCAAAGATTATAAAGTCATAAATTTGCCAAAGGAAAAAGTTAAGAAATTCTGAGGAAAAACTCAGAAATTCCAAGATTAAAAAGTAGGAAATTCCAAGATTAAGAAATCACAAATTTATTTTTTTTTAAACCTCAGAAATTCCAAGATTAAGAAGTCAAAAATTCCAATATCAACCAATAGGAAATTCCAAGTTTAAGAAGTCACAAAATTATACAAAAAAGCTCTGAAATTCTGAGAAAAAAAAGTCAGAAATTCCAGCATTATGAATTCACAAATTTATGCAAAAAAAAAAGAAATTCTGAAAAAAAACTCAGAAATTCCAAGATTAAAAAATAGAAAATTCCAAGACTAAGAGGTCACAGATTTATGCAAAAACTGAGAAATTCCAAGATTAAAATGTCAGAAATTCCAACATCAGCAAGTAGGAAATTCAAATATTAAGAAGTCACACATTTGTGCAAAAAAATTCAGAAATTCTGAAAAGAAACTCAGAAATTCCAAGATTAAAGTTGTACATTTATGAGGAAAACATCTCATAAATTTGGATTTTCTCAAAGATTATAAAATTATAAATTTGCCAGAGGAAAACAATTCTGATAAAAAAAACTCAGAAATTCCAAGATAAAAATGTCAGAAATTCCACAATTAAGAAGTCACAAATTTACGAGAATTTTTTTTTTTTTTTAATTTAGGGGTTTTTTTGTTTGGGTGGTTGTTTTGTTTGTTTGGGGTTTTGTTTTTTGTTTTTGTTTTTTGGTCAGTGAACCAGATCACTTCACTGTGAAAGGCCGGATCAACATCATCACAACACAAACATCAGTGCAGTCTTTCCTCCTCGATCATTGCAATATAAAGCACTAAGAAATTTTCTCCTGCATTTCTCAGAATGCACTGCAGCCAGGAAGCATGATAGATTTTTTTTTCTTGTAAATTTGTGACTTAGTAATCTTGGAATTTATGACATTTTGATCTCTGAATTTCTGCTTTTTTTCTTGCAAGTTTATGATTTTATAATTTCTGACAATATCCCAGTTTTCCTCATAAATGTACAACTTTAATCTGAGAAACTCTGTTTTTTCTCAGAATATTTCCCCTCCACACCCCAGCTCCACTGTTTACCTACCATACAACGGCTTTAATACATGTTTGCTCTGCTCTCAGGACTTCGTACTTCTACAACAAACAAGCTACAACATGTGCAACCTGCAGCAGCAGTGAGGATATTAACATGTCCTAGAAAACCAGATGATATTAGACCACTATGTGAATCTCTAACTGTTACAGCACCTTCATTAATCTCTGAATTCCTGATCAACTCCAGTCCAAATCACATCTTAAGATCATCTCGTGCAAAAAACAAGAGGTGAATGAGCATTCTGTTTTTATTCACACTATTACTGATGTTTAAAAACAGCTAAAAACACATTTATATTATTTACACCACCATGGTATAGTGGTTAGCACGGTCGCCTCACAGCAAGAAGGTTCTGGGTTCGAGCCCAGTGGCCAGCAGGGGCCTTTCTGTGTGGAGTTTGCATGTTATCTGCGTGGGTTTCCTCTGGGTGCTCCGGTTTCCCCTACAGTCCAAAGACATGCGGTTAGGTTAATATGGGTGCCCTTGAGCGAGGCACCTGACTGCTCCCTGGGCGCTGCCCACTGCTCTGGGTGTGTGTTCACTGCTTCAGATGGGTTAAATGCAGAGAGGAATTTCACAAGTGTGTGATGAATAAAGTTGTGTTTTCTTTCTTTATACACCTCTTTTACACTTTTATATTATTTTAATTATTGTATATTTATTCTATTTTTGCACATTTATTTTTCTATTTTTTATATGTGAGATTCAGGTGTGCTTCATCAATATGGAATCAATTTTGTGCCAAAATGTTCATACAATACTTTTAAAATATCAAACAAAAACGACAAATCAAAATACAAAAAAAAACAAAAAGTCAATTTTTTTAGACTGGCAAACAAATTATTCGTATAATCGTGCAAAATATCAGTCTATTACTCTTCAGAAACCTTTTATTTTTGTTCTGCGTCTTTCTCAGTTTTGTTTGACGCAATTTATTTTGGTTGCGATTCCAGCTTTCTCGTTTGCGCTCCCTGACTTTTTGCTTGCAGTTTTGGCACAAACTTCACGTGTGGGCGGGCTGTCCAGGAATGCATTCCCATTGGCTAACTTGTGTTTGACTGACAGCTCCGCTCAGCCATTCCCTACTCGGATTCTGGCGGACTGTTTGACGAGTGACCGATCCATTGACGGTAAACAAGGATCGAGTGGACTTCAATGGCGACTATGATACTGAATTAATTCAACAAAGTGTAAATTCAATATCATAGTCGCCACTGAAGTCCACTCCATCCTTGTTTACCGTCAATGGATCGGTCACTCGTCAAACAGTCCGCCAGAATCCGAGTAGGGAATGGCTGAACGTAGCTGTCAGTCAAACACAAGTTAGCCAATGGGAATGCACTCCTGGACAGCCCACCCACACGTGAAGTTTGTGCCAAAACTGCAAGCAAAAAGTCAGGGAGCGCAAACGAGAAAGCTGGAATCGCAACCAAAATAAATTGAGTCAAACAAAACTGAGAAAGACGCAGAACAAAAATAAAAGGTTTCTGAAGAGTAATAGACTGATATTTTTGCACGATTACACGAATAATTTGTTTGCCAGTCTAAAAAAATTGACTTTTTGTTCTTTTTTTGTATTTTGATTTGTCGTTTTCATTTGATATTTCAAAAGTATTGTATGAACATTTTGGCACAAAATTGCTTCCATACATCAACCTGTGCTGAAAACAAATGGGATAAAAACTTACGCAAAAAAAAAAAACATTGGGCTCTGATGATTAAATATAATTTAGTCTATTAAATCTCATTATCTCTAGCCGCTTTATCCTTCTACAGGGTCGCAGGCAAGCTGGAGCCTATCCCAGCTGACTACGGGCGAAAGGTGGGGTTCACCCTGGACAAGTCGCCAGGTCATCACAGGGCTGACACATAGACACAGACAACCATTCACACTCACGGTCAATTTAGAGTCACCAGTTAACCTAACCTGCATGTCTTTGGACTGTGGGGGAAACCGGAGCACCCGGAGGAAACCCACGCGGACACGGGGAGAACATGCAAACTCCACACAGAAAGGCCCTCGCCGGCCACGGGGCTCGAACCCAGGACCTTCTTGCTGTGAGGCGACAGCGCTAACCACTACACCACTGTGCCGCCTCTATTAAATCTATTAATTTAATTAATTTTTAGCCTTGAGGCTAAAAATCACCGAGAAGGACAAGCGGATTAACTTGCTGGAGAACCGGGTGGCCGATCTGGAGCAATATACCAGAATGAACGACATCATAATCACCGGCTTGGAAGTGAAACCTCGTTCATATGCACGGGCAGTGACGATGCGGAACGGAGAGGAGCCGAGCGAGGAGGACGCGGCATCGGTGGAGCAACAGGTGGCGGCGTTTCTCCGCTCAAAGGGAGTTGAGTTAGACAGGGAGAACATCGAGGCCTGTCACCCGCTCCCAAGGAGAAACGAGAAGACAAAACCGGCAATAATAGTTTGGTTTACAAATAGAAAATACAAAAACGAACTGCTGAAACAGGGAAGACGGCTGAAGGGATCAGACGTTTACATCAATGAGCACCTGACAAAGAAAAATGCGGACATTGCCAGAATGGCCCGTTTACTCAGAAAACAGAAGAAAATACAATCAACATGGACTTCAAACTGCAAAAATATACATCAAGTTAAATGGAACACCAGAACAAGCCAAAGTTCTAGTCATCCGGGAGCTGGAGGAGCTGAGCAAATATTAACGAAACGTACAACAACAAGGTATCCTTAAACTACAGCCATGACAACTCCTGATAATAAACACACATTAGGACTAGAAAACTTTGTATATACAGAACATAAAATACAGGACATAGAACATGATATTGATCCGGATAACAATTTACTCAATGATATAGAAAACAGCTGCAGTTATTACACAGATGAGCACTACAATGCAACTTTCCAATCAAAGCATAACATATCAATCATCCACTTCAATAGCAGAAGCCTATATGCCAACTTCCACAGTATTAAAGAATATTTGAAACAGTTTAAGAACCCATTCAACATCATAGCAATTTCAGAGACATGGATCAGCACTGACAGAGATGTGGACTTTGAGATGGAGGGTTATGATCTAAATCATATAAGCAGAGTGAAAAAGAGAGGAGGAGGTGTGGCAATATATGTGGACAAAGGATTGAAGTATAAGGTGGTGGAGAGTATGACAGCAGCTGTTGATAATCTGGTGGAATGTATCACAGTGGAAATTTGTATGGAAAAAGTAAAAAATATAATTGTGAGCTGTTTGTACAGAACTCCAGCATCAAGTATCGATATATTTGAAAACTGGATGGAAAACATGTTTTCTAACTCAGTGCAGAAGACTGTGTTTATCTGTGGGGATTATAATATTGATCTGTTAAATCCAAAAAACCATAAAATGACAGAAGATTTCATAAATACAATGTACAGTATGGGTTTATACCCAAAAATCACCAAACCTAGTAGAATTACTTCTCATTGTGTCACATTAATAGATAATATATTTACAAACAGTATGGAAAATAATACAGAAAGTGGGCTTTTATATAATGACATCAGTGACCATTTGCCTGTATTTATTGTCTATCACTGTAATTACTGGAAACCTAAGGATATGAATCAGCTGAAATACAAACGGATAAGAACCGAAGAAAACATAAGGATACTTAAGAGTGAATTACTTAAACAGAACTGGAGAGTCGTATATGAGGAAGAAGATATTGACAAAGCATACAGTGGATTCCTAAATATCTTTAAAACACTATATGATAAAACCTGTCCTGTAAGGAAATACAATGATGGACAAAAACAAGCAAATGGTCCATGGATCACCAAAGGATTAAAAAATGCCTGTAAAAAAAAGAACACGCTGTATAGACAATTCATAAAAAAAAAAGAACTTTGGAGGCAGAAATTAAATATAAAAAATACAAGAATAAATTAACCAGCATTATGAGGACATGTAAGAAGGAATATTATAATAAATTATTAGATAGTAATAAAAATAATATGAAGGGGCTATGGAATGTACTGAATAGTATTATTAGGAATAGAGCTAAAAACAAAAACACAAGCTACCCTGATCATTATATTGAGAATGACAGATCAATAAATAATATGGAGGAAGTGGTAAATGGTTTTAATAGATTCTTTGTAAATGTGGGATCAGATTTGGCAGAAAAGATTCAAGATACAGACACACCTGGAGGGGCAGAGGCTGCTCGATGGGAGAGAAATCCTAAATCTATATTCCTTGGTGCAGTTGGCATAAAAGAGGTCATAGACATTGTAAAGAGAAGTGAAAGTAAAACCTCCACTGACTGGAATGATATTGATATGAGTTTAATAAAAAAAGTTATTGAAGAAATTGTAGAACCATTTACTCACATATGTAATATGTCTTTTCAATCTGGTAAATTTCCAAACAACATGAAAATAGCTAAAGTTATACCTTTATATAAATGTGGAGATAGACACCATTACACAAATTACAGGCCAGTTTCTTTACTCTCTCAGTTCTCCAAGATCTGAGATCTGAGAACTAGACAACTTCATTGAAAAATATAAACTTTTAGCTGACAGTCAATACGGATTCCAGAAAGACAGATCAACAACCCTGGCATTAATGGAACTTATCGAGAAAATCACAAATGGTATAGACAATAAAAAACATGTTATGGGAATTTTCATAGATCTAAAGAAAGCATTTGATACAATAAATCACGACATTCTATTCAAAAAATTAGAGAGGTATGGTATCAGAGGGGTTGGTTTGGACTGGGTGAGGAGCTACTTAAGTAACAGGCAACAATTTGTAAAAATTGGAGATCACACATCTGAGTATTTGCCCATAACATGTGGAGTACTGCAAGGGTCTGTCTTAGGTCCTAAACTGTTTATATTGTACATTAATGATTTATGTAATGTATCAAGTATAATGAAATGCATATTATTTGCTGATGATACAAACATCTTTTGCGCCGGGGACAATGCACAGCAGCTTATGGAAACAATCACAACCGAAATGAATAAATTCAAAAGGTGGTTTAACGTAAACAAATTGTCATTGAATTTGAGTAAAACAAAGATTATGTTATTTGGAAAATATAAGTCGAACCCTCAAGTTGAATTGAAAATTGACAACATAACCATAGAAAGAGTGTATGAAATAAAATTTCTGTGTGTGATTGTTGATCATAAAGTCTGCTGGAAACCGCATATTAATCATGTTAAAGCAAAAATAGCAAAGATTACTGCAATTTTGGGGAAATCAAGACACATTCTGGACTATAAATCACTACATACTCTGTATAATGCACTCATACTTCCATAACTGAGCTACTGTGTGGAGATATGGGGTAATACCTACAAATCTAACCTGCAGCCGTTATGCACATTACAAAAAAGAGCAATAAGAATTGTCAATAATACGGGATATCTTGAACATACAAACGCATTATTCGTAAAAGCACACACTCTGAAATTCACGGATCTGGTTAAACACAAGACTGCACAAATTATGTATAAAGCAAGACATAACCTTCTTCCGGGTGAGGTACAAAATACGTTTATGGAAAGGCAGGGTGGGTATAACCTGAGAGGGGAAATTAATTTTAAGAGAGAAATGTTAGAACAACTCTGAAAAGTATGTGCATAACAGTCTGTGGGGTGAAATTGTGGAATGGTCTGGAAAATGAACTCAAAAATAGCACCAACATAAAACTGTTTAAAAAATTATATAAAAACATGTTAATAAAAATATGTGAGAATGAGGACAGGCAGACTATATAGGTGATGATGAAATTGAGAGTAAGGCCCAATCCCAATTCTAATTTCTACCCCTTCCCCTCCGCCTTCCCCTCCGCCTTCCCCTTGGCCCTTCCCCTTGAAACTGAGCTACAAGGGATAGGGCTTGAAATTCAACCCTTACGTATTGGGATAGCCCTTCAACGATCGCATACGTCATCGCGTACCTCCGTCAGCGTTTACGTTAGCAAAACGCGACGCGTCATTGGCTGCGACCAGCCGCTACAGTCAGAGCCAGAGATCTCTGCTGGCAGGGTGTGATTTGTTAACTAACACCACTGAATGGGATATCTTTGGCGCTTCGTGCACCACATCCGACAGAATGAGGTGTCAGAACACTCATGTAAACAATAAAAGCGAGAATAACAGAACAAAACGTACGCAGTCAAGCAACCGAAAACAATACTCACTCCCAAAGCTTTTTAGCAGCAGCTTGGATTTCAGAAATCGCTGCTCATTCTCAGCTCGAAAGCGAATCAAGCGGCGTGTTTCCTCTGGATAACAACTTAAAACACGTAAATAATGGAGAAAATACATTTATGACAATCTTTCGCCGCGGGAACCGCCATCTTTCTGAAATCCGCATGAAATCTCGCTGAAATCCGCATGGCATTGTGGGAAATCACTCAAACCCCTTCGTTCGGAGTCTGCTCCAGGAAAATCTCCGTTTGGAGGGGTACAGAAGCCCTCCCCCTCCGCGTTAACTGGGATTGGGATACCCCTACCCCTTCACGTGAACGCGCAAAATGGAGGGGAAGGGCCAAGGGGTTGGTCCAAGGGGTGAAATGGGATTCGGCCTAAGTCTGTGACTGGTCTTCTTGTATTTTGTATATAGTTATAGGTAGGTGTATATGTATGTACTGTATATATGTATTGTATGTGTGTCTATATGCATAACATAAGTATCTGTATATATGATTTGATTTGGTCGATATTATACCATGTCGGTATGTTTTGGTATGTTGGTATGTTTTCTTTTTTGTTTATTGCTTTTGTTTTCTTTTGTATATATAGTTTATTATGGTGGAAAGTGACATTTGATTAGCGGTGGTATAGAGGGTTAGGATTGGATAAGTTATTACTTCTTCCTAATCCTTTCTGAACATTGTTATGTTATTGCCTTGTGGCTACGCTATTCTGTTTGTTTATGATGATGTTTTGATTATTGTATTTTTTATTTTATTTTTATATCTTTCTTCTTTATTGTTCAGAATAAAGTAATCAATCAATCAATCAATTTATTAATTAATTTTATGAATTAATACTATTGATTTATTAATTTAATCTGTTGAATATATTTATTTATAATTTATAATTTAATCTGTTAATTTATAATTTAATATATTAATTTAATTTATTGTTTGAAAAAATATTATATGAAAAAATAACACAAGACAAATTTCAAGACAAACTGTAGATCACCATCATCATCATCATCATCATCATTATTGCTTTAAATCTCGTATTCTCAGTGATGTTTCTCTATCTGAAGGACGCTATCAGTTGTGCCTCCTGCTCGCTGTGCCACTAAGATGGAGCGATGAGCAAAATAATTCCCATGGTGACACATTTCTACACCACATGGGCACCACCACCCGCCGTCTATCAGAGAAAGAGACACTCTGAGTGCCCTTCACTGTGGAAGTGTCCTACCAAGAAGTTGCAACTTCATCCAGCTAATCGAGTGTACAAAGCATACCCCACACACACACACACACACACAACATGTCTTTCATCAGGAGAAATTCATTCCAAGTGCAGATTCAGCATGAACAGTTTACATATTGACTGTAATCTCGGTCATACAATATGGAGGTATGCTCGTGATATTCTGATATTTTAGTACCACGATACACTTTTCTGAGTATTGTAGGTATCATTAAGAGCCTTTATTTTCACGTATGCTTTTATTTTTATAAGCTTTTAAAGCTGAGGCTTTTATAACCTTCTTTTCATTTATCTACTTGCAAAGTCTTGTTCTTTGTTTATCTGCATTTCTGAGCTTTATGAACCCATGTCCAATTACATTACATTTATATGGTACGAGCTACTTCTGGCAAAATCGTGTGCTCTGATCGGTTCCTTGGCGGGCAGAATTTTCCTGTACTGCCTGTGGGCGATTACAGACTTTCTTTCCAAGGCGCCGGCTTTAGACTAGACTTAGATGCTGCCATGTCTTGCGATACATGAGGCAGTCATGCTTATCCAGCCCTTTCAGTCCACAGCCAGTGTTACTGTGTCTTTCCATCCTCTACCAACTTGTTGCAAGTCTCTGTCAATTGTTTGTCGCCAGTTCCTTTTTGGACGTCCCCTCTGACGTTGTCTCTGGGGATTCCATCGTAGAACTTGGTTGGGTTGACAAGTCTTGTTGGCAGGAGTCTAACAATATGTCCCAGCCAGCTCAGTCATCGTTTACAGATGATTATGGACACTGGCTGTTGGTTGGTCTGAGATCTGACTTCCTTGTTTGTGATGAATGGTGGCGCACACAGACGCAGCAGCTCAGAGCTCCTACTACTTTTACATTTTGTTGGTGGTGCTGTGTATCATTTCACACAGTCTTTGCATGTTTCAGTACAGCAGAAACGAACTTTTACAACTGAGCGGAGAATATCAGCTGTCCATGGAGTATCTGATCCCCCTGGAGATTGTTAAACCACTCCCAGGGACACCCGCAACACAGGCTGGAGGAGGAGGCGCTGTGAGCGGAGGCAGAAGAGAGGCAAGCGGGGGGGGGGGGGCGCCTGGGCTAGACTAAAGGCTAGCTCCTTCAAACCACTGCTCCTGACCATCTTTCTCTCTAACGCTCGTTCAATCCGTCATAAACTGGACGAGATACGACTGCAGATGGCTACACGAAGAACTTTAAACCACTGTTCATGTTTGATCTTTTCCGAGACCTGGCTGGACAGCTCCATCCCAGATGCGGCTATCGAGCTAGCAGGCCGCACTGCCTACCGAGCCGACAGGACCGCGGACTCTGGTAAGAAGACCGGCGGGGGACTGTGCATTTATATCAACAACTCCTGGTGCACAAATGTCACTGTGGTGGATAAGCTGTGTAGTCCAGAAGCAGAACTGTTGCTGTTAAAGTGCCATCCATTCTATCTCCCACGGGAATTCGCTGTTGTTTACATCTGTGCTGTTTACATTCCACCGGACACTAATGCTAAGCTAGCGTTAGCACAAGTGAGCGGCAGCATCAACAACAGCCTAGTAGAACATCCGGACAGTGTTTTTATTGCAGCTGGGGACTTTAATCACGCGGATTTAAAATCAGTGCTTCACAAATTCCACCGACATGTGAAGTGTGCTACTAGAGGAGATAGAACTTTGGACCAGGTGTATACTAATGTAGCAGACGCATACAAGGCCCAGGCCTACCCCCACCTGGGTCTGTCAGACCACCTCTCTCTTCTGCTACACCCACGGTATACACCTAAGATCAAGAGCGCTGGGATCACAACCAAAACTGTGAGAACACGGCCGGTGGATGCAGTTCCTACGCTCCAGGACTGTTTCCACCACACAGACTGGGATGTATTCAAAGAGCAGGACACTGGCAATCTTGTTTCACTGGACAATTACACCTCCACTGTTTTAGATTACATCTGCTTCTGTGTGGACAATGTCACCTGCTGGAGGCAATTCTGTGTGTTCCCTAATACACCACCATGGATGACACATGGAGTAAAACAGCTTATCTGAGCTAGAGACTCTGCGTTTCACTCTGGGGACCAGGAGGCGTACAGTGCTGCCAGGGCCAACCTGAAGAGAGGCATCAATACTGCCAAACACCATCACAGGAGGCGTATTGAGGCCAGGTTTGACACCACCACCCAAGGCAGGTCTGGGAGGGCATCAGGGCCATCACGGACTATAAGAGGAAAACACCACCACCCTCAGCTGACAGTCCCACCTTGGCTGAGGATTTAAACCTCTTTTATGCCCGTTTTGACAGGGACAACACCGATCCTGTCCTGCCCCCCCTCCCCTCGACCGACCCTGCTCCAGTCCTGAGCATGCATGAGGTGAGATGTGTGTTCCACAGCATTAACACCAGGAAGGCGGCCGGACCAGATGGAGTGTTGGGCCGGGTGCTTAAAGACTGTGCTGTGGAGCTGGCGGACGTCTTCACCTCCATTTTCAACACCTCGCTGTCCTGTCCTCTGGTTCCAGCCTGTTTCAAAGCAGCCACCATTGTCCCCCTCCCAAAACAGTCCAATGTCACATGTCTTAATGACTACAGACCTGTGGCACTCACCTCCATTCCCACCAAATGCCTGGAGAGACTGGTCATTAAACACATCAAAGCCGCCTTACCACCAATACTGGATCCACACCAATTTGTCTACAGAGAGAACCGGTCAACTGAGGACACCATTGCCAAGGTGCTGCACACACTGCTGGAGCACCTGGAGCATAAGAACACATATGCACGACTCCTCTTTGTGGACTATAGTTCGGCTTTTAATACCATCTGGCCGTTCAAACTCCGGTCCAAACTCCACCAGCTGGGACTCAACACCACCCTGTGCAATTGGATTGTGGACTTTCTAACAAATTGCACACAGAGTGTCAGAGTGGGCAAGAACACCTCCTCCACCCTTGTCATTAACACCGGGGCCCCTCAAGGGTGTGTGCTGAGCCCTTTGCTCTACACTCTGTTTACACATGACTGTTCTGCCTCCTCCTCATCCAATCTCATCGTCAAGTTCGCTGACGACACCATGGTTCTCAGACTTATTACTAATGACAATGAGACAAACTACAGGAGAGAGGTACAACACCTGGAGTCATGGTGCCACAACAATAACTTGGCCTTAAACACCAAGAAGACCAAGGAGATAGTTGTGGACTTTCGCAGGAAAGGACACATTGACCACCTACCTCTCTCCATAGGCAACGATGTGGTAGAGAGGGTGAGGAGTTTCAAGTTCCTGGGGGCAACAGTGACTGAGGACCTGTCCTGGGGCACTCACATTTCCACAGCCATGGGAAAAGCACAACAGCGGCTCTATTACCTGAGGAAGCTGAGGAGCGCTAATATCGCCAGACCTCTGATGGTGAACTTTTACAACTGTGCCATCAGTAGTGTGCTGACACATGGATTTCTAGTGTGGTTCTCCAGCTGCACTAAGGCCGACCAGCAGGCACTTCAGCGGGTGGTGAAAGCTGCCAGGAGAATCATTGGAACGACTCTCCCAGAGATCAGCACCATCTACTCCACTCGCTGTCTGAGAAGAGTGCGCAACATCCTGCGGGATCAGCACCACCCTGCTCATCACCTCTTCCACCTGCTGCCCTCAGGGAGAAGATACAGGTCCATACAGGCCAGAACATCCAGACTGGCCAATAGCCTATATCCACAAGCTGTGAGGCTACTGAACTCTGCCACATCCACAACCACATCCACCAATTAATATCATTGAACTGGTTTGCATTGTTGCAGTTGTCACTACTCTCTCTCCCCTGCCCCCCCCCCCCCCCCCCCCAGACAATAACGTTATAACATTATAATGGCACTGATCTGGTTTTTGCACTGTTTATACAATGTCATAATACTCAGGTATCTGTCTGAATGTCCCTGCTCTGCACTTTATCAACATTGATGACTTGAACTTATGCTGCTATTTGCTATGCTGCTTTTTGTTGTACTGATGTAATACTGGGTCAAATGCTAACACTGGGTTATTTAGGGGGGTATGTATTTATTTATGGGTTTGCACTTTATCAACTCTGCTGTATGGATGCTCCAAACGAAATTTCGTTGTTCTTTTTTGTGACAATGGCAATAAATATTCTGAATCTGAATCTGAATGAGGGGCGGCACGGTGATGTAGTGGTTAGCGCTGTCGCCTCACAGCAAGAAGGTCCTGGGTTTGAGCCCCGTGACCGGCGAGGGCCTTTCTGTGTGGAGTTTGCATGTTCTCCCCGTGTCCACGTGGGTTTCCTCCGGGTGCTCCGGTTTCCCCCACAGTCCAAAGACATGCAGGTTAGGTTAACTGGTGACTCTAAATTGACCGTAGGTGTGAATGTGAGTGTGAATGGTTGTCTGTGTCTATGTGTCAGCCCTGTGATGACCTGGCGACTTGTCCAGGGTGTACCCCGCCTTTCGCCCGTATTCAGCTGGGATAGGCTCCAGCTTGCCTGCGACCCTGTAGAAGGATAAAGCGGCTAGAGATAATGAGATGAGATGAGATGAATCTGAATGAAGTCACTTCATCTGATGCCCAGGGTTTTTCAGGTGCGCTTGCTGCTCACATTCCAGTATCCAATGTGTGGAACTGTTTTTGTGGATAGGACTCTGGTCTTCAGGGCACCAGCTTCCTTGGTGAGGCTTTCACTGGTATCTGCCCTACTGTCTCTGACCAGAGATGACTGTTGTCCTGGCTGCTTTGAAGCTTTGAACTGTTGAAAATTTGAACTGTTTTCATAACAAGGGTGTTTTCTGGGAACAGGGTACTGACATGAATGGTGCCAGCTTTCAAGCTTGCAAAAAACAAACCTGTTTCATCTACTTCATAATTCCTCGAATTTAGTATTTATCTTAGGCATATTTTTCTTTTATATATATATATATATATACGGGGCGACACGGTGGTGTAGTGGTTAGCGCTGTCGCCTCACAGCAAGAAGGTCCTGGGTTCGAGCCCCGGGGCCGGCGAGGGCCTTTCTGTGTGGAGTTTGCATGTTCTCCCCGTGTCCGCGTGGGTTTCCTCCGGGTGCTCCGGTTTCCCCCACAGTCCAAAGACATGCAGGTTAGGTTAACTGGTGACTCTAAATTGACCGTAGGTGTGAATGGTTGTCTGTGTCTATGTGTCAGCCCTGTGATGACCTGGCGACTTGTCCAGGGTGTACCCTGCCTTTCGCCCGTAGTCAGCTGGGATAGGCTCCAGCTTGCCTGCGACCCTGTAGAAGGATAAAGCGGCTAGAGATAATGAGAAGAGATATATATACACACACAGTGGTGCTTGAAAGTTTATGAACCCTTTAGAATTTTCTATATTTCTGCATAAATATGACCTAAAACATCATCAGATTTTCACACAAGTCCTAAAAGTAGATAAAGAGAACTCAGTTAAACAAATGAGACAAAAATATTATACTTGGTCATTTATTTATTGAGGAAAATGATCCAATATTACATATCTGTGAGTGGCAAAAGTATGTGAACCTTTGCTTTCAGTATCTGGTGTGACCCCCTTGTGCAGCAATAACTGCAACTAAACGTTTCCAGTAACTGTTGATCAGTCCTGCACACCGGCTGGGAGGAATTTTAGCCCATTCCTCCGTACAGAACAGCTTTAACTCTGGGATGTTGGTGGGTTTCCTCACATGAACTGCTCGCTTCAGGTCCGTCCACAACATTTCCATTGGATTAAGGTCAGGACTTTGACTTGGCCATTCCAAAACATTCTTTATTCTTCTTTAACCATTCTTTGGTAGAACAACTTGTGTGCTTAGGGTCGTTGTCTTGCTGCATGACCCACCTTCTCTTGAGATTCAGTTCATGGACAGATGTCCTGACATTTTCCTTTAGAATTCGCTGGTATAATTTAGAATTCATTGTTCCATCAATGATGGCAAGCAATCCTGGCCCAGATGCAGCAAAACAGGTCCAAACCATGATACTACCACCACCATGTTTCACAGAGGGGATAAGGTACTTATGCTGGAATGCAGTGTTTTCCTTTCTCCAAACATAATGCTTCTCATTTAAACCAAAAAATTCTGTTTTGGTCTCATCCATCCACAAAACATTTTTCCAATAGCCTTCTGGCTTGTCCATGTGATCTTTAGCAAACTGCAGATGAGCAGGAATGTTCTTTTTGGAGAGCAGTGGCTTTCTCCTTGCAACCCTACCATGCACACTATTGTTGTTCAGTGTTCTCCTGATGGTGGACTCATGAACGTTAACATTAGCCAATGTGAGAGAGGCCTTCAGTTGCTTAGAAGTTACCCTGGGGTCCTTTGTGACCTCACTGACTATTACACGCCTTGCTCTTGGAGTGATCTTTGTTGGTCGACCACTCCTGGGGAGGGTAACAATGGTCTTGAATTTCTTCCATTTGTACACTATCTGGGCGGCACGGTGGTGTAGTGGTTAGCACTGTCGCCTCACAGCAAGAAGGTCCTGGGTTCAAGCCCCGGGGCCGGCGAGGGCCTTTCTGTGTGGAGTTTGCATGTTCTCCCCGTGTCCGTGTGGGTTTCCTCTGGGTGCTCCGGTTTCCCCCACAGTCCAAAGACATGCAGGTTAGGTTAACTGGTGACTCTAAATTGACCGTAGGTGTGAGTGTGAATGGTTGTCTGTGTCTATGTGTCAGCCCTGTGATGACCTGGCGACTTGTCCAGGGTGTACCCCGCCTTTCGCCCGTAGTCAGCTGGGATAGGCTTCAGCTTGCCTGCGACCCTGTAGAAGGATAAAGCGGCTAGAGATAATGAGATGAGATGAGATGTACACAATCTGTCTGACTGTGGATTGGTGGAGTCCAAACTCTTTAGAGATGGTTTTGTAACCTTTTCCAGCCTGATGAGCATCAACAACGCTTTTTCTGAGGTCCTCAGAAACCTCCTTTGTTCGTGCCATGATACACTTCCACAAACATGTGTTGTGAAGATCAGACTTTGATAGATCCCTGTTCTTTAAATAAAACAAGGTGCTCACTCACACCTGATTGTCATCCCATTGATTGAAAACACCTGACTCTTATTTCACCTTCAAATGAACTGCTAATCCTAGAGGTTCACATACTTTTGCCGCTCACAGACATGTAATATTGGATAATTTTCCTCAATAAATAAATGACCAAGTATAATATTTTTGTCTCATTTGTTTAACTGGGTTCTCTTGATCTACTTTTAGGACTTGTGTGAAAATCTGATGTTGTTTTAGGTCATATTTATGCAGAAATATAGAAAATTCTAAAGGGTTCACAAACTTTCAAGCACCACTGTATATAAATAAAGTATTTTAAATATGTTTGGGGTTTTTTTTGTTTTTTTACTTGTGTGACTTGATATGTCCTCTTCCTGCTGCTATCCACTGTGCTGCTGCAAACAGGAAATTTCCCCATAGTGGGATAATAAAGGTTTTCTTATCTTATCTTATTTTATCTTAAAGCAAAATGACAAAAAAAATTAATTGGAAATTGAAACGGAATCAAAAACGGCCGAAACACAAAAGACAAACAAGAGTCACTGAATTATTCAAGAAATGAGCAGTGAAGAACATTCAGAAACCACTAACCACTAACAGAAATTCGGTTTTGAAACCGCTAGCTGATTATTCTGCATGCGTGACTCAACTACGTTACAAATATGACGTGACTGAAAAATGTCTCATTATAATGACTGTCTATTTTAAGCTCAGAAATAAAAAAGCCATATAATAAACTCCTTATTAACATTGCTTGCTCGGTCTTTATGGGAAAATATCAGACCAAGGTCTTGACAGTACAGACCGAGCCATAGGCTTGTAATTAGTAATGGCATTTAGTGTACTGTGAGTTGGCCTAGTGGCCAAAGACCATCATAAAAATGGTACCTACTGCCATGGCTTGCTGCAATACAGATGCAAGTGGGGAGTCAAAGTCTCATGGTTATCAGAGGACCCAGCCCCCCACTGTAACCCTAGCTGTATAGGTGAGAGGCTAAGGGCTACAGGGATTGGTGTCGCCCAATACACCTTAAGGACCTGGTTAATACTGGGGTAGGAGATGCCTGGGAAGACCAGGGCATGGCACAGGAAGGACTTCAGACTTGTTAGAATGGCATTTAGCAGACGCTCTTATCTTGAGCGATGTACAACATACCCAGAGCAGCCTGGGGAGCACTTGGGGGTTAGGTTCCTTGCTCAAGGGCACTTCAGCTATTCAAATCAAACCAGCAACTTTTTAGCTTGTAATCTAACCATTAGGCCATGGCTTCCTCTGATTATTTGACTTCTGCTGCATGGATTATCCCTGTCTGCCTCCTGGTGCGCTACGTTTAGCTACTCAAACACCAACTTTAAAGGCATCATTATTAGTGATACTGAAACAAATAACAGCTTGGACATGAGAAGGATACAAAATCAGTGCATTTGTGTAGCATTATTTAATTTCACCCATTTCTCCACAACAAATACTTCCTAATCATTCCTAATAATTCCTATTTTACAGAGTGGAGGTTTGTTGCCATTTTGTTGGCACAATCTCAGAAACACTGAGGTGTATTCTGAAAATATCTTCACCTGTTGCATTTATGATACAGTATTTCTACCTTATTGCACACCTGCATACAGAGAGACAATGCTACAACTTTACTTGCGATCGAGATACAAGCAAAACAAGTATATTTTCAGGATTCAGCTCCATTTCACCATGAAGGGTTTTTCTGGTCGCACACAAAAACAACCCCATACCACTCCCTGACCCTTCCTCAGAGATTCCATAAGAATCTCCAGAATCCGACTCCGACACACTGAGCACTGTTCATGACTTAAATGTCACAATCTGGGAGACAAGAAGAAAAACACTCATCCAACACAGAGACTGTTGTGAAAGTCGTCCATCTGACTGCTGATCACACTGAGATAAAGTACAGAATGTCTCTCACTCACACAGCATCCATTTTACGCACATGGAGTCACTGGCATCTGGGATGAGAACGATACACTTTCATCACGCAAGGCCTTTCTTTTTGAGGTTTTTTTTTCAGCTTGTTCTTGGAGACTGTTCTGAGGGCAGTAAAGGAGGTCATGCTGATGACAAACACGAATATGAGTAAGACGTGCCAACCTGATCTCTCAGTCTAATGAGGACCCAGGGGATTGGTGTACACACCTTTCACACACCTCACACACTCAGTCAGGCTGCTACACACTCTGCCAATACACTCTGACCAAAAGCAAAAAATATTTCTTCATCTTTCAGTTTTCTATCAAAATAACTGAAAAGGTCATTTTAATTAATCGCAAATACATAATCAGATCTGCAATTAAAGTTTGTCGCAACACTGGCACACTTACAGCTGTCACATGTACAAATGGTTGATTTCACTGCCATGATCACAATCCAAGGGTTCTGATGACAAGAACTCATTTATTTTAAGGCCCAGGTAGAAAGCTGAAATTATCAGAGTGGGTGGGGCCAGGTGGACAGCTGCAGTGATATGAAGGGGCAGAGTCAGGTGGGAAGCTACATTGAGTGAGCCTATGGGGTGGAAACAGGTGGACAGCTGAAGTGATATGAGGGGGTGGAGTCAGGTGGGCAGCTACAGTCGGCACCAGAGGAACTTTTTCATAGTTCTTAGAACTGCTGGAGGAAGTTCCCCTTTTTTTGTGTGTTCACACTGCAGGAACGGAGAATGAACATAGTTCTTAGAACCCCAAGTGACGTAAGTGTATGTTTATTGGTCGAACATGAGCCAATGCAGCACCAGCAACCACAATTTTTAAAAATCTGTGTAAAATGTTAGCTGTTTAAACAACAGCTTTTAAGGTTAGCATTAAAAAATGAAAAAAAAAAGAAAACAAATGGACCGGCAGTGAGGTCCAGGCTTTGTTGAGTGTATATGTGGTGGAGGAAACACAGCGTGATTTTGACACATCTAAGCAAAATTCTAAAGATCTTCACTAGCATTTCCTGCTAATGTCATGCTAGCAATCCAGCTGATGTCACTTCAGCATCCCTATTGGTGATGTGAATGCAAACAGATAAAAGCAGTTCTCAGGGGAAATCCCCAGCTGGTAGTTAGGGTCTCGTCTTGTCTTCTTCCGCTTGTCCGGGGCCGAGTCGCGGAGGCAGCAGTCTGAGCATGGAAGCCCAAACTTCTCTCTCCCCAGACACCTTGGCCAGCTCCTTGGGAAGAACACCGAGGCGTTCCCAGGCCAGCTGAGAGACATAGTCCCTCCAGCGTGTTCTGGGTCTTCCCCGGGGCCTCCTCCCAGGGGGACATGCCTGGAACACCTCCCCAGGGAGGCATCCAGGAGGCATCCGAAAGAGATGCCCGAGCCACCTCAGCTGATTCCTCTCGATGTGGAGGAGCAGCAGCTCTACTCCGAGCTCCTCCCGAGTGACTGTGCTTCTCACCCTATCTCTAAGGGAGCGTCCAGCCACCCTGCGAAGGAAACTCATTTCAGCCACTTGTATCCGCAATCTTGTTCTTTTGGTCATTACCCAAAGCTCATGACCATAGGTGAGAGTCAGAACGTAGATCGACCGGTAAATCGAGAGCTTCACCTTTTGGCTCAGCTCCTTCTTCACCACGACAGACCGGTAAAGTGACCGCATCACTGCAGAGGCTGCATCGATCCACCTGTCGATCTCACGCTCTATCCTTCCCTCACTCGTGAACAAGATTCCGAGATACTTAAACTCCTCCACTTGAGGCAGGACTTCTCCACCAACCTGGAGAGGGCAAGCCACCCTTTTCCAATCAAGAACCATGGCCTCGGACTTGGAGGTGCTGATTCTCATCCCAGCCACTTCACACTCGACTGCAAACCGCCCCAGTGCATGCTGAAGGTCCTGGTTTGAAGAAGCCAACAGGACAACATCATCCGCAAAAAACAGAGATGAAATCCTGTGGTTCCCAAACAGGATTCCTTCCGGCCCCTGGCTGCACCTAGAAATTCTGTCCATAAAATTATGAACAGAACCGGTGACAAAGGGCAGCCCTGCCAGAGTCCAACATGCACTGGGAACAGGTCTGACTTACTGCCGGCAATGTGAACCAGACTCCTGCTCCATTCGTACAGGGACTGGACAGCCCTTAGCATAGAGCCCCGAACCCCATACTCCCGAAGCACCCCCCACAGAATACCAAAAGGGACACGGTCGAATGCCTTCTCCAGATCCCCAAAGCACATGTGGACTGGTTGGGCAAACTCCCATGAACCCTCGAGCACCCTATGAAGGGTATAGAGCTGGTCCAGTGTTCCACGACCAGGATGAAAACTGCATTGTTCCTCCTGGATCCGAGGTTCGACTATTGGCCGAATTCATCTCTCCAGTACCCTGGAGTAAACCTTCCCGGGGAGGCTGAGAAGTGTGATTCCCCTATAATTGGAGCACACTCTCCGGTCCCCTTTCTTAAAAAGAGGGACCACCACCCCAGTCTGCCACTCCAGAGGCACTGTCCCTGACTGCCATGCAATGTTGCAGAGGCATGTCAGCCAAGACAGCCCCACAACATCCAGAGACTTGAGATACTCAGGAGGGATCTCATCCACCCCCGGTGCCTTGCCACCGAAGAGCTTGCAAACCATCTCAGTGACTTCGGCTTGGGTAATGGACGAGTCCATCTCTGAGTCATCAGCCTCCACTTCCTCAATGGAAGACGTGACGGTGGGATTGAGGAGATCCTCGAAGTATTCCTTCCACCGCCCGACAATGTCCCCAGTCGAGGTCAACAGCTCCCCACCTGCACTGTAAACAGTGTTGACAGAGTACTGCTTCCCCCTCCTGAGGTGCCGGATGGTTTGCCAGAATTTCTTCGAGGCCGACCGATAGTCCTCCTCCATGGCCTCACCGAACTCCTCCCAGTTCCGAGTTTTTGCCTCCGCAACTGCCCGAGCTGCGGCACGCCTGGCCTGCTGATACCTGTAAGCTGCCTCAGGAGTCCCAGAGGCCAACATGGCCTGATAGGACTCCTTCTTCAGCTTGACGGCATCCCTTACTTCCGGTGTCCACCACCAGGTTCGGGGATTGCCGCCACGACAGGCACAGGAGACCTTGCGGCCACAGCTCCGAACAGCCACGTCTACAATGGAGGTAGAGAGCATGGTCCACTCAGACTCAATGTCCCCCGCCTCCCTCGGAAGCTGGGAGAAGCTCTCCCGGAGGTGGGAGTTAAATACCTCCCCGACAGAGTGCTCGGCCAGACGTTCCCAGCAGACCCTCACTATATGTTTGGGCCTGCCAGGTCTGTCCAGCTTCCTCCTCTGCCAGCGGATCCAACTCATCACCAGGTGGTGATCAGTTGACAGCTCAGCCCCTCCCTTCACCTGAGTGTCCAAGACATAGGGCTGGAGATCAGATGAAACGACAACAAAGTCGATCATCGACCTCCGACCTAAGGTGTTCTGGTGCCACATGCACTTATGGACACCCCTATGCTCGAATATGGTGTTCGTTATGGACAAACCATGACTAGCACAGAAGTCCAATAACAAAACACCACTCGGGTTCAGATCGGGGAGGCAGTTCCTCCCAATCACGCCCCTCCAGGTATCACTGTTGTCGCCCACATGAGCGTTGAAGTCCCCCAGTAGAACAATGGAGTCCCCAGTCTGAGCACCTCTCAGTACCTCTCCCAAGGACTCCAAGAAGGCCGGATACTCTATACTGCTATTCGGCCCGTAGGCACAAACAACAGCAAGAGCCCTCTCCCCGACCCAAAGGCACAGAGAGGCGACCCTCTCATTCACCAGGGTAAACTCCAACACATGGCGGCTGAGCTGGGGAGCTATAAGCAAGCCCACACCAGCCTGCTGCCACTCACCATGGGCGACTCCAGAAAAGTGGAGAGTCCAGCACCTCTCGAGGAACTGGGTTCCAGAGCCCAAGCTGTGCATGGAGGTGAGCCCAACTATCTCTAGCCGGTACCTCTCAACCTCCCGCACAAGCTCAGGCTCTTTCCCCCCCAGCGAAGTGACATTCCATGTCCCAACAGCTAGCCGCTGTGTTCGTGGATCAGGTCGTCGAAGCCCCTGCCTTTGACTGCCGCCCCATCCACACTGCACCGGCCCCCTACGGCTACCTCTGTGGGTGGTGAACCCACAGGAGGTCGGGCCCACGTCACTGCTTCGGGATGAGCCCGGCCGGGCCCCGTGGGCAAAGGCCCGGCCACCAAGCGCTCGCATACGAGCCCCAACCTCGGGCCTGGCTCCAGGGTGGGGCCCTGGCTGCGCCATACCAGGCGACGTCATGGTCCTTGGTCTTTTATCCATAAGGGTTTTGGTGAACTGCTCTTTGTCTGGCCTGTCACCTAGGACCTGTCTGCCTTGGGAGACCCTAACAGGGGCGTAATGCCCCCGACAACATAGCTCCTAGGATCATTCAAGCACGCAAACCCCTCCACCACAATAAGGTGGCAGTTCTAGGAAGGGAGTAGTTAGGGTTAGTTCAATAAAACCCGAGAACTGTTTGGTCCAAAAGCACCGACTGAGTGATCTTAGGGGTGGAGAGGTGATGGTTTGACTGGAGTGTGTGTGTATATGTGTCTCAGTGTGTGTGTTAATGGTTCAGGATGTACAGTGTATTGCTTTCTCACTGCTACACAATCACCCAAAGTTACCAGCTACATTCTCAGCACATTTTATTAATGTGAAGCCTCGAATATTGACTCTAATTAATACGGGCATTTTAGCAAGAATGTCACAGATGTCAGAATATTTGGCATTAGGAAATACAGGATGTGCATTTTAGTCCATTTTGGCCACTGAATTTGAGGCTGAATTTATTCAAGTTTCAACACACACACACACACACACACACACACACACACACACACACACACACACACACACACATATGCAGTTCTGGCTCTCCTGGGCTGAGAGACATGGGAACACAGAATTCTCCTAATTGCCATCCTAATTACAACATCAAAGGGAATCTTTGGCTCTGGCTCTGTGTGTGTGTGTGTGTGTGTGTGTGTGTGTGTGTGTGTGTGTGTGTGTGTGTGTGTGTGAAACAGAGATGTATGTCGAGAACAACTTAACATACTGAGTCTCCCTCTCTCTCTCTCTCTCTCTCTCTCTCTCTCCAATCTGAGTATGAGGTCCTCAGAGATCATCAGACTCAACCTTTCAGCTCATGTTGCGTGTGTCTGGCTCTCCTTCACTCGTGTGTGAGGTCAGTGTTTGGAGCAGAGCAGTGGGGATTTGTTCTCAGGCTCACATTCTGTAACTGTGTCCATGACAGTAGTGTTGTGGCGTTTTACTGTCGCTGTGTTATCCTCCTTTGCACTACACTATCTTCCTCACACCTTCAGTACTTCACACATGTACAGTATAGTATTATGTATTATGTATTTGTGTCTATACTGAAAATTTACAGCATAGTCATTATGATATATCTTGACCAAAGGTATGTGGACACCTGATCATCGCACCCATATTCGGTTCTACTTCTAAAGCTATAGTCTTATAATTTCCCTTCAGTGGACCTAAGAAGCGCAAATCTGTTCCAGCATGAATGACAATGCTCCTGAAAGCAAGCTCCATGAAGACATGGTGTGTGAAGGTTGGAGTGGAAGAACTTGAGTGTCCTGCACAGAGCCCTGACTGAACTCAACCCCACCTGAACTGAACACCTTTGGGATGAACTGGAACTGGAGCCTCCTGGAAGATCCCAACATCAGGACCTGATCTCACTAAAACTCTTCTAACTGAATGAACACAAATACCCTCAGCCACATTGTTATCTATAACAGACCACTGCTATGTATACTCACCGGCCACTTTATTAGGAACACCCATACACTTTATAGAGACTAAACTTTTGTTCCAACACATAAAGACTTGGACTTACCCGAATTTTCAACTGGCTTACTCCAGTCCTGGTCAATGAATGACCCTCTGCTTCTGGCACGTGACTTTACGTGATTGGCGCAGAGGGTCAAAGGTCGTCGATAACCAGAACCTCCCCACGTCTTTGTTTAGAGTAGGTTGAAGGGCCCTGATGTAGATGTCTTCTTTTACCCCTGCAGCAAAGAAATCCGGTTCATTGTCTCGTATTTCCACTGCGTTGAGCATGACTGTATGTCCATATATTCTAGATGGATGTGTTGTAATACCTCTGACGTTGTCGAGCTGGGTCGCTTATGTTCTAAGAACCTGGTTTTCAATGAGCATTCTGTTTCTCCTATATAACTTTCTCTACACTGGCCTTTGGAAGTTTTTCCCTGGCAAGGAATCCGAAATATAATCCCACACTTTTCCTCCTTGGGAGTTCTATCCTTGGGGGCAACAAGAAAACTTCTCAGGGTGGAGGTGGGTTTTATGCAAGTTTTTATCCCATGGGATCTGAAGATCCTCTGGAGCACTTCGGATTCTCCTCTGATGTAGGGGAGGATGATAAGGCCTCTGTTGTTCTGTCCTGGGTCTTTCTGTCAGTGTTCTTCCCTAGGTTGATGGGTTTTGGGTTGAGTAGCCTTGTCAGTCGCCTACTGGGGATACCTGCACTTCTTGAGCGCCTGAGTGATGTGTTCTTTTTCTTCCTGTATGTCCTCTGGATCTGTAAGATGGGGGGAAGTTCTGGTTATCGATGACCTTTCACCCTCTGCTCCAATCATGTAAAGTCATATGCCGGAAGCAGAGGGTCATTCCTTGAAAAGGACTGGAGTAAGCCAGTCAAAAATGTGTTGGAACAAAAATTTTGTCTCTATAATGTCATTTATCAACACAGATGAGTCTACATGTGGATCCATACACTTGCTGTTTGATACAGTTCTCTAATCAGCCAATCCCTTGATGCATCAAATCATGCAGATACAAATCAAGGGCTTCAGTTAATGTTCCAGAATGGGAAAAACTGTGATCTCAAAGTGTGACTTTCTTTCACTGTGGCATGGGTGTTGGTTTGAGCCAGATGGACTGGTTTGAGTGTTTCAGAAACTGCTGATCTCCTGGGGTTTCCAAATACAAACAACAGTCTCTCGAGTTTACACAGAATGTTTCAAAAAACAAAAAAACATTGAGTGAGTGAGTGACAGTTCTGTGGGTGGAAAGTAAACAAATGTCTTGTTGATAAGAGAGGTCAGAGGGAAATGGACAGATTGGGTTGAAGGTTTTTTGCAAGGAAGGATATAGTAACTCATATAATCACTCTTTACAACCATGGTGAGCAGAAAAGCATCTCAGCATGCAACAGAAAACAGAAGAACGCATTGGGTTCCACTCCTGCAGCCAAGAACAGTACTCTTAGACTCAAGAACAAGTTCCTATTAAAGTGGCCGGTGAGTATATGACAGGCCGTTGTTATGGACCACATCAGTAGCAGATGATGTATGATAAACCCCTCCAGGGTAATTCAAGACCCCTCCTATATTATCCTTACATTTTTTACTCTATTCTATTTTATTCTGGTCTATGTTGCGTCTTGTCCTACTCTGTAATTATATTCTATTGTAATCTGTTATCTTCTGTTTCATGATATTATTTCCTATAAACTCCTGTTATTCTTTGCTTTCTAGTTTAGTTCTGTTATATTTTATGTTATGTGGTTTCTTATTTTTTCACTTTCATTATTCCATTATGCTTGACACTTTTTTCTCTTATTTTCTTCTATTCTTATGATAAGCTCATTGGACAATAGCTAAATATTTCCATCAGTCCATTACTGCACTATTCCACTGCCACTTTAATTCAACTCAAATTAAATTATATACACACACACACACACACACACTTAAATACTAGTCACACATTCTGCTCTGTAATGTCTGTAAAAACTGTGGTATGCTTCTAATCATGAGATTAGATCAGATAAGAAAATAAAAAATGAACATTAATCCAAAAGGAAATTAATATTAACTATTAAGTCATTTATTTACAGTTAAGCCCATAAAAATGTACACTCTGAGTTAGGAAATCAGCTATTTTTAAAAATTTTAAACAATACCTGTACAAATGCTTAAATGCAAATACTTAAAGGTGCTGTATTAATTTTTTTTTTAGTTATTTCTTATTTGCACAAATAACCTGGAAAATATACAGAATGTGATTATATATACAGTCCTGTGCAAAAGTCTTAGGCACGTGTAAAGAAATGCTGTCGACCAAAAATGGTTTAAAAATAATGAAATGAAATGGTTCAACATTTAAAAAATAATATAAACAGTAATCAGTAAGCCATAATAAATTAAACAAAGTCAATATTTGGTGTGAGACCAATTATTGACTTTGCTTTAAAAAAAAAATATATATATATATATATATATATATATATATATATATATATATATATATATATATATATATATATACACACACACAACCCCGATTCCAAAAAAGTTGGGACAAAGTACAAATTGTAAATAAAAACGGAATGCAATGATGTGGAAGTTTCAAAATTCCATATTTTATTCAGAATAGAACATAGATGACAGATCAAATGATTAAACTGAGAAAATGTATCATTTAAAGAGAAAAATTAGGTGATTTTAAATTTCATGACAACACATCTCAAAAAAGTTGGGACAAGGCCATGTTTACCACTGTGAGACATCCCCTTTTCTCTTTACAACAGTCTGTAAATGTCTGGGGACTGAAGAGACAAGTTGCTCAAGTTTAGGGATAGGAATGTTAACCCATTCTTGTCTAATGTAGGATTCTAGTTGCTCAACTGTCTTAGGTCTTTTTTTGTCATATCTTCTGTTTTATGATGCGCAAAATGTTTTCTATGGGTGAAAGATCTGGACTGCAGGCTGGCCAGTTCAGTACCCGGACCCTTCTTCTATGCAGCCATGATGCTGTAATTGATGCAGTATGTGGTTTGGCATTGTCATGTTGGAAAATGCAAGGTCTTTACTGAAAAAGACATCATCTGGATGGGAGCATATGTTGCTCTAGAACCTGGATATACCTTTCAGCATTGATGGTGTCTTTCCAGATGTGTAAGCTGCCCATGCCACACGCACTAATGCAACCCCATACCATCAGAGATGCAGACTTCCGAACTGAGCGCTGATAACAACTTGGGTCGTCCTTCTCCTCTTTAGTCCGAATGACATGGCGTCCCTGATTTCCATAAAGAACTTCAAATTTTGATTCGTCTGACCACAGAACAGTTTTCCACTTTGCCACAGTCCATTTTAAATGAGCCTTGGCCCAGAGAAGATGTCTGCGCTTCTGGATCATGTTTAGATATGGCTTCTTCTTTGAACTATAGAGTTTTAGCTGGCAACGGCGGATGGCACGGTGAATTGTGTTCACAGATAACGTTCTCTGGAAATATTCCTGAGCCCATTTTGTGATTTCCAATACAGAAGCATGCCTGTATGTGATGCAGTGCCGTCTAAGGGCCCGAAGATCACGGGCACCCAGTATAGTTTTCCGGCCTTGACCCTTACGCACCGAGATTCTTCCAGATTCTCTGAATCTTTTGATGATATTATGCACTGTAGATGATATGTTAAAACTCTTTGCAATTTTACACTGTCGAACTCCTTTCTGATATTGCTCCACTATTTGTCGGCGCAGAACTAGGGGGATTGGTGATTGTCTTCCCATCTTTACTTCTGAGAGCTGCTGCCACTCCAAGATGCTCTTTTTATACCCAGTCATGTTAATGACCTATTGCCAATTGACCTAATGAGTTGCAATTTGGTCCTCCAGCTGTTCCTTTTTTGTACCTTTAACTTTTCCAGCCTCTTATTGCCCCTGTCCCAACTTTTTTGAGATGTGTTGCTGTCATGAAATTTCAAATGAGCCAATATTTGGCATGAAATTTCAAAATGTCTCACTTTCGACATTTGATATGTTGTCTATGTTCTATTGTGAATACAATATCAGTTTTTGAGATTTGTAAATTATTGCATTCCGTTTTTATTTACAATTTGTACTTTGTCCCAACTTTTTTGGAATCGGGGTTGTATATATATATATATATATATATATATATATATATATATATATATATATATATATATATTAGTTTCAGGTCCAGTGAGTGCAGTTTTATGTGGAAATGAGCTGTAGGTTTTACTGAGCATCTTACAGAACCAGCCACAGTTCTTCTGGACACTTTGACTGTCACACTCACTTCATTTTACACCAAAACCCAGCAGCCTTCATTATGTTTACTTCTTTTATCTGAAAAGTGCTCGCTTATGGAATATGCTCCTCAGACATAATACAAACTTTTTTTTCTGTAACATTTAATTGTGTGCTGGAAAATGAAACAAATGTTTGGAACTCTAAAATGTTTTTGTAATGTTTTGACTCAATAATGTAGAAATCATAAAATAGAAATCTATAACAAAGTTTGTATGAAAAAAATAGGGGGCCAAGACTTTTGCACAGTACTGTGTGTTAATTTTTCTGGGCCAGAAATTAGCTCTGCCATTTAATAAAGATACCTGATATAAATTAGTTGCACACTCTGTTCTTGTGATATCTGTGAAATACTTATTACCTTCAGATATGAAAATAAATTTAATTATTATTATTTTTTTAATTAAGGAATTTTAAGTCTGTATCTAGACAGAACTTGAAATATTTATGTGATTGAAATATGATGTAAACAGGTTTTAGATTCTGCTCTGCGATATCTGGGCTGAAAAAAACCAGCCTTGGACCACAGGGTGTGTGCAGTGTGAGAGAGACCTCTAAGGGCTAAGAGTACAAACTGTCCCAAACCTGCTCTTAAAAGAAATCACAGCTCACATTTCACTGCATCAGCACTCCTTCCTAGACAATCCGCATTTCCCCAGTAAAAGCTACTGCGCCTAAATAGCAGCGTCTTTCTCAGCAGGGCTCAATTTTGCAAGAGGTGAATGCCTTTTCCATGTGCGAGTGCCTCTGTGCTCTGTCTTATGTTACTGTAGATCTCCGGCTCTAACGATGCCAAGCTCCGCTGCGTGCCAGGCTAGCAGATCACACATTCATATCTCACAGGGGGAAAAACAACATTCTCATACGTTCAATCACACACACAACCTGGATAAAGCTGTCGTTTAGGGTCACCTGTCCATGATTCGACAGTGAACAGAAGTGTGAACCACCTGAATGGATCGGACAGGGTGAAACGGACAGAGGGAATGTGTGAAACATCTTGTGCATGTGAGACCTTTAAAAGGAGGTCATGCACCAATGTGCACTTCATGACTCTGTTTCAGACATCTTTCCCTGTGGTTTTGGACAAGACTATAAAGCAAATGAAGTTCATGCAACGTGATAACCGTGAAAATATAGCAAAGAAGACAGCAACAAGGAAGTGACATCATGACTTAAAGATACTCAGAAGCTCTGAGGAAAAGATACAGATTTAACCTCTGTCGTAGGGAGTGTATTTTTATATCTCCATTTGAGTAAACAGAAAACTCTTCACAAGTCTTTCAAATTACCAAACATCTGTTCAAAATACAGTAAAATCTCCAGTGTCAAAATGATTATAAATCACCCATAGGGTTCGTCTGAGTCCAAACGACACATGTTCAAGTCCCTGTGAAATGGCTTCTTAGCTGTGGTTTTATTCTATATGTTGATGTATTTTCTTCTGAACAGGAAGTCAGTGATGTCACGTTGAACTGCTTGACTGACTTACACAACCTGCAGTAGTGTTACACCATGACACACGTCTCCTGAATCTAAGCGAACATGACAATAGCTTAGCGAGCTAAATATAGAGCAAAGAGTTTAACAAAAGAATGTTGATGGTGTATAAAGTCAGAATCATGTACTTTCTCAATCTGAAAAAGTGATACAATCCCTCCCCCAAGTCCCAATTCAACAGAACACCTCTGAAAACCAATTGTCACATCACCACAACCTTGTCCAAATTCCAACCGAATCTGTTTTTTTTTTTTTTACCAAGTGATCCTTTGAAAATGGAATAATGTGCAGGAAAACATACAACCAGGAAAGCACACAGAGACTAATCACGTTCACTGTTAGTGAGCTGCTACTGTCGAGCGAGGCACACCGCCGGGGGCGGGACATATATGGTTCGAGACGGCACTTCATTGGACAATCATGAAGATTTGCATAAATATGAATCATCAAAAGAAATGTACTGTTTTTCTGGAAATGGTAAACTATACATTTAAAACAAGGATGTTTTCAAAATGTTTTTCCTGTTGTAGTATAGGATTGTATCAGCATCCATAAAATTAAGGGACAGTTACAAAACAATGAAACACTCATTTTCATTTGATTTTAATTCTGTAGCTTTAGAGTACTGGGGGTTTTAGAGTACAAATTTTACAGTACTAGGGTTTTTTACTGTACTAATTGCAGAGTACTAGGGGTTTACTGTACAAATTTTAGAGTACTATGGGTTTTAGAGTACTAATTTTACAGTACTAGGGTTTTAGTGTACTAATTGTAGAGTACTAGGGGTTGAGTGTACAGATTTTAGAGTACTATGGTTTTTAGAGTAGTACTATGGTTTTTAGAGAAAGAATTTTAAAGTACTATGGGTTTTCATGCACTAATTTTAGAGTACTGTGGTTTTAGAGTACTAATTTTACAGTAATATGGTTTTTAGAGTACTAATTTTACAGTCCTAGGGTTTGTAGTGTACTGATTTTACAGTCCTAGGGTTTGTAGTGTACTAATTGTAGAGTACCATGGTTTTAATTTACTAATTTTAGAGTACTAGAGTTTTTAGAGTACTAATTTGAGAGTAATATGGTTTTCATGTAATATTTGTTGAGTGCTAGGGTTTTTAGAGTACTACTTTTACAGTACTATAGTTTTTAGAGTACTAAGGTTTTTTGAGT